>NC_053394.1:73037029-73353795 GCF_905171765.1 Bufo bufo | reverse complement strand
GTTTCAGGAACTGGGCCTATCAATATTGCTGAAAAGAAGGGGCAGAAGCGCTGCTCTGTAATTGTCTCTGCTCAGCTCTCTTGGGGCAGGCAGCGTTAACTGTTTATGGATCCATGGAAAGTATCAGTTCATACATTGCTCTGCTTGTTTCTCCAAGGAGAGCCAAGCCAAGTCCACCACATCCGAAGGGGAGCAGCACGTAGCTGAGCGCTTCTGACTCTTTGTTTCAGCAATCAGTTGGAGTTTCGGCACCTGGACACCTACTGATCAAATCTTCTGACATGTCGCTATGCCATCTCCAAGT
The DNA here is from genome assembly GCF_905171765.1 of Bufo bufo. NCBI lineage: Eukaryota > Metazoa > Chordata > Amphibia > Anura > Bufonidae > Bufo > Bufo bufo. The sequence continues at coordinate 73,353,491 of NC_053394.1, read as the reverse complement.
TTTATTAAACAATATATATGCTTTAAGTCCAAATACGGCGGGATCCATAGAGAAGAAAAAGTATTACGGAAAGACTGAGATTCTATTCACTCCTGTGTTTGGCTCATGTGTGAATCCAGCCTTGGGCGATGTGGCCGAAGCTTCACATTTGTGTTATTTCCATTGTTCTGCTCCGTTATAGAAGCAGAACAAAAAAAATAATGAAAGCGCCAAGTTCTTTGCAAAACGGACACATACAACGCCTGACCAACCCATTGATTATTATGGGGTCCATTGGCTTTCTGTCATGGGGCCCAGCATTTTAACAGACAAAATAGAGCAGCAGAACCTGCGATAGAGGTTCCTAATGTAGCTTTCAATGCAAATGTGAACAAAGCTTTAGCTTCATGGTCTCCAATACAGTGAGCAGCAGGACTGACTCTTCTCATGACCTTCCTGTTTACACGTACTTACAGTTGGAGCTGGAAGGAAGGAGGTAGAGATAAGTGGTGTTGTCTCTAACTTTTTTCTGTTTAGGATAAGGGAAAATGAGGACTCATCGTAGTAGTTTCTAGGAGATTTACGCAGGAGGATCTGTTCATGTTCATGTGTCGAATCCAGCACTTCCATTATTTTCGTTGTTCTATTCTTCACCCTCCGGCCCCTGTGATATGAGCTTCGGAGCATTTCATTCTACGATGCTCTCTCTGGCTTCTTTGCATTTATGACACTGCTAGGCAGAGGCTTCCACCTAGCAGTGTTACTAGTGACGTCACCGGCACGATGGGGGGACTTTAGCGCTAAAGCCCACCCATCAGTGCCGGTGACATCACCAGGCTCACCGCTGGTCAGAAGACTCTGCCTGGCTTACACTATGGAGAGCCCGGTATGTCACCGGATCTCCAGAAAATGCCTTTGCTCTGCGCGATTCAGCACAGTCAAAGGAGCGCATTGGAGCATGAAATAGGTCCCAGTCACACAGTTATCATACATGTAGTGCACCATGCTGGCTATGAGCCGATTTTTACACCCATACTATAAAATGAGGGTTTCCTAGTTGTTTATGTGTACACTACCTCAAGTATGGCATTTGGCACCCAATTCATGCCTATGGGCCCATTTGCAAAGCTCTAATTCATTTATGGGGCTCATAAAATCATCATTTGTTGATTGTTCATCCACATACAGCCCCAATGATCGCTTCATGTATGCATCTACTGTGTGGCCAGTAATATTAATGTTCGTTCCCAATCATTGACCATTTTTGTCGGTCCCTGCAAATGCCCCATAAGGGTACTGCCACAGGTTCAGATTTTTTATATGCCATTTTTAATGCCAAAACAGTAGTTAGCTGACCTGTTACATGTGCACTTGGCAGCTGAAGGCATCTGAGTTGGTCCCATGTTCGTATGTGCCTGCGTTGCTGAGAAAATGATGTTTTAATATATGCAAATGAGCCTCTAGGAGCACGGGGCGTTACCATTACACCTAGAGGCTGTGCTCTCTCTGCATCTGCCCTGCCCTCTGCACTGTGACAGTGAAAACATCATCACCCCTGGCCCTTTCAATCAAAGTGAAGAGTGCATGGTAGTTGCAGAGAAGCTGAGCCTCTAGGTGTAACAGAAACGCCCCGTTGCTCCTAGAGGCTCATTTGCATATATTAAAACATAATTTTCTCAGCAATGCGGCCACATATGAGCATGGGACCAACACAGATGCCTTCAGCTGCCAAGCGCACATGTAACAGGTCAGCCAGTGTCATAGGTACAGATCTGCTGACAGATGCCCTTCAATATTGTCCCCTGACAAACTTGAATGTATGGCGCACCTTAACATGATTAATAATCAATAATTAACATAAAATATTAGTTGATATTTTTATGCAAATATTTAATATGTTATTTTTGTTAGGTTTGGTTCTTTTTTGGTTTTTCCTTGTATTATTCCTTGTGCACCTGTTCCCCTGTTTATCCTGATTTGGCTTCTATACTGGGCGTCTGACCTTAAAATAATTCTTTAATTAAATTGATAACCCATTAAACTGTAGAGGTAATTAAGGGCTATTATCCGTTTTACTACTGTTTGAAACCAATTTGGAAATGGTCCTAGCAAGCCCCACGGTTACTGCATTTTCATAAAACACCTATGGATTCTGTGAGGTTTCCTTTCCATGGAGATGTCGTTAACTGATCCAAAGCTGTTCGAGAGCTTAACGGGCTGAAAGTTTTACTTTTTAATCCCACTTGGCTGGGTTTCTGACCCCTGGAAATGGAGCCGGCAGCGTATTTTTGGCAGAGTAACCTTTTAATGACAGTAACAGTTTTGGAAAATATGTCGTTTATTGGTTGCTAGATACTTGGGTCAGATTTCGAGTCATTGTTTCAGTGTGTCCACATTTTTCACAAATGTATCTTCTGTTTCCGTGTTCACCTTATGTTATCAGGTAGCTGGCAAATATAAGGTTGCCTTCACACGCTCCAGATTTTGTTGCGGAAATTTTTGTGTGACTGAAAACCTGTTCTGCGGCTCCTGCCACAATAGACCAGTTCAGTTGAATGAGAACATGTTCTGCAATGTAATCTGCTATGTGTGAGGGCACCCTAAGGTGATGACCATGTTATGTTAAAAAGTTATGTACACATTAGACACGTCATTGATCCTATCCACCAGTTTCAGTGGGATCAGCCCACAATCTAATGTCTATGGGGCCTCCCAACAGCAGACACGGCAGTGAGTGATAGGGCATGTTCGATATGATCAAGTAAATTATTTTTTTCCTGCGAGGGATAATCCCCCTGCCAGAAATTTCTGTTCCCCACTGAAAAAGATTATGCACATATGACCAAGCATGCACATTTATGGTGGAAATTGGGTGACATACAGAAGCTGCGGGCCCAACAGTCAGGACCTTCATCAACCAGCAAGACCAGCATGCTTGCATAGTGCATCTCTCTCGATGGAGGCCCTTTTACATGCAAGCTTCAAATGGATAACACGCAGATTTTCTTATACATCATGTAGTGCCTTATTCTACCTGTGGTGGCGCCGCGGGGAAAGGGAGCACTTGGTGGCGCATTCTCCCACAGATGACACCTGATCGTTAGCGACTCCATTGTAATCATCTTAACGCTGGAGAACCCTTCTTTCAGATAGCGATTCCCAAAGTTCATAGATAGCATAAGTATATGCAAAGAGATGACTGTTCAGTTTTTTTTTTAGTGAATTAGTATCAGTATTAGGCCTCATGCACACGGCCATTGTTTGGGTCCGCATCCGAGCCGCCATTCCGTGGCCCTGCAAAAAAAAAATAGAACATGTCCTATTCTTGTCCGTTTGGCGGACAAGAATAGGCATTTCTACAATGGGCAGCCCGTTCCGTTCCGCAAATCGCGGAAGGCACACGGGCGGCTTCCGTTTTTTGCGGCCGCGGGTTTGGGACCGCAAAAAACGCACGGTCGTGTGCATGAGGCCTTAGGGCACATGCACACGAATGTATTTTCTTTACGTGTCTGTTAGTTTTTTTTTCGCGGACCATATGCGGAACCATTCATTTCAATAGGTCCACAAAAAAAAAACTGAAGTGCATTCTGTTTGTTCCACCAAAAATAGAACATGTCCTAATATTGTCCACATTACGGACAAGGATAGGACTGTTCTATTAGGGGCCAGCTGTTCCGTTCCGCAAAATATGGAATGCACGCGGATGTCATCTGCAAAATACATACGGCCGTGTGCATGAGCTCTTAAAGGGGAATTCTCATCTTACATTTATTATATGGCCAAGTCTATCTTGTGTCTGCTAGATGTGGTCTTGCTTCTCTCCAGATCGGGGAGTCCCGCAGCCACCAGGGGGTGGCTGTGCATGTCAGTCTCTCTGCATTTATTTCTATGAAAGTTCTGAAAATGGCCGGGCCAAACTTCTCAGTAGTTTTGGGAGTGAATGTAGTGAGCCGGCATGTACAGCCACTTCTATGACTGTGCATCAGGGGACCCCCATTCTGGTAATATAGGTATGGGTTCTAGAGTAGGGATAGGATAGGAAACCTCCTTTAAGAAAAAGATTATGTCACACAAGACTTCGTACAATCCTTTTAAAAAGGGCTTCACGCATCAAGATGTTCCGTAACCAATGAAAGGTTTTTAATTTGGAAACTGCACTGGAAATAAAGAGCAGTTTTTCTCTGGCCCCATAATGTCTTTACTAATTTTAGTCTTCTTCCCATTGCTTTAATTGTAGATGGCCAGAGCTCCAGATTCCCTGCTGCTGTCAGTGTAGCAGCTGTGCACATGGGACGGGCAGTAGTCCTTTCTGTGGGGACGGGTAGTAGTCCTGTAGCGGAAGACTGATGTAATGTTTAGGACCTCACTACCATCTCTCGTTGTCCCAGCAGGAAGTATCTGTTACGTGGCAACCGTCTTGTTGGTTGAGTGTGTCACGTTTCGTGGCTGTTAATAATTGATTTATGGGTATTTCTGGAGTCACGTACTTCCTTTTCTTTTTATATATCGACATCTGTCATTGTTGAGCAGCTGACGTCGTTTCAGTTGGACGTACAGCAAATACCTAGCCGCCATAAGCAGGATAGCAGCAGGTCATATGTTACAGCAGCTGCTTATGTGTTGTTCAGTGCTGCGATCTGACCAGCGCCTCTCTGACCGCATGATATATGTTACAGCCTCCGCTCTCGTCTTTGTAGTTGACATTCGATTTCATATAGTTTTCATCAGAGATAGATCCCAGCAGTGGGAAAATGGTATACTTTTCCCTGTCATTGTTTTTTGTATCCTGCATAGCAATCCATTAGAACCATGAAAAAGTTAACGTCTACTGCCTTCCAACGCATTTTGTATAATAGCTGTGACTTAGAGTGAGTTTATCCATAGGGCAGAGGGGATTTATTAAAGACTATGGACAGTTTTGGGGCATTCTTCTCTTATGATTGCATTCTATTCATTTAGGGCAAAAATTATTATTTTTTTTTTTGTTCAGCCTTTTCTGAGACACAGGGTTAAAAACCAGTCTGTTTGCAAGCTGTTACTTTCTGGTTTCTTTGAATCCTGTCATCTGAGGGCCCATGTGTAGCTCTTATCTCTGAACTCCTGACCTTGTAAACAATTATTTAAGCCATATTCGAATTGAGGTGTAATGAGTGTTTATGAGGTCGGGAGATCAGGGATAAGAGCCACACATGAGCTTGCAAACAGACTGATTTTTTTTAACCCCTGTGTCTCAGAAAAGGCTGAACATTAAAAAAAAATAATAATTATTTGCCCTAAATGAATAGAATGCAATCATAAGAGAAGAATGCCCCAAAAACTGTCCATAGTCTTTAATAAATCCCCTCTGCCCTATGGATAAACTCACTCTAAGTCACAGCTATTATACAAAATGCGCTGGAAGGCAGTAGACGTTAACTTTTTCATGGTTCTAATGGATTGCTATGCAGGATACAATAAACAATGACAGGGAAAAGTATACCATTTTCCCACTGCTGGGATCTATCTCTGATGAAAACTATATGAAATCGAATGTCAACTACAAAGACGAGAGCGGAGGCTGTAACAATATATCATGCGGTCAGAGAGGCGCTGGTCAGATCGCAGCACTGACAACACATAAGCAGCTGCTGTAACATATGACCTGCTGCTATCCTGCTTATGGCGGCTAGGTATTTGCTGTACGTCCAACTGAAACGACGTCTGCTGCTCAACAATGACAGATGTCGATATATAAAAAGAAAAGGAAGTACGTGACTCCCAGAAATACCCATAAATCAATTATTAACAGCCACGAAACGTGACACACAACAAGCCAACAAGACGGTTGCCACGTAACAGATACTTCCTGCTGGGACAACGAGGAGATGGTAGTGAGGTCTAAACATTACATCAGTCTTCCGCTACAGGACTACTACCCGTCCCCACAGAAAGGACTACTGCCCGTCCCCATGTGCACAGCTGCTACACTGACAGCAGCAGGGAATCTGGAGCTCTGGCCATCTACAATTAAAGCAATGGGAAGAAGACTAAAATTAGTAAAGACATTATGGGGCCAGAGAAAAACTGCTCTTTTATTTTTCCAGTGCAGTTTCCAAAATTAAAACCTTTCATTGGTTACGGAACATCTTGATGCGTGAAGCCCTTTTTAAAAGGATTGTACGAAGTCTTGTGTGACATAATCTTTTTCTTAAAGGAGGTTTCCTATCCTATCCCTACTCTAGAACCCATACCTATATTACCAGAATGGGGGTCCCCTGATGCACAGTCATAGAAGTGGCTGTACATGCCGGCTCACTACATTCACTCCCAAAACTACTGAGAAGTTTGGCCCGGCCATTTTCAGAACTTTCATAGAAATAAATGCAGAGAGACTGACATGCACAGCCACCCCTCCGGTGGCTGCGGGACTCCCCGATCTGGAGAGAAGCAAGACCACATCTAGCAGACACAAGATAGATCTTGGCCATATAATAAATGTAAGATGAGAAATTCCCCTTTAAGAGCTCATGCACACGGCCGTATGTATTTTGCAGATGACATCCGCGTGCATTCCATATTTTGCGGAACGGAACAGCTGGCCCCTAATAGAACAGTCCTATCCTTGTCCGTAATGTGGACAATATTAGGACATGTTCTATTTTTTGGTGGAACAAACAGAATGCACTTCAGTTTTTTTTTGTGGACCTATTGAAATGAATGGTTCCGCATATGGTCCGCGAAAAAAAAACTAACAGACACGTAAAGAAAATACATTCGTGTGCATGTGCCCTAAGGCCTCATGCACACGACCGTGCCGTTTTTTGCGGTCCGCAAACCGCGGATCCGCAAAAAACGGAAGCCGCCCGTGTGCCTTCCGCGATTTGCGGAACGGAACGGGCTGCCCATTGTAGAAATGCCTATTCTTGTCCGCCAAACGGACAAGAATAGGACATGTTCTATTTTTTTTTGCAGGGCCACGGAATGGCGGCTCGGATGCGGACCCAAACAATGGCCGTGTGCATGAGGCCTAATACTGATACTAATTCACTAAAAAAAAAACTGAACAGTCATCTCTTTGCATATACTTATGCTATCTATGAACTTTGGGAATCGCTATCTGAAAGAAGGGTTCTCCAGCGTTAAGATGATTACAATGGAGTCGCTAACGATCAGGTGTCATCTGTGGGAGAATGCGCCACCAAGTGCTCCCTTCCCCTGCGGCGCCACCACAGGTAGAATAAGGCACTACATGATGTATAAGAAAATCTGCGTGTTATCCATTTGAAGCTTGCATGTAAAAGGGCCTCCATCGAGAGAGATGCACTATGCAAGCATGCTGGTCTTGCTGGTTGATGAAGGTCCTGACTGTTGGGCCCGCAGCTTCTGTATGTCACCCAATTTCCACCATAAATGTGCATGCTTGGTCATATGTGCATAATCTTTTTCAGTGGGGAACAGAAATTTCTGGCAGGGGGATTATCCCTCGCAGGAAAAAAAATAATTTACTTGATCATATCGAACATGCCCTATCACTCACTGCCGTGTCTGCTGTTGGGAGGCCCCATAGACATTAGATTGTGGGCTGATCCCACTGAAACTGGTGGGATAGGATCAATGACGTGTCTAATGTGTACATAACTTTTTAACATAACATGGTCATCACCTTAGGGTGCCCTCACACATAGCAGATTACATTGCAGAACATGTTCCATTCATCTGAACTGGTCTATTGTGGCAGGAGCCGCAGAACAGGTTTTCAGTCACACAAAAAATTTCCGCAACAAAATCTGGAGCGTGTGAAGGCAACCTTATATTTGCCAGCTACCTGATAACATAAGGTGAACACGGAAACAGAAGATACATTTGTGAAAAAATGTGGACACACTGAAACAATGACTCGAAATCTGACCCAAGTATCTAGCAACCAATAAACGACATATTTTCCAAAACTGTTACTGTCATTAAAAGGTTACTCTGCCAAAAATACGCTGCCGGCTCCATTTCCAGGGGTCAGAAACCCAGCCAAGTGGGATTAAAAAGTAAAACTTTCAGCCCGTTAAGCTCTCGAACAGCTTTGGATCAGTTAACGACATCTCCATGGAAAGGAAACCTCACAGAATCCATAGGTGTTTTATGGAAAATGCAGTAACCGTGGGGGCTTGCTAGGACCATTTCCAAATTGGTTTCAAACAGTAGTAAAACGGATAATAGCCCTTAATTACCTCTACAGTTTAATGGGTTATCAATTTAATTAAAGAATTATTTTAAGGTCAGACGCCCAGTATAGAAGCCAAATCAGGATAAACAGGGGAACAGGTGCACAAGGAATAATACAAGGTAAAACCAAAAAAGAACCAAACCTAACAAAAATAACATATTAAATATTTGCATAAAAATATCAACTAATATTTTATGTTAATTATTGATTATTAATCATGTTAAGGTGCTGCCATACATTCAAGTTTGTCAGGGGACAATATTGAAGGGCATCTGTCAGCAGATCTGTACCTATGACACTGGCTGACCTGTTACATGTGCGCTTGGCAGCTGAAGGCATCTGTGTTGGTCCCATGCTCATATGTGGCCGCATTGCTGAGAAAATTATGTTTTAATATATGCAAATGAGCCTCTAGGAGCAACGGGGGCGTTTCTGTTACACCTAGAGGCTCAGCTTTCTCTGCAACTACCATGCACTCTTCACTTTGATTGAAAGGGCCAGGGGTGATGATGTTTTCACTGTCACAGTGCAGAGGGCAGGGCAGATGCAGAGAGAGCACAGCCTCTAGGTGTAATGGTAACGCCCCCGTTGCTCCTAGAGGCTCATTTGCATATATTAAAACATCATTTTCTCAGCAACGCAGGCACATACGAACATGGGACCAACTCAGATGCCTTCAGCTGCCAAGTGCACATGTAACAGGTCAGCTAACTACTGTTTTGGCATTAAAAATGGCATATAAAAATCTGAACCTGTGGCAGTACCCTTATGGGGCATTTGCAGGGACCGACAAAAATGGTCAATGATTGGGAACGAACATTAATATTACTGGCCACACAGTAGATGCATTACATGAAGCGATCATTGGGGCTGTATGTGGATGAACAATCAACAAATGATGATTTTATGAGCCCCATAAATGAATTAGAGCTTTGCAAATGGGCCCATAGGCATGAATTGGGTGCCAAATGCCAATACTTGAGGTAGTGTACACATAAACAACTAGGAAACCCTCATTTTATAGTATGGGTGTAAAAATCGGCTCATAGCCAGCATGGTGCACTACATGTATGATAACTGTGTGACTGGGACCTATTTCATGCTCCAATGCGCTCCTTTGTCCTGTGCTGAATCGCGCAGAGCAAAGGCATTTTCTGGAGATCCGGTGACATACCGGGCTCTCCATAGTGTAAGCCAGGCAGAGTCTTCTGACCAGCGGTGAGCCTGGTGATGTCACCGGCACTGATGGGTGGGCTTTAGCGCTAAAGTCCCCCCATCAGTGCCGGTGACGTCACTAGTAACACTGCTAGGTGGAAGCCTCTGCCTAGCAGTGTCATAAATGCAAAGAAGCCAGAGAGAGCATCGTAGAATGAAATGCTCCGAAGCTCATATCACAGGGGCCGGAGGGGTGAAGAATAGAACAACGAAAATAATGGAAGTGCTGGATTCGACACATAACTGACATGAACAGATCCTCCTGCGTAAATCTCCTAGAAACTACTACGATGAGTCCTCATTTTCCCTTATCCTAAACAGAAAAAAGTTAGAGACAACACCACTTATCTCTACCTCCTTCCTTCCAGCTCCAACTGTAAGTACGTGTAAACAGGAAGGTCATGAGAAGAGTCAGTCCTGCTGCTCACTGTATTGGAGACCATGAAGCTAAAGCTTTGTTCACATTTGCATTGAAAGCTACATTAGGAACCTCTATCGCAGGTTCTGCTGCTCTATTTTGTCTGTTAAAATGCTGGGCCCCATGACAGAAAGCCAATGGACCCCATAATAATCAATGGGTTGGTCAGGCGTTGTATGTGTCCGTTTTGCAAAGAACTTGGCGCTTTCATTATTTTTGTTGTTCTGCTTCTATAACGGAGCAGAACAATGGAAATAACACAAATGTGAAGCTTCGGCCACATCGCCCAAGGCTGGATTCACACATGAGCCAAACACAGGAGTGAATAGAATCTCAGTCTTTCCGTAATACTTTTTCTTCTCTATGGATCCCGCCGTATTTGGACTTAAAGCATATATATTGTTTAATAAAACTTGGAGATGGCATAGCGACATGTCAGAAGATTTGATCAGTAGGTGTCCAGGTGCCGAAACTCCAACTGATTGCTGAAACAAAGAGTCAGAAGCGCTCAGCTACGTGCTGCTCCCCTTCGGATGTGGTGGACTTGGCTTGGCTCTCCTTGGAGAAACAAGCAGAGCAATGTATGAACTGATACTTTCCATGGATCCATAAACAGTTAACGCTGCCTGCCCCAAGAGAGCTGAGCAGAGACAATTACAGAGCAGCGCTTCTGCCCCTTCTTTTCAGCAATATGTGATAGGCCCAGTTCCTGAAACCCCCCAAAAAAGTCTGCCATGTCAGTATGCCACAATGTCTGGCATGTCACTATGCCACAGTGATAATGCTGAAAATATTTCTACTGGGCCAGGGCTGCGCTCCCCGGTGTAATTAGGTTGCGGCCCCTTCCTGGGTCACGTGCCTTACATTCGGCACATGAGCGTAGCCTGGTTACAACCCGCGATGTACATGGGTTGCACCTGTGCAATCAGGCAGCCTCAGGCGCTTTGAGAAGTCCGTGCCCGAGGTTCTCCGACTGTGCAGGCACAAGCCACGTACATCACGGGTTGTAAGCGGGCTAGGATCACGTTCACAATGTACAGCACGTGATCCAGAAAGTGGCCGCAACCTAGGCACAGTGCTGGTCCGGTAGGAAAACTTTTAGCATCATCACTGGCTCATGCACACAAACGTATTTTCTTTCCATGTCCGTTCCATTTTGTTTTGCGGACCATATGCGGAACCATTCATTTCAATGGATCCGCAAAAAAAAAAAAATGGAAGGTACTCCGTGTGCATTCCGTTTCTGTATGTCTGTCTGTATATGTCCTAATATTGTCCGCATTAAGGACAAGGATAGGACTGTTCTATTAGGGGCCAGCTGATCCGTTCCGCAAAATACGGAATGCACACGGACGTCATCCGTATTTTTTGCGGACCGCAAAATACATATGGTCGTGTGCATAAGCCCTTAAAGTGCTTAATCACAAGGAGGAGGTGGGGGGGCATTACATTTTTGAAAAAAAAATTGCAGGTAACCCCTTTAAGGCTGCATGCAAATGGTGAGTGTTACTTGAGGATTTTAGTGCAGAAAATTCACAGCGTCATACAGCACCAGCTAAGATGATGAGATTTTGGTGCAGAAAATACACTGCCATGTGCACGTACCCCAAGGGCTCATTCAGTCACTCCGATGAGACCCTTTTCTTCCGTTCTACGGCTCCGCAAAAAATTAGGACGTAGCCTCATTGAAGTCTATGAGTCTGCAAAAATGCGGAATGCAATCCTTTATTTGCAGAGATTCTGAACTGTCCTCAAAAAAAACGGACAGCTTACGGCCGTCTAAACGAGCATTTACAGTAGACGAATGCCTCCTTCCTGACAATTGCCTGTTCGTTAACAGAGGTGAAGAGCTGCAATTGCCTCGTCTACTATATGCGGATGTGCAATGGCTACTGCTATCGCTGGTCCTCCTACAGCTGCATTGTTCCTGGGCAGCAGATCACTGTTTAGACAGAAGGATCTGCTGCCCAGAAACGTTCATTTTGGTGTCTGCACCTCAGATCATTTCATCTGATGAACGAGCGTTTAGTCTGTTCATAAGGTGGTCTATAGCATCATTAAGACGGGCAGCGTATCGGAATCTAGCGTTCTTAGGAACATTTGTTCCCGATAATCTGCCTGACAATTGGGCAGTCTAAACGAGGCATACTTTTCCTTCTTTTTGGATCCTGTTCTGGTGAGGTCTAAAAACAGCATTGAGAACAGCCTGTGCGATTCCAGCCTAATCCAAGGCCTACTTTATGTAAAGGATGAGGGGGCCATTAAGGGACACACCCCGGATATCCACAAGGAACTTGCAGAAATCTAAGCAAGCATGCTTCCAGATCTTTGCCACTTTAATAGATACCCTGAGTGGACATCCCTTCTATTATTCTGGTTAATATAAACCACGCATAAAATTAACCACGTAAAAGTTAAAGGAGTGAAACTGATATTTGAATCTGTGAGTTATAAAAAGAGCCATATGACGTGTTTGTGTCCCAGTGTAATCACAAGGATCTCAGTCTTGGATCGGGCACAGCAGACCTCCCAAGGCACAGCTAATAATAGGCACTTGAAATGTCAGCTGAAAGGTAGTTTCTGTCTTTGTGCCCGGCAAATGATACCCAAGAGGCTTTGAAAGGTAAGTGGGATCAAGAATTATTTGTTTGCCCTATTAGTAAGACCAATTGATTTACCTTCAAGTTACATGGCCAGATTTGTTTCCCGAAATTTCAAGATCAGTTCCATTTTCCAATTTTCAGAGTGAGGACTTCTGCAAGAACCATTCAGAGGAATAGAACAGTTGGAGATATTTCTGCCACATGTGTGAATCCTACAAAAAGCATAGCTCTGCCAGTTTCTGTGCTGTGTGACCACCTGGTGGTTTCAGTGGTACCTTACGGGGCATGTCCAGGTATGACTGCAGGGTAGATCAAACGAGCAGATAAACACTAAGGTCTGCTCGCCTGGTGCTGAAGGGGAAACCATGCATGAGCAGTTTCTAGATCAAAGAGAGCCAGCGGCACAGGGGGAAATGCCTGACAGAACCGCGCATGCTCGACCACCAAGAGAAGAACTACTAGCGGCACAGGGGATAAGGGTACAGAACTGTGCATGCTAGACTACCAAAAGAAGAACTACTAGCGGCACAGGGGATAAGGGCAGACAGAACTGTGCATGCTCAATCACCAAGAGAAGAACTACTAGAGGCATGGAGAAAAATAGCAGACAGAACTTAGCATGCTCAACCACCAAGAGAAGAAGAACTAGCTACACAGGGGATAGAACTACTAGAGACAAAGGGGATAAGGGCAGACAGAACTGCGCATGCTAGACTACCAAGTGAACTACTAGCGACACAGGGGATAAGGGCAGACAGAACTGCGCATGCTCAATCACCAAGAGAAGAACTACTAGAGGCATGGAGAAAAATAGCAGACAGAACTTAGCATGCTCAACCACCAAGAGAAGAAGAACTAGCTACACAGGGGATAGAACTACTAGAGACAAAGGGGATAAGGGCAGACAGAACTGCGCATGCTAGACTACCAAGTGAACTACTAGCGACACAGGGGATAAGGGCAGACAGAACTGCGCATGCTCGACGACCAAGAGAAGAACTACTAGAGGCATGGAGAAAAATAGCAGACAGAACTTAGCATGCTCAACCACCAAGAGAAGAAGAACTAGCTACACAGGGGATAAGGGCAGACAGAACTGCGCATGCTAGACTACCAAGTGAAGAACTACTAGCAACACAGGGGATAAGGGCAGACAGGACTGCGCATGCTCGATGACCAAGAGAAGAACTACTAGAGACAAAGGGGATAAGGGCAGACAGAACTGCGCATGCTAGACTACCAAGTGAACTACTAGCGACACAGGGGATAAGGGCAGACAGAACTGCGCATGCTAGACTACCAAGTGAACTACTAGCGACACAGGGGATAAGGGCAGACAGAACTGCGCATGCTAGACTACCAAGTGAAGAACTACTAGCGGCACAGGCAGGGGATAAGGGCAGACAGAACTGCGCATGCTCGACGACCAAGAGAAGAACTACTAGTGGCATGGAGAAAAATAGCAGACAGAACTTAAAATGCTCGACCACCAAGAGAAGAACTACTAGTGGCATACGGGGAGAAGGGCAGACAAAACTGCACATGCTTGACCACCAAGAGAAGAACTACGAGCTGCATAGGGAAAAATGGCAGACAGAACTGCACATGCTAGACTACCAAGTGAAGAACTACTGGATGACGTCTACAGTAGCAACGGATGGTAAATTCTAAGTTGTGATGGCCTGAAGAGAATAGTGAAATTGTAAACTGAATGTGTATGGCCAGCTTTAGAAATAACATTTCTGTTCAGACGGGCCTGATGATAGGAGAGGCATCTAGAATCAGCTTTATGGGCGTTTCACAACCAATGAGGATCAGGTCAATTATCGGGAATAAATGTTAGTGCAAATGCCCCAATAATTAGCCTTGTAAGTGTGCAGCAGATCACCAGATAAAGGAACAAAATGTTTGTTTGGTGATGATACATTTCATGCGCAGGCTCGGACTGGTCCACGCGGGTTGCTGCTGCAGGAGCACATAATATTTGCATGGAGCTTTACATTGGGTCCCTAGAATCATTTTACTGGCGGGCCCCAGGCATCCCAGTCCGACACTGCATGTGCCACCTAAAATCATCTATCGCAGGCAGCACATCGCCCTAAACTGAGGTTAACGATATGCAAAGTGAACGAGAGATGAACGATTACATGCACAATAATGATTGTTCGCCCTCTTTGTACTTTGCATAGGGCCACGTGAAAGGTCCTGTAAACTTGCAACAAATGACTTGTATATCCTCAATCGGTGCTCATTATTGCACGGCATTGGCCCAAGTAAGAGGACTCCAAGTCTGTGATGTTATAATAGAGAACTACAAGCTATTTTCTTAACGCTTTCTGAATATTTGCCAGGAGCCAATTACAGCAATCTTACATAAAGGTATATACAAAATAATCGTCGTTGGTTTAATGGGTGAGCAGTCCTGCCCATTACTTCCATAAAGCAGCTTCATTTGGATGGTGAGGCTCCGACAATCTATTTCCTGCTCCATCCGCTTGTCAAGCCTTCAGCATCAAAGACGCCATATATGTATGCCCAAAATATCCTGCCGTGAAGGTGTTGAGAGATGTAGCACATGGGTCTCTTTCCTCACACCATCCCTGTGAAGTACGCAGGCATGTCATTCTCCACCGATCATACAACATAAAAAAAAAAAAGTTTCCCTGGGCCACACACACACCGGTATATAGGTGACTTTATGTTACTGCATATGTATTTATACACAGGTCAGGATATTACCGTACATAGGGGACAAGGGTGACTATTCAAAAAAAAATAAAAAATTCATCTGGATAAGCAACAATGAGCATTACATCAGCATTATGAAAATAAGCGCTGAGAATTCGGAACTTCCATTATCCACGTGTGTAAATAAACATCACGCGTTTCCTTCACGCCAGCAGCTGCTGCTCGAAGGAAGGAAGAGGAATTCAGTATCTTAACTGCTCAGACACTTAACGATGATCCAGTGTGTCGCTGCTCTGCTCTCAGAATGACCTTCCATCTAGTCCAGCGTCACACAGTCTGCACACATATACAGAGGCGCGGTACAAAGAGAGCATCTACACCTTAAGGGCTCATGCACACAAACGTATTTTCTTTCTGTGTCCAATCCGTTTTTTTTTGCAGACCGTATGCAGAACCATTTCAATGGGTCCACAAAAAAAAAAAACGGAAGTTACTCTGTGTGCATTCCGTTTCCGTATGTCCGTACTTCCGTTCCGCAAAAAAAAAAAGAACAAGTCTTATTATTGTCCGTATTACAGACAACGATAGTACAGTTCTATGAAGGGCCAGCTGTTCCGTCCCGCAAAATACGGAATGCACACGGATGTCATCCGTAATTTTTTGTGGATCCGTTTTTTTTTGCGGACCACAAAATACATACGGTTGTGTGCATGAGCCCTAAAGGGGTCGTGTCACTTCAGCAAATGGCATTTATCATATAGAGAAATTTAATACGAGGCACTTACTAATGTATTGTGATTGTCCATATTGCCTCCTTTGCTGGCTTGATTCATTTTTCCATCACATTATACACTGCTCGTTTCCATGGTTACAGACCACCCTGCAATCCATCAGCGGTGGTCGTGCTTGCACACTATAGGAAAAAGTGCTGGCCTCTGGTGGCTGGGACTATGGGAGCACACATAGGCTGGTGCTTTTTCCTATGGTGTGCAAGCACGGCCAGGGTGGTTGTAACCATGGAAATGAGCAATGTAATGAATCCAGCCACCAAAGGAAGCAATATGGATAATAACAATACATTAGTAAGTGCCTTCAATTAACTTTCTCTACATAATGAATGCTATTTGCTGAAGTGACACAACCCCTTTAACTATAACCTATCTCCATTCAAATGAACGGGGCTGTGGTATAGATGGCTGCACCTCAGGTGACCAGATGCATCACTATGCAGGGAAAATCAGTGAAGAAGACATTCATTCTGAGAACTGTCTGGGGTCCCGGGAGTCAGTTGTCAACACTTCCTATAAGGAGGGATTACTATAGTTTATGACAGATCTGCTCATGTAGTTGCTTACCTCAAGTACGCCTTTTTATTGTTTTTTTCAGTCTGGAAATTTCACCATGTAAACCAATCCCTCTGGTTTGTTTCCATCCTGTATCTAGCACTTCCTGTTCCTGTTGTATCCAACCAAACCCATGATGCACTTCTCCTTTCTCTACCACGGTTCCAGCCCTTAACACCCAGCTGGTTACATAGACACTCCCCCATCACTGCCCCTAACAACACCCAGCAAATGTATAGCTCCTCCCACCCTGCTCGTTACATAGACACTCCCCCCATCACTGCCCCGCCCATGGACACACAGGAAATAAGAAAAAGCTGCATGGACAACAACCCAGAACGGGAGATATGAGCAATAAAGGTAGAAGAAATACATTACAAAATTACAGCTACCTTCATACATGATCATTTGAAAGAATGTTGAAGAAAACTGGAAAACTCCTTTAAGAAATACTCAGGGGAGGCCTGCCACTTCACACCCCTTTTACCGTGCAGTATTTTTTAAAGCAATAAGTTTCTATTAAGTGGAAAGCCATGTATACTACAGACCATGAAATGTACATCGCGCCTCTTCCTTCAGTTAACAATACAAAAGGAAAGCTTGTGCGATTCTCATCTCCAGCGATCTGCTAGACCCATCAGGAAACAGGCAAAAGGGAATGTCCAGATCTCGCTAACGAGTCAATTACCATGGAAATGTGGAATATACAATATTTCGCACAAGGTGTTTCATAGCTCTATGAGGAAAACCATGTATCTGCGGCTAACCTATTAAACAGGAGGGTTCCTTTAATTACAACTACAGACGCCAGACATCAATATAACCTGACAAACTTGACACTGCTCCAGTTTCACCTTTTCAATACAACAATGGTTGGGCTCTAGACTGTATTAACACACATGAACGAGGAATTTTTTAAAGGGGTTGCTCCAGGTAACAATTCTGATAAAATTAAATAAATGATTATATACTCACCTAATTCATTTTCCACCGCCTGAACACCCCGGACACTATTGCAGCCAATGACCGGCCTCAGCAGTACATAGTAGAACTGCTGAGGTCAGTGATTGGCTGCAGCATTCGTGTGGAATATACGCCATGTCTAGCAGGGAGGAATCGGTGAGTATACATTATCAGAATTACTGCCTTTGAGATAATTTTTTAATAAGTTGACAACTCCTTTAAGATGAGTGTTTCATATACCAGTAGATCAACCGATAAAGGAGGATGTAGAGAATATTGGGGCCAACTTCTCAACTCAAGTTGAGAACAATTGTCAAGTAAATATTTGATAAGTTTTTACCTTTTGTTGCCTTAGGATGGAGGGGTTCTGGTTCTTACTGATCAGATCCACATGCTGTATGGTCACTGCTATGCGTCATCTGATTCTCCATCAAGACTATTCAGTTTACCAGAATGCTATCATTCCACTATTGTTTTAGTATTAAATACAATTATGAAGGGATTTTACAGACTTGGCTTTTTAAAGCACTAATAGACTATATAAGGCCTCATGCACACGACCATTGTGTGTTTTTTTGCGATCCGCAAATTGCGTATACGCAAAACACGGATGGCGTCCGTGTGCATTCCGCAATTTGCGGAACGGCACGGACAGCTATTGATATAACTGCCCATTCTTATCCGCAAAACGGACAAGAATAGGACAGGTTCAAATTTTTTTTGCGGACCATGTGCTGTCCGCATCTTTTGCGGCCCTATTGAAGTAAATGGGTCCGCATTCAAGCCGCAAAAACTGTGGCTCGAATGCAGACCAAAACAACGGTCGTGTGCATGAGGCCTAAAGTACTGTATCAACCCAGAGATGGCCCTTAATATGCCAAATGAAGGCATATTAAGGACAGCTAGCTCAGTCCTCTGTTCTATTGATCGGTCGTGGAGACCCCGACAGATATAAACGTTATCATTATGACGTCAGAAATTATATGTCAGATCCACTTTCAAAGCTGTAAATACATCTATCTATATATATATACTGTATATATATATATATATATATATATATATATATTGAAGAAGTTCTGCTTTTCTCCATTTCTCATGCATTCTTCTGACTTCAGGTTACAGTGATTATTTTTGCTAAACCATAGTTTCATAGGCTGAGAGTTATGTTCATAGATATTTAAGGATTATATTGTTTTTCAATGCTGTATCAAGGATATTTATGCATGATACAGAGCTCTGGGGGTATCTGTGGCTGGCATACTCTTCTCAGTGGAAATGTAGTTCTCTGGAGCAAGGGGTACTTTGAAGTCTAGACATTTGAGGACATTTTCCCTTGTTTCCCTAAGCAAAGTGAAAGGGTTAGCTTGCACTGTTTAATGCTGTTTAACTGCATTTTTTATGTATATTGTGATATGTATCCTGTTCATTTGCACTGTATTTTCAAGGCTCTGTGGAAAGGGTTAATGAATACCGAGAGACTTTTGGGACTTTGAATAAGAAGCTGGTAATTTTCCACAGCTGCCATGTTTTTGGAGTGCATGTTTTGATGGGAAAAAGCCAGACCTGTTTACCACCAAAACCAGATAGACTGACCTTCTGACTGTCTGGTTTAGCTAGGTAATGTCTGGAAACTTGTTTTTGTCTGGAAAAACTGTTGTGTCATTGCCACTGAGTATCATTGAAGCTCTAATGTAAGTCTATGAGAGACGGAAAGTGTGACAATGTATCCGTTTGTGCTGAGTTTCTCCACTCCACCCCTCCCACTAGAAAGTTCCAGTCAAGCTAGAAATGGTATATAAAGGAGAACAGTCAGAGCCCCTAGTGTTCTGCAGTTAGGGAACAGTGCTTGGAAGAGGAGACTCTGCCAGACTACAAAGTTACCATAAGAAGACGCTGAGACGGGGATACACTGCCACAGACCCTCGATCACCAGCCATTGACCAGGGTACCAGCCTTGTGAAGAGAGAGAGAGAAGGACAGCTAGCTCAGGCCTTTCCTCAGCATCAAACCTTTCTTCTGCCAGGGAGGAGGCTGGAGAAACCAGCCCTATGCCTCGCCTGTATCGTTTTGCACCTGAATTCCTCCAGTAAAGAAGAACACTGGTTTACTGCAGACCCAGACTCTCCCATTGGGGTGCACCACCCTTTACTATCCCTTCCGAAGAGCAACAAAACGTGGTGACACCTCAACGGTGTTCAGGGGACTCAGCGTAGTGTTGGGGCCACCCCAAACCCAGCCACTGCACAAAGGGCATATGTGAATGGCAGACCATATTGACATATCTGTGGATGGCACATTTGTATGGAGGAACATCTCTGGATGGCACGTTTTAAGGATCATCAGTGTATGGCACATTTGTCTTGCGGAATATCTGCAGATGGCACACTATCTTGAGGAACATCTGTAGATGGCACATTTGTCTTAAAGAACATCATTATATAGCACATTTGTATTGAGGAACATTAGTGGACGGCACATTTGTTTTGAGGAGCATCTGCAGATTAAACACTATCTTGAGTAACATCTGCAGAGGCTAAGGAGTTAAATGTTGAGATTTATTGTTACACACATTTCCTTATGCAATATGTATCCCTAATGGTTGTATATTGACATTAAATAGTTAACTGGCAGTTTTTTTAGTACAGTTTCCTGGGTGATTGGCTGGTCACAACCACTGGCTAGTAAGTCTAAGCTGGGCAAGCCTAGAGAAGGATGTGCGAGTGTGTGTGAGTGTGTGTGAGTGTGTGTGAGTGTGTGTGAGTGTGTGTGAGAGTGTGTGAGAGTGTGTGAGAGTGTGTGAGAGTGTGTGAGAGTGTGTGAGAGTGTGTGTGCGCGCTCCTGAAAACAGGGCCTGGTCCAAGGAACCTTCTTCCTCGAGACTGAAAGCTGCCAGGAGAAGCAAGTGAACTGAGAATACTCCTGAGAGAAAGAAAGTCTGAAATCAATTAAGATTGTAGAGAACCAAGGCCTGCGCTGGAAGGACAGTAAGGTATTGCACGTTTATGGCAAGAAGACTTTATGTGTTGTGGTCTGGGTATATTGCTTTGGTGTCCAACACACTTTGAGGCAGACTAGCTATATGATCTAATATTGGTACCCCACAGTCAGGGAACTGCAGAAAGCATTACGGATAACAGAACTGCATACCTGTGGTTATATAAGAAGATTGAAAAGTCTGTCTGGAAAAAGTCAGGGAGGATTATTTATTACAACAATTGCTGTGCTAATCAGGAGCCCCAATACCAGGGTGTGCACCGAGGGGAAGAAGGGTTGCACCCCTTAATGCATTGCACAGCGCCTCTGAACAATGGCGTGAGGACAATTACCATGAATCACCATCACTCCTATCAGTGCCACAACTACCATCCCCTCCTCCTGGCTCTCTCCCTGTGGGTCACAGCACAGACATGGTCTTGAGGAACATCTGCAGACAGCATATAGTCTTGAGGAACATCTGTGGATGCGGCATTGTTTTGAGAAACATTTGTGGATGGCTAATTGTCTTGAGAAACATTTGTGGATGGCACATTTGTCTTGAGTAACATTTGTGGATGGCACATTTGTTTTGAGAAACATTTGTGGATGGCACATTTGTCTTGAGTAACATTTGTGGATGGCACATTTGTCTTGAGTAACATTTGTGGATGGCACATTTGTCTTGAGTAACATTTGTGGATGGCACATTTGTCTTGAGTAACATTTGTGGATGGCACATTTGTCTTGAGTAACATTTGTGGATGGCACATTTGTCTTGAGTAACATTTGTGGATGGCACATTTGTCTTGAGTAACATTTGTGGATGGCACATTTGTCTTGAGTAACATTTGTGGATGGCACATTTGTCTTGAGTAACATTTGTGGATGGCACATTTGTCTTGAGTAACATTTGTGAATGGCACATTTGTCTTGAGTAACATTTGTGGATGGCACATTTGTCTTCAGAAGTATCTGTTCTCATCCTGTATTTTCCATTTTTGCTTTGCACAGGTGCATTTATTCTATAACTGCAGAGTTACAGCCAAGCAATACAGAGTTAACTGGCTACCACTTAGCCATTCTAATATAAAAGTCAATCCAGGATAAATTGTAGATTTTTTCCGCCAAGTTAATAGAAAGCCTGGAACACAGCTGAATGAAAAGACCTGCACTTAGCTCTGCTGCGTAAAACTGTTCCGAATTACCAATATGTCTCTGGCACACACATCCAGGACTTCTTTGGCACAACATCAGTGGTTATACTCCATGCTATTGGTATTGTATTTTTTAGCCTGGCAAATGCCAAGTTTGCCAAAAGTATAAAACGCAAACATTTTGTATAAGTATGGCACGGCTGTGTCTCGGTTTCTGTGTTGTTCACCGTGACACGTGAGCCATGCATGCTGGTTGCAAGGGGCAACAAGTTGTGTTGCAGCATGTGTTTACTCTGCCCCTTATTTCCTGTTCCTTCCCTGTCTGGTGCTTGTGGGGTTAACTACCTGGCTGGGTGTGTTCACTAGGTGCTTATATTGCCTGTGGTTCGCAGCCTGGAGTTAGTTGTCCTCCAGCCTCTGTTGGTGCTGGAGCTATGCTCCTGTCCTGTGTGTTCCATCTACTCAGTCCTTGAGGGCCACCTAGTGAAACATACTGTCACGGTGGGGAGTGTGGGAAAACTCCCCACCGAACACCGTAGGGAAAATGGGAATAGCAACTAAGCCAGGACACCGGGGACAGGGAGCAAGGCACCTCCTAGAGCATCCCTAATCCTCGCCCTGACTCCTAACCATATGAGCGAATCCAGATGGTAGAAGGGCTCATACACAGGAACCTCAGAGCCTAAGTCACCCTGAAAATCCTTGGAATAGAGAGAGGGCTGAGACGACCTGATCTTCCAAGAAACGGATGAACAGGAGTCTCAACCGGCCTTGATGTAGGGAAAGGGAAAGACAAAGAACAGCCACTGGATCGGCAAGTAAGAGCCCAACACAACAAGCACCTACCTGCCGAAGCAACAACGACTGGAACCCATGCATCTGTACTGGAACCCGAACACCGAACAGGAGGCAGCACAAAACAACAAACACAGGATCCAGCAAACCAGTAACTGCCTGGACCCCCATGCGTACAGGGTGCATGGCGGTCCCAGGAAGATCTGCTCACTGACTTGTTCCCCATCCGGGGAACCCTGGAGCCCTCTCACCGAAGGCACAAACAAACAGGGGGATGTCTAGCATCCATGCAGGACAATACACACCAAAGACAGACCAGACATGGAACAACAACTAGACATACTACACCAACCCAAACATACCACACCAAACATAGATAAAGGATAGGTAGGAAAGGTGACATTGAGATGACATTGATGTCTCACTAGGTGGCCCTCAAGGACTGGGTAGATGGAACACCCAGGACAGGAGCATAGCTCCAGCACCAACAGAGGTTGGAGGACAACTCACTCCAGGCTGCAAGCCACAGGCAATATAAGCACCTAGTGAACACACCCAGCCAGGCAGTTAACCCCACAAGCACCAGACAGGGAAGGAACAGGAAATAAGGGGCAGAGTAAACACTGCCCCTGGCAACCAGCATGCACGGCTCACGTGTCACAGCGAACAACATCGAAACCGAGACACAGCTGTGACAAAGTACTTGCCATGTGCTGATAAGTTATACTGCTGAAGTGTCAGGAACCAAATACAGACGGAGGATTGGTATTCCTCGTGTTTTCCATGACTTACAGGTGAAACTTGAAAAATTAGAATATCTTGCAAAAGTTCATTTATTTCAGTAATGCAACCTAAAATTAGAATATTGTGAAAAGGTTCAATATTCTAGGCTCAAAGTGTCACACTCTAGTCAGCTAACTAATCCATACCCCCTGAGCAAAGGGGACCTGAGATTGTGACTTTGGGGTTTCATAAGCTGTAAGCCATAATCATCCAATTTATAACAAATAAAGGCTTGAAATATCTCGCTTTGCATGTAATGAGTCTATCTCATATGTTAGTTTCACCTTTTAAGTTGCATTACTGAAATAAATGAACTTTGCACGATATTCTAATTTTTCGAGTGTTACTTGTATACATGCAAGCCTTTATGATCAATGCTGATCTTTCTGCTTTAAGTATATGGTTATCAACTCAATGTCCTGCTATTTACTCTGGCAAAAAAATCAATGGGGGAATAGATCAAGAGTGGAGTTTATTTTTGTTTGCTTGTTTACCCCAGTCTTTAAGGGGGTTGTCTCACTCCAGAAAATGGCATTTATCATGTAGAGAAAGTTAATACAAGGAACTTACTAATGTATTGTGATTGTCTATGTTGCCTCCTTTACTGGCTTGATTCATTTTTCCATCACATTATACACTGCTCATATCCAGGGGTTATGGCCAAAGCTGCAGCGCAGATATGAGATAGCCCACCAGAGGGGCCGATGCTTTTT
The DNA here is from genome assembly GCF_905171765.1 of Bufo bufo. NCBI lineage: Eukaryota > Metazoa > Chordata > Amphibia > Anura > Bufonidae > Bufo > Bufo bufo. Next base: position 73,329,661 of record NC_053394.1, on the reverse strand, counting down.
CCTATAGTGTGCAAGCACGACCACCACTGCTGGATTGTAGGGTGGTCGTAACCCCTGGAAACAAGCAGTATATAATGTGCTGCAGAAATGAATCAAGCCGGCAAAGGAGTCAATATGGATAATAACAATACATTAGTAAGTTCCTTGTATTAACTTTCTCTACATGATAAATGCCATTTTCTTGAGTGAGGCAACCCCTGTAAGGGGTTTTCTGGGACCCGATGGGTCCCTCATAGCCACCTTAATTACACATAACACCCCTGTAGGAGAACGTTTGTCATATACTTACCATTCCAAACTAGCATAGATCTGCTTCTTGGAAACCCGGTTAGGTGACTATTCCTCTCCCTGGCACATGCAGAGATATGGTGGAGGTAAGAGTTTGCTCATGCACCAGGGAGACAAATACAACTGGCCCTATGCAGAGCAGAAGGGACATTCTATCCATAGCGGAGGCCAGAAACCTAGTAAAGGATGGGACTTCTGGGGAAGCTGGAATTTCAGAAGAGATGCGTCACGTGACCAGATTCCGGGAGAAAGGTCCATGCAACAGTATATTCTAGCAGAGCATCATTAGGAATGGTCACTACAGCCAATGGACAATGATTAACAATTATATAAAGTTCATATTAAAGACACATTAAAATTCCTGTCAAATAATAACTTCACTCTAAGGGCGAAGCTAAGGGCAGAAATTAAAAAATGACCCACAAAAAGTGGAGCTGCTGCCATAGTCTCAGAGGCTATCACCAGTAGCGAAATTATAGAGGGTGCGGAGGCACAAGTCACTCACAGGCCCCGGCACCTCTGGAGCCCAAAGGGCTTGTGCACACACAACTCAACTCGCTTCTCTACGTAAACCACAGACAATAGCTACACTGTGAGAACAGCCAATAAAGTTCAATAAGTAACTAAACCGATAGACTCCAAGGTCACAGAAATACATTGATAACAAGCTAACAAGTCATTGCCCCCATGTCATTCATGTAAACAACCTAACCCACTCATGTACCATCATGCACCTTGACAAACTGGTACGATGCCCATACCCTGTGAAATGCACAGAGCGTGTACGCACTTTATAATGGGGACAGAGGAGAACGCCACTGCTAGATGGCCGATCGTTTTCTAACCCATAACATCAGTCCCCATACACATTAGGTGGTCAGCCAGCGTGGCCAAAAATGGTGGGCTCGGCCGACAGTACTCTAATGGCCTTTCCTCTTCTAGATCACTAATTACACTGCTCAAAAAGGAGGAGCTGAGATTTTCCATTTTACATTATAATAATTACTCATTGGTAGTGAACATCAATGAGCTGCAAATAGAATTTGCACCATTTACATAACTGTTGGGTTGTGTTGCGGTTGCAACGCTTGCTGCACCGTGATCAAGTACCACGCGGCCATATGAGACGTAACGAGCTCCAATTAAACTGTTTAGTCGGTCTGTATTGTTAATGGCCGCACAGTTTGCAGGGGGACACGAGCGCGCGTGGTCATACCCCAATAGAGCAAACCTGCTGAAGGGAACTCGATTTCCCTGCAGTATCTAAATCTGTTGACTTTACAGTTTTCTGTTGACTTTACAGTTGTAAAGAATTGACTTTGATACAAAATACCAGTTCTAGAGCATCACTGTAAATTGCTTTGTGCTTTTCCTCTGTTATTCTTCCTGGAACAGTAAAAATAAATTCTGAACTGGGCCATTTTGCTTGTCAAAGAGGCATCTCCGTACACAATTGGAATTGTCCAATCAGTTCTGACGGGACTACAGAATAGGGGATAACTAGCTTACTGGGGGTCCAACTGCTGGAACCCCCACTGATCACGAGAACTGACCCATTCTGATGGAAGTAGCAGGTCATGCGCCTTATTCATTCTCTTTGGGAGTGCCCGAGATAGGCGAGTACATTGCTGGCACTCCTATAGGAAATGAATAGAGAGGCAGTGCGCATACATGACCTGCCACTCCGTCAGAACGGGGAGGGGGGGGGGACCTTAGTTCTTCTCATTGGTGTAAGTCCCAGCGGTCAGACCCCCAAGCAATCAGCTAGTTATCCCTTATCCTGTGGATAGGGGATAACTTAAAAACTTGGCACAACCCCTTTAATGACACCAAGAGGAATGGTAATGCCCAGCTGTCAATTAATTCATACATTTCCAGGAAGAACAACAGAGGATCATATTTATATACATCCAACTTGCAATCAACCAGAATATTATGGCAGTCGCCTCCACTAGCTGTGTGCCGAACTCTCCCATTGCAGTCTACAGGTTTCAATAAAGAAGTGGGAATTTCAGCAAATCAGGTGACATCCGAAAACGAGAGCAGAATGACAGACCTCTAGCATAACCCGGGCTACAGAAGAAGCATTGTGATAGGCTATTCACCAGAAGAAAGCATAAGAATGACGTCCATATCGTGATCAGTCAATTTCGTCCAGAAGGCTGCACAATTCATACCATGTGTTGTTTTGAGGGGTGAACGAACGCATGTAACAGACACCGGTACATACTGCAATCCAGTAAACGGCGTGACAATCGCCATCTCTGAATATATGTCATAATGCACTATTTTCTTGAATCATCAGGGGATTTCTAAGACTTTGATATTGATCTGATCGGCGGACCCCCCACCAATAAGCTATTTCAGGGTAGCTGCAGAACTTAAAGGGGTTGTCTCATGAAAAATATTCAACATTTTTCAAACTAGCTCCTGGATCTGAATACTTTTGTAATTGCATGTAATTTATTATAATATTTAGTATAGCCGCTGAGTTTTTCAATAAAATGTATCTGTACAGCGCCACCTGCTGTTTGCTCTTTTTCTAATTTCTCTGTCCTTTTCCCTGAAATGGAAGCACATGCTCCGTTTCATCCATAAACTGCCACCAGCTGCGGCAGAAAGGACACGTTCCCCAAACTGACAGCTTGAAATAAATCTAGCAGAGCAATTGGAGCAATGCATGGGGAGATCTCTGGATCCATGTGAGGTACGGGGCTGGTTTAAATTTGTTAGAAAGAGATTGTCATGTACTATAGTATATTGGATTTTTATTTTTTACTCCTATCATAATCCCCTTTAACAGCTTCGTCCATTGTAGTTATTGCAAGTGAATGAGGGCGGCGGCACATTTATAAGATCCATCTACTGCACAATGGACGGAGCTGTGTAGTTCAGGAGCCGGAGCTACTATGAAAAAGCTAATCAGTGGCTGTGTGGATCCCCACCAATCAGATACTGATGGCCTATTCTGAGAACAGGTCATCAATAGAACACAAGTGGACAACCCCTTTTAATTTCTGTAGTGTCCTTTGAGTCATGTAGCAAACAAAAGTGTAAGATGTTCTAATTCTCGTCTCACTTGTCTCACCTTCAGTTAAATGTTACTTTAGAGGGCTCTCTCTGGTTCATCTGAAATTAGTCCCAAAATGTTAAAATGGAATTCCTCGTTTTTAAAAGGGCTGTCTGCTTTTTCTATACTGATGACAGTATATACTAAGGTGAATAGGAAGGAGCCGTACCATTGTAGCGAATCGGGAAAGAAGAGCTATAATTGCATGGCAAGAGCAGGTAAACAGTAAGAAGAACACAGTACACGTATGAGTGCAACATTCTATTCACACAGCCTTTTAAAGAAAATAGCTAAGCCAGCCTCACATCTGCAACTAGCTCTTTCAGGACAAAAGACCTTTATCAGAACAGATTAGTATACCTCTCTCTCTCTCTCCCTATGCAATCTGCTGCAAGACTGCATCAAATCTGCAACAAAATCTGTAACTTACATGTGGGGTTTTTGGTACAGAAAAGCAGAGAAATTGACATGGAAATCTCTGTAGAATTTCTGTTTGTAATTATGCCCCCATGTGCTGGTACCCTTAGTATATTTAGTATAGTCTAGGAGGGAGCCAGGCGAACACGGGGAGAACATACAGGGGGAGATTTATCAAACGGGTGTAAATGAAAACTGGCTTAATTGTCCATAGGAACTAATCAGATTCCACCTTTCATTTCCCAAAGGAGCTTTGAAAAATGAAAGGTGGAATTTGATTGGTTGCTTTGGGCAATCAAGCCAGATCTACTTTACACCAGTTTGATAAATCTCTCCCAAAATGTCCATGCAAATAATCTGTGGTTAGATTTAAGGATGAGCGAACCTGTCTTTTACAAGTTTGAGCATTATTACAATTTATGGATTCCGTTACCACTGGCAATAACAGAATTCTATGACGGAATGCACCACGGAAGCCTTTAAGAGGCATTCAGTCATAATAGTTTGGTTTCCATTATGCAAGAGAGGACTTAAAGGTATTCCATCATGCATTCCGTTATAGAATTCCGTTATGACCCGTGGTAACAGAATCCATAACGGAATTGTAAAAAAAACAAAAAACGAAAAACACAAGTTCGCTCATCCCTAGTTAGAATCAAGCCTAGGAGCCCCCTCATTATTTATTATAAGGCCTCATGCATACGGCTGTTGTGCGGCCGTTCCGTGCATTGGGGACTGCAATTTGCGGTCCCCAATGCACGGGCCCCATCCGTGCGGCAGTTGCAACGGATCCAGACCCATTCAACTTGAATGGGTCCGTGATCCGTCCGCACTGTAAAAAACAAGTTTTTTTGGCAGTGCGGAGGCACGGACAGAAACACCACGGAAGCACTCATTCAAGTGAATGAGTCCACATCTGTGATGCGGGGAGCACACGGCCGATGCACGCATATTGCAGACCCGCTGTTTGCAGGTCGCAAAAAGGGCCACGGCAGGCAACAGCCGTGTGCATGAGGCCTTATGCTGACAAATATGTAAAAAATACAGCGGTGAGCGTGCCTAATCTCCACCCTTGTTCTAGGACAGACCACAGCTAATTCTATTAATCAAGCTTCAGACACAAACAAATAAACGAACGGTCTGCGGTTCATCAAAGCAACACAAGTGTTTGAAACTTGCTTTTTCTCATGCTTGCACTTCCCCCAGCACTCACTCATCCTCCATAGCCTCATGGGATCTACTCTTCCTTTATGTATATTCCCAGGAAGTGATGCCTGTATACAGAGAGTACGCAGCAGATTACAATAGCAGTAAAAAGCGAGCGCCGTGACAATAAAGATGATCGCCAATAAATATATGTCACTGGGAAAGCCGCCCGACGACCAACGTAGATGAAATGACAGCTTCCAGAGGGGAGATCATCCTGCTTTTTTATACTACTGAAGGGTAACTCTGATTACTTATGCAAGAATAGTTGCACTATTAAACAGATTTGCATTAATGGGTCGGAAAGTAGAGTCGACTTCTGTTAAGTTGTGAACATGCCATCCGTTCATCCCATAGCTTTATCTTCTTCAGGACAAGCCTTGTAACCAATATCAGTTCCAACTCTCTAAGGGTACTTTCACACTAGCGTTATTCTTTTCCGGTATTGAAATCCGGTAAAGGGTCTCAATATTGGGAAAAAACGCATCAGTTTTGTCCTAATGCAGTCTGAATGGAAAGCAATCTGTTCAGTATGCATCGGGATGTCTTCCGTTCCTTGTACGGTATTTGACCGGACAAAACACCACAGCTTGCTGCGATATTTTTTCCGGCCAAAATCCTGGAACACTACCGCACTTGTGTACTAAGTGTTCTGGAAATTGCCGCATCGCCGGATCCGATTTCCCAGCCTGCGCATGCGTCGGGATATAGGAGGAGCTAGTTTTGCTTTTGATCTTTGAATTTTTTTTTAATACCGGATCCGTTATTCCGGATGATGCCGGATCCGGTATATGACAGGATCCATCTAACGGATCCACAAAAAAAAGCTATCCGTTTGTATATGGCCTGCTGGATCCTAACAACGCTAGTGTGAAAGTACCCTACAACTGGGACTGTGAGATGAGCAAATCGATTTGAAAATTTGACCTACATTTTCCAAAAAGTTTCCCAAATATATTCTAACTAGAGATGTGTGAATAATTGAAAAGTTTGATTCGGCTGATTCGGCGAATTTTACAAAAAAAAATTTGCTTAGTGACTAATTACTTCGTCACGAAGCTCATTTTTTGTAAGTAGCAGGTGCAATGACAGGGAGCTGCGATAGAGCCGGCCCCGTCATTGTACCCCTCAGATGCCTTGTTCATCTGGATGTGGATAGGGGACAACTTTTAACAACCAGAATACCCCTTTTACATGGGAAACCCTTTTAAACATTTAACAACCCCTGCAGGAACTGCAATAATGGCCGAATTGACTGTCACCTCCAAAATAATTGATATAAATGAGAAACACAACTTTATAACTTTTTACAGCTGATTTGAATTGAAAATTATCTTCAAAGATCAAGGAAGTTCATGTAACGCATGAACGTACCGCTCGCCCTTTGAAGTTGGTTAATTTATGGAAATTACCAGTAAGGGGCTCTCCTCACAATGTGGTAATGATGATAATTGGAAATAGGATTTTGTAAACTAGGCAAACCCTGAGGTCATCTACCGGGTAATGCACTGAAGCGCTCAATCTGAACTTTAATCATTTCAAAGTTTAGGCCATCAACTCTGAGAATAGCCATGCTAGCAGAAGTCAAGAGCAGAAGACCACTGGAAATAGCAACCATTATCTTCTTAGCATGGAAGGCAGGAAGTAGAAGGTCATCAAAGTCCTCTCCTAAACAAGCAAATTCCACAAAGTCTGTACCCAGGAAGGATCATCTAAGATGTTTTTTCCTAGACAGCATCTTGGACGTTTATAGATACTTCTTCTCACTTCATGGTCCATACATTAACCACTTCATGGCTGCATTTCCGACCATAGCTAGCCACAACCAGCGCAATTCTTTGGTAGACGCAACACTGCTGAGCAATGGTTTTACGTTATAAATCACGGGAAATGGAAATAAGTTGGAAAATCATTTCTGTAGATCATTGGAGACAGATGTTAATATTTCACATCCACATTGTTCCAGTCTTGGGACATGTGCATCAAATTTATTATTGAAAGTCTCTTAAGGGGACAGACACACAGTGCGACCATAACGCAGATAGGATGCAGCCGCCGAGCCATGCAGACCGCAGTGGGAGTTATACCTCTCCACTGAAATATTGTTAAAAATATTTTCAAACCAGCACCTGGATCAGAATACTTTTGTAATTGCATGTAATTAAAAATGTATTATAGCCACTGAGTTATTCAATTAAATCAATAAATCAGTATAGCGCCACCTGCCGTTTGCTCTTTTTCTAATTTCTCTGTCCTGTTCACTGAGATGGAAGCACATGCTCAGCATCAACCTTCAACTGTTTACAGCTGCAGCAGAAAGGACACACCCCCTGAGAAAGGACACACCCCCTGAGAAAGGACACACCCCCTGAGAAAGGACACACCCCCTGAGCTGGCAGCTTGAAATAAATCTAGCAGTGCAATTGGAGCAGTGAATGGGGAAATCTCTGGATCCATGTCAGGTACAGAGCTGGTTCTAGCTTTGTTAGAAATAGACTATCATGTACTATAAGATATCAAATTTTCATTATTTTACATTAATCATGGATAACCCCTTCAATGGCTGTATGGTTTTGCAGGTTATCATTAAAAGGGGTTTTCCGGGATTCTAATATTGGTGACCTATCCTCAGGACAGGTCATCAATATCAGATCGGCGGGGGTCCGACACCCGGCACTCCCACTGATCAGCTGCATGAAGAGAAGGCCATGCTGTGTTCGAGAGCATCCTTCCCTTGTTTGTTTACCTGCTCACCGTCGACAGCGCAGCGGTGAGCAGGTGTAATTACAAGCCGTTCACTTCAGTGGGACGGCTCGTTCCTATATGTGAAAGTACCCCTAGAGAGTTGGGACTGTGGCTTGCGACCATATTGGTAACAAGGCTTGATCTCTCCCATTGAAATGAATAGTATGGCTTGTAATTGCTCACCACTGCGCTGTCGACGACGAGCAAGTAAACAAACAGGGGAAGACTGCGCTCGTATGGATTGCGGCCTTAGGGTCCATTCACACATCCGCATAATGGGTCCACATCCGTTCTGCAATTTTGCGGACCGAGTGAAGACCCATTCATTTTCAAAGGGGCCGCAAAAGATGCGGACAGCACACAGTGGGTTGTCCGCATCCGCACTTCCATTCCACGGCCCCACAAAAAAATAGCCAAGATAGGTCATCAATATTAAAATCCTGGAAAACCCCTTTAACAATGAACATTGAATGGGCAATTCAGTTCTAATAAGTTGACAATTAATATGGTCTTGCTGTGGCTTGCATGGCGACAATACTCGGACGCATGACAGCCAAGTGTTCCAACCGTAGCCATACCCTTTTGGTCGCAAGTACATGTATATCTATGCACGGTCACTGTAGTACCGCAGTTTAAATTGGTGCCATCACTTTGCAAAAAGTCTGCGTATAACGGTATCCTATCCATTATGGCTACAGCATCAGGACCCTTGGCAGGTCTACTGGACCTAACCTAGATCAGTATGGGGTTCGGTGGAGATTTAGGTTTGTTTTAGCAGTAACAGGATTTCTGGGTCTTGTGGCTAGAATACGAATGCTAAAATGTGAAATCAGCCTAAAGACCACGCTGGGATCGACGCTTCCAGGTAAACATCAATCTTTTATCATGTAGACATAATGGCACTCCGACTTATGATCTTTACCATGTATCTCTTCACTTCAATGGATTTCCTTTTCTGCCTGTGCACATACGGCCTGTTCTCAGAATAATCCATCAATATTCTGCATAGCAAAAATGAAAACACCTGCAACTTTCTAATAAATATACTTTGGTTCAGTTTTACGAATGGCATAAGCTTAGACCGGCGGTCTAGACCCGCCTCAGATTTATCACAGGGGATCAGGCTGGATGATACATCTGGTGCAGGGATAGACACCTTTCTCTGACTCTATACCAACTATTGGTTAGTTTACTTTGAGACAGAATTTTACATTAGAATTGTGCCACAATTCTGCCTCTTCCCACTAACAGTGATGGCCAGTTCGCCCGGGAACACATGCGGGCTGCCATCTTAACTCACAAGTCCGGCGATGCACAGGTAAGTCCTTACCTGTGCCTGTGCCGGGAGCAGGTCTGAAACGAATGCGGTCACCGGGAGCAGGAAGTTCCGAGAACAGCCTGATGAAGGCCCCCGGCGGCTGTTCTCAGAACTGCCTGCTCCCGGGGACCGCATTTGTTTCAGACCGGCTCCCGGCACAGGTAAGGACTTACCTGCGCATCGCCGAACGTGCGAGTTAAGATGGCAGCTCGCATGTGTCCGCGGGCGAACTGGCCATCACTGCCCACTAATCCCTGCCCCTAGTGTTGAGTGAATTTTAGGTTCAGAGTACAGGGTTGGGGTTCAGGTTATCTAAGAATTCCGTTAGAGATTCCACTACCACGGACCATAATTTATGGTCCACGGTAGCAGAATCCATAAGGGAATTCCAAGATAACCCGAACCTTTTACACCGAATGTGAAACACAAGTTCAATCATCCCTACCTGCCCCCTTTTCAAGTAAGTTGGAAAAAAAATTAAAAACTCTAGTAGCGCCAAATTGCACCACAATTGCTCAATTTTTGCTCATTTTTAGACAGATATTCGGGACAGGTGCATAATTAAATCTGGGCCTTAATATTTCATAGCTGAAAGGTGAATGCAAGGTTGTGTACATGAAAGTTACAGAGGTCAACCTAACAGTAAAGGAGTTAATCTCCTGCTGATCTGCTCCATCTTCAGCTACAGATCAATGGGGGGGGGGGAGCAGGGCTTAGAAGTCTCCTTCACCTAGTGCTATCAGGACACAGAAGGGAGGCTCCTGCTCCAGCAACTAGACTTAAAGCTCGTCATAGGACTAAGAGGAGGAGGGGGAGCACTGCTGAGCTCCAGGGACAGAGAGAGAATTTCTTTAGATCATTCTGGGAAAAATAGGAGCAAGGGAAAGGAAGAGATGAAGGACTGGGATTTTTTTTCTTAGTACATTTTCTATCTGTAGTGTTACTTTAACTTGTCTTCAGTGCCTCTGAAGTATGTAAGTAGACAGCGTGATACCGATGAGCTGATGCCATACACAAATCCCATATACAAAGCGGCATATTCCGATATCTATGGTGAACGCAGTAAGAAAAGTCACCAGAGAGCAATGATATCCAATATAGCTTTACCGTCAATGCCAGTGGAAGCAAAGTCACACAGCAATACTAGAATCCAAGCATTTGCTCATCTGGGATTACCATACATCAGGTAAAAGAAAAAACCTACTGTGTCCTGCAAGCTGCAGTACGGTCTTGTAAAAGGATCCTCAAAAGGGGCTACACATCTTAAAGAGGACTTTTTCAGCCCTAAAACAAGTATTTATAAAGTGCCAAGGCATGAATCTCAGCAGATGCCAAGCATAAAAAGGTATAAAAATCCTAAACACAAATATACTATAAGAACACACCTTAAAAAGATAATTAAGGAAAAACCTGGCTTAAAAAGGTGTTTATTGGTCTTTACAGGTCTTAGAGCCAAAAGCAACAAGTAAAAGTAGGGATATTTGGGGTATATTTCGCTCATCAAGTGTGAAGGGCACACAGCCCAACGCGTCATGTTTGCCTCTATGCTGATCTTGGCTTTCTGGTACAGTTTTAAAAGCCAATAAACACCTCCTTGAACATAATTTTGCCATAACATATATTGTGAGTGCTTTATACATATTGTACATATATAAAACATATAAAATAACATTAACCCTGGGAACCTGCATATCAAATAATTTGCAGGCCACAATGCCCACAAAAGAATTTACTGCCACTAAAACTGAAAAAAAAAATTAAGTACAATTCAAATTCCATAGGTTTTTGGACCAGGAATCGCTTAAATACAAATGTAGCAGGGAGAGGTTAGTCATTTAACTCTTTGGTGATACATTGGTAAAAAGAATTCTAACTCACACACACGCCAAAGACATATTGATAGGGAACTTAGCTTGTGAGCTCCACAGTAAAGCGCTCTGGAATATGTCAGCGCTATATAGGTAAAATTAATAAACAGATTTTAGGATCTATAAACAGGGATGCAGATACAGGAGGTGCAGAGGTTCTAATATATATATATATATTATTTTTTTATTTTTATTTTTTTACTATGGGCCCCCAATGTTATCCCTACTGTGTGCATTATCCCTTTTCTACAGCATGTTAGACAATGTACACAGTGACTGTTTATGTGTATTATCCCTGTACTGTGACGTCACTGTGTGCATTACCTCTGTGCTCTAACTCCACTTTTCAGCAGTCATCTTATATTAATCACAGGCAGGATTAAAATGAAAGATTACACCTCTGTATAGATAACAGTATCCACCATTTAGAAGAAGTAATGGTCATAGTTTATCTACTTCCTCCCTGTACAATGACCTCTGCACAGGTCACAGAAAACGGTCCTATAAAAGTCACGCAATTCAGGCAAGATGGCTGAGCTTATAATCATTAAAATGTATTAATATACACCCAGAAAATAAAAACTGATTAGAAAAAAATTATATGTATCAGTCTCATTTTAATTAGTAAAAATATATATACAGTATATATTTATTTTTACTAATTAAAATGAGACTGATACATATAATTTTTTTCTAATCAGTTTTTATTTTCTGGGTGTATATTAATACATTTTAATGATTATAAGCTCAGCCATCTTGCCTGAATTGCGTGACTTTTATAGGACCGTTTTCTGTGACCTGTGCAGAGGTCATTGTACAGGGAGGAAGTAGATAAACTATGACCATTACTTCTTCTAAATGGTGGATACTGTTATCTATACAGAGGTGTAATCTTTCATTTTAATCCTGCCTGTGATTAATATAAGATGACTGCTGAAAAGTGGAGTTAGAGCACAGAGGTAATGCACACAGTGACGTCACAGTACAGGGATAATACACATAAACAGTCACTGTGTACATTGTCTAACATGCTGTAGAAAAGGGATAATGCACACAGTAGGGATAACATTGGGGGCCCATAGTAAAAAAATAAAAATAAAAAAATAATATATATATATATTAGAACCTCTGCACCTCCTGTATCTGCATCCCTTGTTTATAGATCCTAAAATCTGTTTATTAATTTTACCTATATTAGCGCTTGACATATTCCAGAGCGCTTTACTGTGGAGCTCACAAGCTAAGTTCCCTATCAATATGTCTTTGGCGTGTGTGTGAGTTAGAATTCTTTTTACCAATGTATCACCAAAGAGTTTAAATGACTAAACCTCTCCTGCTACATTTGTATTTAAGCGATTCCTGGTCCAAAACCTATGGAATTTGAATTGTACTTAATTTTTTTTTTCAGTTTTAGTGGCAGTAAATTCTTTTGTGGGCATTGTGGCCTGCAAATTATTTGATATGCAGGTTCCCAGGGTTAATGTTATTTTATATGTTTTATATATGTCCAATATGTATAAAGCACTCACAATATAGTGATTGCAAAATTTATGTTCAAGGAGGGTTTATTGGCTTTTTAAAACTGTACCAGAAAGCCAAGATCAGCATAGAGGCAAACATGACGCGTTGGGCTGTGTGCCCTTCACACTTGATGAGCGAAATATACCCAAATATCCCTACTTTTACTTGTTGCTTTTGGCTCTAAGACCTGTAAAGACCAATAAACACCTTTTTAAGCCAGGTTTTTTCCTTAATTATCTTTTTAAGGTGTGTTCTTATAGTATATTTGTGTTTAGGATTTTTATACCTTTTTATGCTTGGCATCTGCTGAGATTCATGCCTTGCACTTTATAAATACTTGTTTTAGGGCTGAAAAAGTCCTCTTGTAAGATGTGTAGCCCCTTTTGAGGATCCTTTTACAAGACCGTACTGCAGCTTGCAGGACACAGTAGGTTTTTTTCTTTTACCTGATGTATGGTAATCCCAGATGAGCAAATGCTGGATTCTAGTATTGCTGTGTGACTTGCTTCCACTGGCATTGACGGTAAAGCTATATTGGATATCATTGCTCTCTGGTGACTTTTCTTACTGCGTCACCATAGAATTCGGAATATGCCGCTTTGTATATGGGATTTGTGTATGGCATCAGCTCATCGGTATCACGCTGTCTACTTACATACTTCAGAGCACTGAAGACAAGTTAAAGTAACACTACAGATAGAAAATGTACTAAGAAAAAAAATCCCAGTCCTTCATCTCTTCCTTTCACTTGCTCCTATTTTTCCCAGAATGATCTAAAGAAATTCTCTCTCTGACCCTGGAGCTCAGCAGTGCTCCCCCTCCTCCTCTTAGTCCCTATGACGAGCTTTAAGTCTAGTTGCTGGAGCGGAGCCTCCCTTTCTGTGTCCTGATAGCACTAGGTGAAGGGAGACTTCTAAGCCCTGCTCCCCCCCCCCCATTGATCTGTAGCTGAAGATGGAGCAGATCAGCAGGAGATTAACTCCTTTACTGTTTAGGTTGACCTCTGTAACTTTCATGTACACAACCTTGCATTCACCTTTCAGCTATGAAATATTAAGGCCCAGATTTAATTATGCACCTGTCCCGAATATCTGTCTAAAAATGAGCAAAAATTGAGCAATTGTGGTGCAATTTGGCGCTACTAGAGTTTTTAATTTTTTTTCCAACTTACTTGAAAAGGGGGCAGGTAGGGATGATTGAACTTGTGTTTCACATTCGGTGTAAAAGGTTCGGGTTATCTTGGATTCCCTTATGGATTCTGCTACCGTGGACCATAAAATTATGGTCCGTGGTAGAGGAATCTCTAACGGAATTCTTAGATAACCTGAACCCCAACCCTGTACTCTGTACCTAAATTCACTCAACACTAGGGCAGGGATTAGTGGGCAGTGAGGCCAGTTCGCCCGCGGACACATGCGAGCTGCCATCTTAACTCGCACGTTCGGCGATGCGCAGGTAAGTCCTTACCTGTGCCGGGAGCCGGTCTGAAACAAATGCGGTCCCCGGGAGCAGGCAGTTCTGAGAACAGCCGCCGGGGGCCTTCATCAGGCTGTTCTCGAACTTCCTGCTCCCGGTGACCGCATTCGTTTCAGACCTGCTCCCGGCACAGGCACAGGTAAGGACTTACCTGTGCATCGCCGGACTTGTGAGTTAAGATGGCAGCCCGCATGTGTTCCCGGGCGAACTGGCCATCACTGTTAGTGGGAAGAGGCAGAATTGTGGCACAATTCTAATGTAAAATTTCTGTCTCAAAGTAAACTAACCAATAGTTGGTATAGAGTCCAGAGAAAGGTGTCTATCCCTGCACCAGATGTATCATCCAGCCTGATCCCCTGTGATAAATCTGAGGCGGGTTCTAGACCGCCGGTCTAAGCTTATGCCATTCGTAAAACTGAACCAAAGTATATTTATTAGAAAGTTGCAGGTGTTTTCATTTTTGCTATGCAGAATATTGATGGATTATTCTGAGAACAGGCCGTATGTGCACAGGCAGAAAAGGAAATCCATTGAAGTGAAGAGATACATGGTAAAGATCATAAGTCGGAGTGCCATTATGTCTACATGATAAAAGATTGATGTTTACCTGGAAGCGTCGATCCCAGCGTGGTCTTTAGGCTGATTTCACATTTTAGCATTCGTATTCTAGCCACAAGACCCAGAAATCCTGTTACTGCTAAAACAAACCTAAATCTCCACCGAACCCCATACTGATCTAGGTTAGGTCCAGTAGACCTGCCAAGGGTCCTGATGCTGTAGCCATAATGGATAGGATACCGTTATACGCAGACTTTTTGCAAAGTGATGGCACCAATTTAAACTGCGGTACTACAGTGACCGTGCATAGATATACATGTACTTGCGACCAAAAGGGTATGGCTACGGTTGGAACACTTGGCTGTCATGCGTCCGAGTATTGTCGCCATGCAAGCCACAGCAAGACCATATTAATTGTCAACTTATTAGAACTGAATTGCCCATTCAATGTTCATTGTTAAAGGGGTTTTCAGGATTTTAATATTGATGACCTATCTTGGCTATTTTTTGTGGGGCCGTGGAATGGAAGTGCGGATGCGGACAACCCACTGTGTGCTGTCCGCATCTTTTTGCGGCCCCTTTGAAAATGAATGGGTCTTCACTCGGTCCGCAAAATTGCAGAAACGGATGTGACCCATTATGCGGATGTGTGAATGGACCCTAAGGCCGCAATCCATACGAGCGCAGTCTTCCCCATGTTTGTTTACATGCTCGTCGTCGACAGCGCAGTGGTGAGCAATTACAAGCCATACTATTCATTTCAATGGGAGAGATCAAGCCTTGTTACCATATGGTCGCAAGCCACAGTCCCAACTCTCTAGGGGTACTTTCACATATAGGAACGAGCCGTCCCACTGAAGTGAACGGCTTGTAATTACACCTGCTCACCGCTGCGCTGTCGACGGTGAGCAGGTAAACAAACAAGGAAGGGATGCTCTCGAACACAGCATGGCCTTCTCTTCATGCAGCTGATCAGTGGAGTGCCGGGTGTCGGACCCCCGGCCGATCTGATATTGATGACCTGTCCTGAGGATAGGTCACCAATATTAGAATCCCGGAAAACCCCTTTTAATGATAACCTGCAAAACCATACAGCCATTGAAGGGTTTCTCCATGATTAATGTAAAATAATGAAAATTTGATATCTTATAGTACATGATAGTCTATTTCTAACAAAGCTAGAACAGCTCTGTACCTGACATGATCCAGAGATTTCCCCATTCACTGCTCCAATTGCACTGCTAGATTTATTTCAAGCTGCCAGCTCAGGGGGTGTGTCCTTTCTCAGGGGGTGTGTCCTTTCTCAGGGGGTGTGTCCTTTCTCAGGGGGTGTGTCCTTTCTGCTGCAGCTGTAAACAGTTGAAGGTTGATGCTGAGCATGTGCTTCCATCTCAGTGACAGGACAGAGAAATTAGAAAAAGAGCAAACGGCAGGTGGCGCTATACTGATTTATTGATTTAATTGAATAACTCAGTGGCTATAATACATTTTTTATTACATGCAATTACAAAAGTATTCTGATCCAGGTGCTGGTTTGAAAATATTTTTAACAATATTTCAGTGAGAGGTATAACTCCCACTGCGGTCTGCATGGCTCGGCGGCTGCATCCTATCTGCGTTATGGTCGCACTGTGTGTCTGTCCCCTTAAGAGACTTTCAATAATAAATTTGATGCACATGTCCCAAGACTGGAACAATGTGGATGTGAAATATTAACCATCTGTCTCCAATGATCTACAGAAATGATTTTCCAACTTATTTCCATTTCCCGTGATTTATAACGTAAAACCATTGCTCAGCAGTGTTGCGTCTACCAAAGAATTGCGCTGGTTGTGGCTAGCTATGGTCGGAAATGCAGCCATGAAGTGGTTAATGTATGGACCATGAAGTGAGAAGAAGTATCTATAAACGTCCAAGATGCTGTCTAGGAAAAAACATCTTAGATGATCCTTCCTGGGTACAGACTTTGTGGAATTTGCTTGTTTAGGAGAGGACTTTGATGACCTCTACTTCCTGCCTTCCATGCTAAGAAGATAATGGTTGCTATTTCCAGTGGTCTTCTGCTCTTGACTTCTGCTAGCATGGCTATTCTCAGAGTTGATGGCCTAAACTTTGAAATGATTAAAGTTCAGATTGAGCGCTTCAGTGCATTACCCGGTAGATGACCTCAGGGTTTGCCTAGTTTACAAAATCCTATTTCCAATTATCATCATTACCACATTGTGAGGAGAGCCCCTTACTGGGTAATTTCCATAAATTAAACCAACTTCAAAGGGCGAGCGGTACGTTCATGCGTTACATGAACTTCCTTGATCTTTGAAGATAATTTTCAATTCAAATCAGCTGTAAAAAGTTATAAAGTTGTGTTTCTCATTTATATCAATTATTTTGGAGGTGACAGTCAATTCGGCCATTATTGCAGTTCCTGCAGGGGTTGGTTAAATGTTTAAAAGGGTTTCCCATGTAAAAGGGGGTATTCTGGTTGTTAAAAGTTGTCCCCTATCCACATCCAGATGAACATGGCAATCTGAGGGGTACAATGACGGGGGCCGGCTCTATCGCAGCTCCCCTGTCCATTGCACCTGCTACTTACAAAAAATGAGCTTCGTGACGAAGGTAATTAGTCACTAAGCAAATTTTTTTTTTGTAAAAATTCGCCGAATCAGCCGAATC
The DNA here is from genome assembly GCF_905171765.1 of Bufo bufo. Taxonomy (NCBI): domain Eukaryota; kingdom Metazoa; phylum Chordata; class Amphibia; order Anura; family Bufonidae; genus Bufo; species Bufo bufo. The sequence goes on along the minus strand of NC_053394.1, from coordinate 73,312,521 downwards.
AAACTTTTCAATTATTCACACATCTCTAGTTAGAATATATTTGGGAAACTTTTTGGGAAAATGTAGGTTCAAATTTTCAAATCGATTTGCTCATCTCACAGTCCCAGTTGTAGGGTACTTTCACACTAGCGTTGTTAGGATCCAGCAGGCCATATACAAACGGATAGCTTTTTTTTGTGGATCCGTTAGATGGATCCTGTCATATACCGGATCCGGCATCATCGGAATAACGGATCCGGTATTAAAAAATAATTCAAAGATCAAAAGCAAAACTAGCTCCTCCTATATCCCGACGCATGCGCAGGCTGGGAAATCGGATCCGGCGATGCGGCAATTTCCAGAACACTTAGTACACAAGTGCGGTAGTGTTCCAGGATTTTGGCCGGAAAAAATATCGCAGCAAGCTGTGGTGTTTTGTCCGGTCAAATACCGTACAAGGAACGGAAGACATCCCGATGCATACTGAACAGATTGCTTTCCATTCAGACTGCATTAGGACAAAACTGATGCGTTTTTTTCCCAATATTGAGACCCTTTACCGGATTTCATACCGGAAAAGAATAACGCTAGTGTGAAAGTACCCTTAGAGAGTTGGAACTGATATTGGTTACAAGGCTTGTCCTGAAGAAGATAAAGCTATGGGATGAACGGATGCATGTTCACAACTTAACAGAAGTCGACTCTACTTTCCGACCCATTAATGCAAATCTGTTTAATAGTGCAACTATTCTTGCATAAGTAATCAGAGTTACCCTTCAGTAGTATAAAAAAGCAGGATGATCTCCCCTCTGGAAGCTGTCATTTCATCTACGTTGGTCGTCGGGCGGCTTTCCCAGTGACATATATTTATTGGCGATCATCTTTATTGTCACGGGCGCTCGCTTTTTACTGCTATTGTAATCTGCTGCGTACTCTCTGTATACAGGCATCACTTCCTGGAATATACATAAAGGAAGAGTAGATCCCATGAGGCTATGGAGGATGAGTGAGTGCTGGGGGGAAGTGCAAGCATGAGAAAAAGCAAGTTTTCAAACACTTGTGTTGCTTTGATGAACCGCAGACCGTTCGTTTATTTGTTTGTGTCTGAAGCTTGATTAATAGAATTAGCTGTGTCTGTCCTAGAACAAGGTGGAGATTAGGCACGCTCACCGCTGTATTTTTTACATATTGTCAGCATAAGGCCTCATGCACACGGCTGTTGCCTGCCGTGGCCCTTTTTGCGACCTGCAAACAGCGGGTCTGCAATATGCGTGCATCGGCCGTGTGCTCCCCGCATCACAGGATGTGGACTCATTCACTTGAATGAGTGCTTCCGTGGTGTTTCTGTCCGTGCCTCCGCACTGCCAAAAAAACTTGTTTTTTACAGTGCGGACGGATCACGGACCCATTCAAGTTGAATGGGTCTGGATCCGTTGCAACTGCCGCACGGATGGGGCCCGTGCATTGGGGACCGCAAATTGCAGTCCCCAATGCACGGAACGGCCGCACAACAGCCGTATGCATGAGGCCTTATAATAATAATGAGGGGGCTCCTAGGCTTGATTCTAACTAGGGATGAGCGAACTTGTGTTTTTCGTTTTTTGTTTTTTTTACAATTCCGTTATGGATTCTGTTACCTACGGGTCATAACGGAATTCTATAACGGAATGCATGATGGAATACCTTTAAGTCCTCTCTTGCATAATGGAAACCAAACTATTATGACTGAATGCCTCTTAAAGGCTTCCGTGGTGCATTCCGTCATAGAATTCTGTTATTGCCAGTGGTAACGGAATCCATAAATTGTAATAATGCTCAAACTTGTAAAAGACAGGTTCGCTCATCCTTAAATCTAACCACAGATTATTTGCATGGACATTTGGGAGAGATTTTATCAAACTGGTGTAAAGTAGATCTGGCTTGATTGCCCAAAGCAACCAATCAAATTCCACCTTTCATTTTTCAAAGCTCCTTTGGGAAATGAAAGGTGGAATCTGATTAGTTCCTATGGACAATTAAGCCAGTTTTCATTTACACCCGTTTGATAAATCTCCCCTGTATGTTCTCCCCGTGTTCGCCTGGCTCCCTCCTAGACTATACTAAATATACTAAGGGTACCAGCACATGGGGGCATAATTACAAACAGAAATTCTACAGAGATTTCCATGTCAATTTCTCTGCTTTTCTGTACCAAAAACCCCACATGTAAGTTACAGATTTTGTTGCAGATTTGATGCAGTCTTGCAGCAGATTGCATAGGGAGAGAGAGAGAGAGGTATACTAATCTGTTCTGATAAAGGTCTTTTGTCCTGAAAGAGCTAGTTGCAGATGTGAGGCTGGCTTAGCTATTTTCTTTAAAAGGCTGTGTGAATAGAATGTTGCACTCATACGTGTACTGTGTTCTTCTTACTGTTTACCTGCTCTTGCCATGCAATTATAGCTCTTCTTTCCCGATTCGCTACAATGGTAACGGCTCCTTCCTATTCACCTTAGTATATACTGTCATCAGTATAGAAAAAGCAGACAGCCCTTTTAAAAACGAGGAATTCCATTTTAACATTTTGGGACTAATTTCAGATGAACCAGAGAGAGGCCCTCTAAAGTAACATTTAACTGAAGGTGAGACAAGTGAGACGAGAATTAGAACATCTTACACTTTGTTTGCTACATGACTCAAAGGACACTACAGAAATTAAAAGGGGTTGTCCACTTGTGTTCTATTGATGACCTGTTCTCAGAATAGGCCATCAGTATCTGATTGGTGGGGATCCACACAGCCACTGATTAGCTTTTTCATAGTAGCTCCGCTCCTGAACTACACAGCTCCGTCCATTGTGCAGTAGATGGATCTTATAAATGTGCCGCCGCCCTCATTCACTTGCAATAACTACAATGGACGAAGCTGTTAAAGGGGATTATGATAGGAGTAAAAAATAAAAATCCAATATACTATAGTACATGACAATCTCTTTCTAACAAATTTAAACCAGCCCCGTACCTCACATGGATCCAGAGATCTCCCCATGCATTGCTCCAATTGCTCTGCTAGATTTATTTCAAGCTGTCAGTTTGGGGAACGTGTCCTTTCTGCCGCAGCTGGTGGCAGTTTATGGATGAAACGGAGCATGTGCTTCCATTTCAGGGAAAAGGACAGAGAAATTAGAAAAAGAGCAAACAGCAGGTGGCGCTGTACAGATACATTTTATTGAAAAACTCAGCGGCTATACTAAATATTATAATAAATTACATGCAATTACAAAAGTATTCAGATCCAGGAGCTAGTTTGAAAAATGTTGAATATTTTTCATGAGACAACCCCTTTAAGTTCTGCAGCTACCCTGAAATAGCTTATTGGTGGGGGGTCCGCCGATCAGATCAATATCAAAGTCTTAGAAATCCCCTGATGATTCAAGAAAATAGTGCATTATGACATATATTCAGAGATGGCGATTGTCACGCCGTTTACTGGATTGCAGTATGTACCGGTGTCTGTTACATGCGTTCGTTCACCCCTCAAAACAACACATGGTATGAATTGTGCAGCCTTCTGGACGAAATTGACTGATCACGATATGGACGTCATTCTTATGCTTTCTTCTGGTGAATAGCCTATCACAATGCTTCTTCTGTAGCCCGGGTTATGCTAGAGGTCTGTCATTCTGCTCTCGTTTTCGGATGTCACCTGATTTGCTGAAATTCCCACTTCTTTAATGAAACCTGTAGACTGCAATGGGAGAGTTCGGCACACAGCTAGTGGAGGCGACTGCCATAATATTCTGGTTGATTGCAAGTTGGATGTATATAAATATGATCCTCTGTTGTTCTTCCTGGAAATGTATGAATTAATTGACAGCTGGGCATTACCATTCCTCTTGGTGTCATTAAAGGGGTTGTGCCAAGTTTTTAAGTTATCCCCTATCCACAGGATAAGGGATAACTAGCTGATTGCTTGGGGGTCTGACCGCTGGGACTTACACCAATGAGAAGAACTAAGGTCCCCCCCCCCCTCCCCGTTCTGACGGAGTGGCAGGTCATGTATGCGCACTGCCTCTCTATTCATTTCCTATAGGAGTGCCAGCAATGTACTCGCCTATCTCGGGCACTCCCAAGAGAATGAATAAGGCGCATGACCTGCTACTTCCATCAGAATGGGTCAGTTCTCGTGATCAGTGGGGGTTCCAGCAGTTGGACCCCCAGTAAGCTAGTTATCCCCTATTCTGTAGTCCCGTCAGAACTGATTGGACAATTCCAATTGTGTACGGAGATGCCTCTTTGACAAGCAAAATGGCCCAGTTCAGAATTTATTTTTACTGTTCCAGGAAGAATAACAGAGGAAAAGCACAAAGCAATTTACAGTGATGCTCTAGAACTGGTATTTTGTATCAAAGTCAATTCTTTACAACTGTAAAGTCAACAGAAAACTGTAAAGTCAACAGATTTAGATACTGCAGGGAAATCGAGTTCCCTTCAGCAGGTTTGCTCTATTGGGGTATGACCACGCGCGCTCGTGTCCCCCTGCAAACTGTGCGGCCATTAACAATACAGACCGACTAAACAGTTTAATTGGAGCTCGTTACGTCTCATATGGCCGCGTGGTACTTGATCACGGTGCAGCAAGCGTTGCAACCGCAACACAACCCAACAGTTATGTAAATGGTGCAAATTCTATTTGCAGCTCATTGATGTTCACTACCAATGAGTAATTATTATAATGTAAAATGGAAAATCTCAGCTCCTCCTTTTTGAGCAGTGTAATTAGTGATCTAGAAGAGGAAAGGCCATTAGAGTACTGTCGGCCGAGCCCACCATTTTTGGCCACGCTGGCTGACCACCTAATGTGTATGGGGACTGATGTTATGGGTTAGAAAACGATCGGCCATCTAGCAGTGGCGTTCTCCTCTGTCCCCATTATAAAGTGCGTACACGCTCTGTGCATTTCACAGGGTATGGGCATCGTACCAGTTTGTCAAGGTGCATGATGGTACATGAGTGGGTTAGGTTGTTTACATGAATGACATGGGGGCAATGACTTGTTAGCTTGTTATCAATGTATTTCTGTGACCTTGGAGTCTATCGGTTAGTTACTTATTGAACTTTATTGGCTGTTCTCACAGTGTAGCTATTGTCTGTGGTTTACGTAGAGAAGCGAGTTGAGTTGTGTGTGCACAAGCCCTTTGGCTCCAGAGGTGCCGGGGCCTGTGAGTGACTTGTGCCTCCGCACCCTCTATAATTTCGCTACTGGTGATAGCCTCTGAGACTATGGCAGCAGCTCCACTTTTTGTGGGTCATTTTTTATTTCTGCCCTTAGCTTCGCCCTTAGAGTGAAGTTATTATTTGACAGGAATTTTAATGTGTCTTTAATATGAACTTTATATAATTGTTAATCATTGTCCATTGGCTGTAGTGACCATTCCTAATGATGCTCTGCTAGAATATACTGTTGCATGGACCTTTCTCCCGGAATCTGGTCCACGTGACGCATCTCTTCTGAAATTCCAGCTTCCCCAGAAGTCCCATCCTTTACTAGGTTTCTGGCCTCCGCTATGGATAGAATGTCCCTTCTGCTCTGCATAGGGCCAGTTGTATTTGTCTCCCTGGTGCATGAGCAAACTCTTACCTCCACCATATCTCTGCATGTGCCAGGGAGAGGAATAGTCACCTAACCGGGTTTCCAAGAAGCAGATCTATGCTAGTTTGGAATGGTAAGTATATGACAAACGTTCTCCTACAGGGGTGTTATGTGTAATTAAGGTGGCTATGAGGGACCCATCGGGTCCCAGAAAACCCTTACAGGGGTTGCCTCACTCAAGAAAATGGCATTTATCATGTAGAGAAAGTTAATACAAGGAACTTACTAATGTATTGTTATTATCCATATTGACTCCTTTGCCGGCTTGATTCATTTCTGCAGCACATTATATACTGCTTGTTTCCAGGGGTTACGACCACCCTACAATCCAGCAGTGGTGGTCGTGCTTGCACACTATAGGAAAAAGCATCGGCCCCTCTGGTGGGCTATCTCATATCTGCGCTGCAGCTTTGGCCATAACCCCTGGATATGAGCAGTGTATAATGTGATGGAAAAATGAATCAAGCCAGTAAAGGAGGCAACATAGACAATCACAATACATTAGTAAGTTCCTTGTATTAACTTTCTCTACATGATAAATGCCATTTTCTGGAGTGAGACAACCCCCTTAAAGACTGGGGTAAACAAGCAAACAAAAATAAACTCCACTCTTGATCTATTCCCCCATTGATTTTTTTGCCAGAGTAAATAGCAGGACATTGAGTTGATAACCATATACTTAAAGCAGAAAGATCAGCATTGATCATAAAGGCTTGCATGTATACAAGTAACACTCGAAAAATTAGAATATCGTGCAAAGTTCATTTATTTCAGTAATGCAACTTAAAAGGTGAAACTAACATATGAGATAGACTCAATACATGCAAAGCGAGATATTTCAAGCCTTTATTTGTTATAAATTGGATGATTATGGCTTACAGCTTATGAAACCCCAAAGTCACAATCTCAGGTCCCCTTTGCTCAGGGGGTATGGATTAGTTAGCTGACTAGAGTGTGACACTTTGAGCCTAGAATATTGAACCTTTTCACAATATTCTAAATTTTAGGTTGCATTACTGAAATAAATGAACTTTTGCAAGATATTCTAATTTTTCAAGTTTCACCTGTAAGTCATGGAAAACACGAGGAATACCAATCCTCCGTCTGTATTTGGTTCCGTGACACTTCAGCAGTATAACTTATCAGCACATGGCAAGTACTTTGTCACAGCTGTGTCTCGGTTTTCGATGTTGTTCGCTGTGACACGTGAGCCGTGCATGCTGGTTGCCAGGGGCAGTGTTTACTCTGCCCCTTATTTCCTGTTCCTTCCCTGTCTGGTGCTTGTGGGGTTAACTGCCTGGCTGGGTGTGTTCACAAGGTGCTTATATTGCCTGTGGCTTGCAGCCTGGTGTGAGTTGTCCCTCCAACCTCTGTTGGTGCTGGAGCTATGCTCCTGTCCTGGGTGTTCCATCTACCCAGTCCTTGAGGGCCACCTAGTGAGACATCAATGTCATCTCAATGTCACCTTTCCTACCTATCCTTTATCTATGTTTGGTGTGGTATGTTTGGGTTGGTGTAGTATGTCTAGTTGTTGTTCCATGTCTGGTCTGTCTTTGGTGTGTATTGTCCTGCATGGATGCTAGACATCCCCCTGTTTGTTTGTGCCTTCGGTGAGAGGGCTCCAGGGTTCCCCGGATGGGGAACAAGTCAGTGAGCAGATCTTCCTGGGACCGCCATGCACCCTGTACGCATGGGGGTCCAGGCAGTTACTGGTTTGCTGGATCCTGTGTTTGTTGTTTTGTGCTGCCTCCTGTTCGGTGTTCGGGTTCCAGTACAGATGCATGGGTTCCAGTCGTTGTTGCTTCGGCAGGTAGGTGCTTGTTGTGTTGGGCTCTTACTTGCCGATCCAGTGGCTGTTCTTTGTCTTTCCCTTTCCCTACATCAAGGCCGGTTGAGACTCCTGTTCATCCGTTTCTTGGAAGATCAGGTCGTCTCAGCCCTCTCTCTATTCCAAGGATTTTCAGGGTGACTTAGGCTCTGAGGTTCCTGTGTATGAGCCCTTCTACCATCTGGATTCGCTCATATGGTTAGGAGTCAGGGCGAGGATTAGGGATGCTCTAGGAGGTGCCTTGCTCCCTGTCCCCGGTGTCCTGGCTTAGTTGCTATTCCCATTTTCCCTACGGTGTTCGGTGGGGAGTTTTCCCACACTCCCCACCGTGACAGTATGTTTCACTAGGTGGCCCTCAAGGACTGAGTAGATGGAACACACAGGACAGGAGCATAGCTCCAGCACCAACAGAGGCTGGAGGACAACTAACTCCAGGCTGCGAACCACAGGCAATATAAGCACCTAGTGAACACACCCAGCCAGGTAGTTAACCCCACAAGCACCAGACAGGGAAGGAACAGGAAATAAGGGGCAGAGTAAACACATGCTGCAACACAACTTGTTGCCCCTTGCAACCAGCATGCATGGCTCACGTGTCACGGTGAACAACACAGAAACCGAGACACAGCCGTGCCATACTTATACAAAATGTTTGCGTTTTATACTTTTGGCAAACTTGGCATTTGCCAGGCTAAAAAATACAATACCAATAGCATGGAGTATAACCACTGATGTTGTGCCAAAGAAGTCCTGGATGTGTGTGCCAGAGACATATTGGTAATTCGGAACAGTTTTACGCAGCAGAGCTAAGTGCAGGTCTTTTCATTCAGCTGTGTTCCAGGCTTTCTATTAACTTGGCGGAAAAATCTACAATTTATCCTGGATTGACTTTTATATTAGAATGGCTAAGTGGTAGCCAGTTAACTCTGTATTGCTTGGCTGTAACTCTGCAGTTATAGAATAAATGCACCTGTGCAAAGCAAAAATGGAAAATACAGGATGAGAACAGATACTTCTGAAGACAAATGTGCCATCCACAAATGTTACTCAAGACAAATGTGCCATTCACAAATGTTACTCAAGACAAATGTGCCATCCACAAATGTTACTCAAGACAAATGTGCCATCCACAAATGTTACTCAAGACAAATGTGCCATCCACAAATGTTACTCAAGACAAATGTGCCATCCACAAATGTTACTCAAGACAAATGTGCCATCCACAAATGTTACTCAAGACAAATGTGCCATCCACAAATGTTACTCAAGACAAATGTGCCATCCACAAATGTTACTCAAGACAAATGTGCCATCCACAAATGTTACTCAAGACAAATGTGCCATCCACAAATGTTACTCAAGACAAATGTGCCATCCACAAATGTTTCTCAAAACAAATGTGCCATCCACAAATGTTACTCAAGACAAATGTGCCATCCACAAATGTTTCTCAAGACAATTAGCCATCCACAAATGTTTCTCAAAACAATGCTGCATCCACAGATGTTCCTCAAGACTATATGCTGTCTGCAGATGTTCCTCAAGACCATGTCTGTGCTGTGACCCACAGGGAGAGAGCCAGGAGGAGGGGATGGTAGTTGTGGCACTGATAGGAGTGATGGTGATTCATGGTAATTGTCCTCACGCCATTGTTCAGAGGCGCTGTGCAATGCATTAAGGGGTGCAACCCTTCTTCCCCTCGGTGCACACCCTGGTATTGGGGCTCCTGATTAGCACAGCAATTGTTGTAATAAATAATCCTCCCTGACTTTTTCCAGACAGACTTTTCAATCTTCTTATATAACCACAGGTATGCAGTTCTGTTATCCGTAATGCTTTCTGCAGTTCCCTGACTGTGGGGTACCAATATTAGATCATATAGCTAGTCTGCCTCAAAGTGTGTTGGACACCAAAGCAATATACCCAGACCACAACACATAAAGTCTTCTTGCCATAAACGTGCAATACCTTACTGTCCTTCCAGCGCAGGCCTTGGTTCTCTACAATCTTAATTGATTTCAGACTTTCTTTCTCTCAGGAGTATTCTCAGTTCACTTGCTTCTCCTGGCAGCTTTCAGTCTCGAGGAAGAAGGTTCCTTGGACCAGGCCCTGTTTTCAGGAGCGCGCACACACACTCTCACACACTCTCACACACTCTCACACACTCTCACACACTCTCACACACTCTCACACACACTCACACACACTCACACACACTCACACACACTCACACACACTCGCACATCCTTCTCTAGGCTTGCCCAGCTTAGACTTACTAGCCAGTGGTTGTGACCAGCCAATCACCCAGGAAACTGTACTAAAAAAACTGCCAGTTAACTATTTAATGTCAATATACAACCATTAGGGATACATATTGCATAAGGAAATGTGTGTAACAATAAATCTCAACATTTAACTCCTTAGCCTCTGCAGATGTTACTCAAGATAGTGTTTAATCTGCAGATGCTCCTCAAAACAAATGTGCCGTCCACTAATGTTCCTCAATACAAATGTGCTATATAATGATGTTCTTTAAGACAAATGTGCCATCTACAGATGTTCCTCAAGATAGTGTGCCATCTGCAGATATTCCGCAAGACAAATGTGCCATACACTGATGATCCTTAAAACGTGCCATCCAGAGATGTTCCTCCATACAAATGTGCCATCCACAGATATGTCAATATGGTCTGCCATTCACATATGCCCTTTGTGCAGTGGCTGGGTTTGGGGTGGCCCCAACACTACGCTGAGTCCCCTGAACACCGTTGAGGTGTCACCACGTTTTGTTGCTCTTCGGAAGGGATAGTAAAGGGTGGTGCACCCCAATGGGAGAGTCTGGGTCTGCAGTAAACCAGTGTTCTTCTTTACTGGAGGAATTCAGGTGCAAAACGATACAGGCGAGGCATAGGGCTGGTTTCTCCAGCCTCCTCCCTGGCAGAAGAAAGGTTTGATGCTGAGGAAAGGCCTGAGCTAGCTGTCCTTCTCTCTCTCTCTTCACAAGGCTGGTACCCTGGTCAATGGCTGGTGATCGAGGGTCTGTGGCAGTGTATCCCCGTCTCAGCGTCTTCTTATGGTAACTTTGTAGTCTGGCAGAGTCTCCTCTTCCAAGCACTGTTCCCTAACTGCAGAACACTAGGGGCTCTGACTGTTCTCCTTTATATACCATTTCTAGCTTGACTGGAACTTTCTAGTGGGAGGGGTGGAGTGGAGAAACTCAGCACAAACGGATACATTGTCACACTTTCCGTCTCTCATAGACTTACATTAGAGCTTCAATGATACTCAGTGGCAATGACACAACAGTTTTTCCAGACAAAAACAAGTTTCCAGACATAACCTAGCTAAACCAGACAGTCAGAAGGTCAGTCTATCTGGTTTTGGTGGTAAACAGGTCTGGCTTTTTCCCATCAAAACATGCACTCCAAAAACATGGCAGCTGTGGAAAATTACCAGCTTCTTATTCAAAGTCCCAAAAGTCTCTCGGTATTCATTAACCCTTTCCACAGAGCCTTGAAAATACAGTGCAAATGAACAGGATACATATCACAATATACATAAAAAATGCAGTTAAACAGCATTAAACAGTGCAAGCTAACCCTTTCACTTTGCTTAGGGAAACAAGGGAAAATGTCCTCAAATGTCTAGACTTCAAAGTACCCCTTGCTCCAGAGAACTACATTTCCACTGAGAAGAGTATGCCAGCCACAGATACCCCCAGAGCTCTGTATCATGCATAAATATCCTTGATACAGCATTGAAAAACAATATAATCCTTAAATATCTATGAACATAACTCTCAGCCTATGAAACTATGGTTTAGCAAAAATAATCACTGTAACCTGAAGTCAGAAGAATGCATGAGAAATGGAGAAAAGCAGAACTTCTTCAATATATATATATATATATATATATATATATATATATACAGTATATATATATAGATAGATGTATTTACAGCTTTGAAAGTGGATCTGACATATAATTTCTGACGTCATAATGATAACGTTTATATCTGTCGGGGTCTCCACGACCGATCAATAGAACAGAGGACTGAGCTAGCTGTCCTTAATATGCCTTCATTTGGCATATTAAGGGCCATCTCTGGGTTGATACAGTACTTTAGGCCTCATGCACACGACCGTTGTTTTGGTCTGCATTCGAGCCACAGTTTTTGCGGCTTGAATGCGGACCCATTTACTTCAATAGGGCCGCAAAAGATGCGGACAGCACATGGTCCGCAAAAAAAAATTTGAACCTGTCCTATTCTTGTCCGTTTTGCGGATAAGAATGGGCAGTTATATCAATAGCTGTCCGTGCCGTTCCGCAAATTGCGGAATGCACACGGACGCCATCCGTGTTTTGCGTATACGCAATTTGCGGATCGCAAAAAAACACACAATGGTCGTGTGCATGAGGCCTTATATAGTCTATTAGTGCTTTAAAAAGCCAAGTCTGTAAAATCCCTTCATAATTGTATTTAATACTAAAACAATAGTGGAATGATAGCATTCTGGTAAACTGAATAGTCTTGATGGAGAATCAGATGACGCATAGCAGTGACCATACAGCATGTGGATCTGATCAGTAAGAACCAGAACCCCTCCATCCTAAGGCAACAAAAGGTAAAAAACTTATCAAATATTTACTTGACAATTGTTCTCAACTTGAGTTGAGAAGTTGGCCCCAATATTCTCTACATCCTCCTTTATCGGTTGATCTACTGGTATATGAAACACTCATCTTAAAGGAGTTGTCAACTTATTAAAAAATTATCTCAAAGGCAGTAATTCTGATAATGTATACTCACCGATTCCTCCCTGCTAGACATGGCGTATATTCCACACGAATGCTGCAGCCAATCACTGACCTCAGCAGTTCTACTATGTACTGCTGAGGCCGGTCATTGGCTGCAATAGTGTCCGGGGTGTTCAGGCGGTGGAAAATGAATTAGGTGAGTATATAATCATTTATTTAATTTTATCAGAATTGTTACCTGGAGCAACCCCTTTAAAAAATTCCTCGTTCATGTGTGTTAATACAGTCTAGAGCCCAACCATTGTTGTATTGAAAAGGTGAAACTGGAGCAGTGTCAAGTTTGTCAGGTTATATTGATGTCTGGCGTCTGTAGTTGTAATTAAAGGAACCCTCCTGTTTAATAGGTTAGCCGCAGATACATGGTTTTCCTCATAGAGCTATGAAACACCTTGTGCGAAATATTGTATATTCCACATTTCCATGGTAATTGACTCGTTAGCGAGATCTGGACATTCCCTTTTGCCTGTTTCCTGATGGGTCTAGCAGATCGCTGGAGATGAGAATCGCACAAGCTTTCCTTTTGTATTGTTAACTGAAGGAAGAGGCGCGATGTACATTTCATGGTCTGTAGTATACATGGCTTTCCACTTAATAGAAACTTATTGCTTTAAAAAATACTGCACGGTAAAAGGGGTGTGAAGTGGCAGGCCTCCCCTGAGTATTTCTTAAAGGAGTTTTCCAGTTTTCTTCAACATTCTTTCAAATGATCATGTATGAAGGTAGCTGTAATTTTGTAATGTATTTCTTCTACCTTTATTGCTCATATCTCCCGTTCTGGGTTGTTGTCCATGCAGCTTTTTCTTATTTCCTGTGTGTCCATGGGCGGGGCAGTGATGGGGGGAGTGTCTATGTAACGAGCAGGGTGGGAGGAGCTATACATTTGCTGGGTGTTGTTAGGGGCAGTGATGGGGGAGTGTCTATGTAACCAGCTGGGTGTTAAGGGCTGGAACCGTGGTAGAGAAAGGAGAAGTGCATCATGGGTTTGGTTGGATACAACAGGAACAGGAAGTGCTAGATACAGGATGGAAACAAACCAGAGGGATTGGTTTACATGGTGAAATTTCCAGACTGAAAAAAACAATAAAAAGGCGTACTTGAGGTAAGCAACTACATGAGCAGATCTGTCATAAACTATAGTAATCCCTCCTTATAGGAAGTGTTGACAACTGACTCCCGGGACCCCAGACAGTTCTCAGAATGAATGTCTTCTTCACTGATTTTCCCTGCATAGTGATGCATCTGGTCACCTGAGGTGCAGCCATCTATACCACAGCCCCGTTCATTTGAATGGAGATAGGTTATAGTTAAAGGGGTTGTGTCACTTCAGCAAATAGCATTCATTATGTAGAGAAAGTTAATTGAAGGCACTTACTAATGTATTGTTATTATCCATATTGCTTCCTTTGGTGGCTGGATTCATTACATTGCTCATTTCCATGGTTACAACCACCCTGGCCGTGCTTGCACACCATAGGAAAAAGCACCAGCCTATGTGTGCTCCCATAGTCCCAGCCACCAGAGGCCAGCACTTTTTCCTATAGTGTGCAAGCACGACCACCGCTGATGGATTGCAGGGTGGTCTGTAACCATGGAAACGAGCAGTGTATAATGTGATGGAAAAATGAATCAAGCCAGCAAAGGAGGCAATATGGACAATCACAATACATTAGTAAGTGCCTCGTATTAAATTTCTCTATATGATAAATGCCATTTGCTGAAGTGACACGACCCCTTTAGGGCTCATGCACACAACCGTATGTATTTTGTGGTCCGCAAAAAAAAACGGATCCACAAAAAATTACGGATGACATCCGTGTGCATTCCGTATTTTGCGGGACGGAACAGCTGGCCCTTCATAGAACTGTACTATCGTTGTCTGTAATACGGACAATAATAAGACTTGTTCTTTTTTTTTTTGCGGAACGGAAGTACGGACATACGGAAACGGAATGCACACAGAGTAACTTCCGTTTTTTTTTTTTGTGGACCCATTGAAATGGTTCTGCATACGGTCTGCAAAAAAAAACGGATTGGACACAGAAAGAAAATACGTTTGTGTGCATGAGCCCTTAAGGTGTAGATGCTCTCTTTGTACCGCGCCTCTGTATATGTGTGCAGACTGTGTGACGCTGGACTAGATGGAAGGTCATTCTGAGAGCAGAGCAGCGACACACTGGATCATCGTTAAGTGTCTGAGCAGTTAAGATACTGAATTCCTCTTCCTTCCTTCGAGCAGCAGCTGCTGGCGTGAAGGAAACGCGTGATGTTTATTTACACACGTGGATAATGGAAGTTCCGAATTCTCAGCGCTTATTTTCATAATGCTGATGTAATGCTCATTGTTGCTTATCCAGATGAATTTTTTATTTTTTTTTGAATAGTCACCCTTGTCCCCTATGTACGGTAATATCCTGACCTGTGTATAAATACATATGCAGTAACATAAAGTCACCTATATACCGGTGTGTGTGTGGCCCAGGGAAACTTTTTTTTTTTTATGTTGTATGATCGGTGGAGAATGACATGCCTGCGTACTTCACAGGGATGGTGTGAGGAAAGAGACCCATGTGCTACATCTCTCAACACCTTCACGGCAGGATATTTTGGGCATACATATATGGCGTCTTTGATGCTGAAGGCTTGACAAGCGGATGGAGCAGGAAATAGATTGTCGGAGCCTCACCATCCAAATGAAGCTGCTTTATGGAAGTAATGGGCAGGACTGCTCACCCATTAAACCAACGACGATTATTTTGTATATACCTTTATGTAAGATTGCTGTAATTGGCTCCTGGCAAATATTCAGAAAGCGTTAAGAAAATAGCTTGTAGTTCTCTATTATAACATCACAGACTTGGAGTCCTCTTACTTGGGCCAATGCCGTGCAATAATGAGCACCGATTGAGGATATACAAGTCATTTGTTGCAAGTTTACAGGACCTTTCACGTGGCCCTATGCAAAGTACAAAGAGGGCGAACAATCATTATTGTGCATGTAATCGTTCATCTCTCGTTCACTTTGCATATCGTTAACCTCAGTTTAGGGCGATGTGCTGCCTGCGATAGATGATTTTAGGTGGCACATGCAGTGTCGGACTGGGATGCCTGGGGCCCGCCAGTAAAATGATTCTAGGGACCCAATGTAAAGCTCCATGCAAATATTATGTGCTCCTGCAGCAGCAACCCGCGTGGACCAGTCCGAGCCTGCGCATGAAATGTATCATCACCAAACAAACATTTTGTTCCTTTATCTGGTGATCTGCTGCACACTTACAAGGCTAATTATTGGGGCATTTGCACTAACATTTATTCCCGATAATTGACCTGATCCTCATTGGTTGTGAAACGCCCATAAAGCTGATTCTAGATGCCTCTCCTATCATCAGGCCCGTCTGAACAGAAATGTTATTTCTAAAGCTGGCCATACACATTCAGTTTACAATTTCACTATTCTCTTCAGGCCATCACAACTTAGAATTTACCATCCGTTGCTACTGTAGACGTCATCCAGTAGTTCTTCACTTGGTAGTCTAGCATGTGCAGTTCTGTCTGCCATTTTTCCCTATGCAGCTCGTAGTTCTTCTCTTGGTGGTCAAGCATGTGCAGTTTTGTCTGCCCTTCTCCCCGTATGCCACTAGTAGTTCTTCTCTTGGTGGTCGAGCATTTTAAGTTCTGTCTGCTATTTTTCTCCATGCCACTAGTAGTTCTTCTCTTGGTCGTCGAGCATGCGCAGTTCTGTCTGCCCTTATCCCCTGCCTGTGCCGCTAGTAGTTCTTCACTTGGTAGTCTAGCATGCGCAGTTCTGTCTGCCCTTATCCCCTGTGTCGCTAGTAGTTCACTTGGTAGTCTAGCATGCGCAGTTCTGTCTGCCCTTATCCCCTGTGTCGCTAGTAGTTCACTTGGTAGTCTAGCATGCGCAGTTCTGTCTGCCCTTATCCCCTTTGTCTCTAGTAGTTCTTCTCTTGGTCATCGAGCATGCGCAGTCCTGTCTGCCCTTATCCCCTGTGTTGCTAGTAGTTCTTCACTTGGTAGTCTAGCATGCGCAGTTCTGTCTGCCCTTATCCCCTGTGTAGCTAGTTCTTCTTCTCTTGGTGGTTGAGCATGCTAAGTTCTGTCTGCTATTTTTCTCCATGCCTCTAGTAGTTCTTCTCTTGGTCGTCGAGCATGCGCAGTTCTGTCTGCCCTTATCCCCTGTGTCGCTAGTAGTTCACTTGGTAGTCTAGCATGCGCAGTTCTGTCTGCCCTTATCCCCTTTGTCTCTAGTAGTTCTATCCCCTGTGTAGCTAGTTCTTCTTCTCTTGGTGGTTGAGCATGCTAAGTTCTGTCTGCTATTTTTCTCCATGCCTCTAGTAGTTCTTCTCTTGGTGATTGAGCATGCGCAGTTCTGTCTGCCCTTATCCCCTGTGTCGCTAGTAGTTCACTTGGTAGTCTAGCATGCGCAGTTCTGTCTGCCCTTATCCCCTTTGTCTCTAGTAGTTCTATCCCCTGTGTAGCTAGTTCTTCTTCTCTTGGTGGTTGAGCATGCTAAGTTCTGTCTGCTATTTTTCTCCATGCCTCTAGTAGTTCTTCTCTTGGTGATTGAGCATGCACAGTTCTGTCTGCCCTTATCCCCTGTGCCGCTAGTAGTTCTTCTTTTGGTAGTCTAGCATGCACAGTTCTGTACCCTTATCCCCTGTGCCGCTAGTAGTTCTTCTCTTGGTGGTCGAGCATGCGCGGTTCTGTCAGGCATTTCCCCCTGTGCCGCTGGCTCTCTTTGATCTAGAAACTGCTCATGCATGGTTTCCCCTTCAGCACCAGGCGAGCAGACCTTAGTGTTTATCTGCTCGTTTGATCTACCCTGCAGTCATACCTGGACATGCCCCGTAAGGTACCACTGAAACCACCAGGTGGTCACACAGCACAGAAACTGGCAGAGCTATGCTTTTTGTAGGATTCACACATGTGGCAGAAATATCTCCAACTGTTCTATTCCTCTGAATGGTTCTTGCAGAAGTCCTCACTCTGAAAATTGGAAAATGGAACTGATCTTGAAATTTCGGGAAACAAATCTGGCCATGTAACTTGAAGGTAAATCAATTGGTCTTACTAATAGGGCAAACAAATAATTCTTGATCCCACTTACCTTTCAAAGCCTCTTGGGTATCATTTGCCGGGCACAAAGACAGAAACTACCTTTCAGCTGACATTTCAAGTGCCTATTATTAGCTGTGCCTTGGGAGGTCTGCTGTGCCCGATCCAAGACTGAGATCCTTGTGATTACACTGGGACACAAACACGTCATATGGCTCTTTTTATAACTCACAGATTCAAATATCAGTTTCACTCCTTTAACTTTTACGTGGTTAATTTTATGCGTGGTTTATATTAACCAGAATAATAGAAGGGATGTCCACTCAGGGTATCTATTAAAGTGGCAAAGATCTGGAAGCATGCTTGCTTAGATTTCTGCAAGTTCCTTGTGGATATCCGGGGTGTGTCCCTTAATGGCCCCCTCATCCTTTACATAAAGTAGGCCTTGGATTAGGCTGGAATCGCACAGGCTGTTCTCAATGCTGTTTTTAGACCTCACCAGAACAGGATCCAAAAAGAAGGAAAAGTATGCCTCGTTTAGACTGCCCAATTGTCAGGCAGATTATCGGGAACAAATGTTCCTAAGAACGCTAGATTCCGATACGCTGCCCGTCTTAATGATGCTATAGACCACCTTATGAACAGACTAAACGCTCGTTCATCAGATGAAATGATCTGAGGTGCAGACACCAAAATGAACGTTTCTGGGCAGCAGATCCTTCTGTCTAAACAGTGATCTGCTGCCCAGGAACAATGCAGCTGTAGGAGGACCAGCGATAGCAGTAGCCATTGCACATCCGCATATAGTAGACGAGGCAATTGCAGCTCTTCACCTCTGTTAACGAACAGGCAATTGTCAGGAAGGAGGCATTCGTCTACTGTAAATGCTCGTTTAGACGGCCGTAAGCTGTCCGTTTTTTTTGAGGACAGTTCAGAATCTCTGCAAATAAAGGATTGCATTCCGCATTTTTGCAGACTCATAGACTTCAATGAGGCTACGTCCTAATTTTTTGCGGAGCCGTAGAACGGAAGAAAAGGGTCTCATCGGAGTGACTGAATGAGCCCTTGGGGTACGTGCACATGGCAGTGTATTTTCTGCACCAAAATCTCATCATCTTAGCTGGTGCTGTATGACGCTGTGAATTTTCTGCACTAAAATCCTCAAGTAACACTCACCATTTGCATGCAGCCTTAAAGGGGTTACCTGCAATTTTTTTTTCAAAAATGTAATGCCCCCCCACCTCCTCCTTGTGATTAAGCACTTTAAGGGCTTATGCACACGACCATATGTATTTTGCGGTCCGCAAAAAATACGGATGACGTCCGTGTGCATTCCGTATTTTGCGGAACGGATCAGCTGGCCCCTAATAGAACAGTCCTATCCTTGTCCTTAATGCGGACAATATTAGGACATATACAGACAGACATACAGAAACGGAATGCACACGGAGTACCTTCCATTTTTTTTTTTTTGCGGATCCATTGAAATGAATGGTTCCGCATATGGTCCGCAAAACAAAATGGAACGGACATGGAAAGAAAATACGTTTGTGTGCATGAGCCAGTGATGATGCTAAAAGTTTTCCTACCGGACCAGCACTGTGCCTAGGTTGCGGCCACTTTCTGGATCACGTGCTGTACATTGTGAACGTGATCCTAGCCCGCTTACAACCCGTGATGTACGTGGCTTGTGCCTGCACAGTCGGAGAACCTCGGGCACGGACTTCTCAAAGCGCCTGAGGCTGCCTGATTGCACAGGTGCAACCCATGTACATCGCGGGTTGTAACCAGGCTACGCTCATGTGCCGAATGTAAGGCACGTGACCCAGGAAGGGGCCGCAACCTAATTACACCGGGGAGCGCAGCCCTGGCCCAGTAGAAATATTTTCAGCATTATCACTGTGGCATAGTGACATGCCAGACATTGTGGCATACTGACATGGCAGACTTTTTTGGGGGGTTTCAGGAACTGGGCCTATCACATATTGCTGAAAAGAAGGGGCAGAAGCGCTGCTCTGTAATTGTCTCTGCTCAGCTCTCTTGGGGCAGGCAGCGTTAACTGTTTATGGATCCATGGAAAGTATCAGTTCATACATTGCTCTGCTTGTTTCTCCAAGGAGAGCCAAGCCAAGTCCACCACATCCGAAGGGGAGCAGCACGTAGCTGAGCGCTTCTGACTCTTTGTTTCAGCAATCAGTTGGAGTTTCGGCACCTGGACACCTACTGATCAAATCTTCTGACATGTCGCTATGCCATCTCCAAGTTTTATTAAACAATATATATGCTTTAAGTCCAAATACGGCGGGATCCATAGAGAAGAAAAAGTATTACGGAAAGACTGAGATTCTATTCACTCCTGTGTTTGGCTCATGTGTGAATCCAGCCTTGGGCGATG
Organism: Bufo bufo; assembly: GCF_905171765.1. Lineage (NCBI taxonomy): Eukaryota > Metazoa > Chordata > Amphibia > Anura > Bufonidae > Bufo > Bufo bufo. The sequence continues at coordinate 73,292,802 of NC_053394.1, read as the reverse complement.
TGGCCGAAGCTTCACATTTGTGTTATTTCCATTGTTCTGCTCCGTTATAGAAGCAGAACAACAAAAATAATGAAAGCGCCAAGTTCTTTGCAAAACGGACACATACAACGCCTGACCAACCCATTGATTATTATGGGGTCCATTGGCTTTCTGTCATGGGGCCCAGCATTTTAACAGACAAAATAGAGCAGCAGAACCTGCGATAGAGGTTCCTAATGTAGCTTTCAATGCAAATGTGAACAAAGCTTTAGCTTCATGGTCTCCAATACAGTGAGCAGCAGGACTGACTCTTCTCATGACCTTCCTGTTTACACGTACTTACAGTTGGAGCTGGAAGGAAGGAGGTAGAGATAAGTGGTGTTGTCTCTAACTTTTTTCTGTTTAGGATAAGGGAAAATGAGGACTCATCGTAGTAGTTTCTAGGAGATTTACGCAGGAGGATCTGTTCATGTCAGTTATGTGTCGAATCCAGCACTTCCATTATTTTCGTTGTTCTATTCTTCACCCCTCCGGCCCCTGTGATATGAGCTTCGGAGCATTTCATTCTACGATGCTCTCTCTGGCTTCTTTGCATTTATGACACTGCTAGGCAGAGGCTTCCACCTAGCAGTGTTACTAGTGACGTCACCGGCACTGATGGGGGGACTTTAGCGCTAAAGCCCACCCATCAGTGCCGGTGACATCACCAGGCTCACCGCTGGTCAGAAGACTCTGCCTGGCTTACACTATGGAGAGCCCGGTATGTCACCGGATCTCCAGAAAATGCCTTTGCTCTGCGCGATTCAGCACAGGACAAAGGAGCGCATTGGAGCATGAAATAGGTCCCAGTCACACAGTTATCATACATGTAGTGCACCATGCTGGCTATGAGCCGATTTTTACACCCATACTATAAAATGAGGGTTTCCTAGTTGTTTATGTGTACACTACCTCAAGTATTGGCATTTGGCACCCAATTCATGCCTATGGGCCCATTTGCAAAGCTCTAATTCATTTATGGGGCTCATAAAATCATCATTTGTTGATTGTTCATCCACATACAGCCCCAATGATCGCTTCATGTAATGCATCTACTGTGTGGCCAGTAATATTAATGTTCGTTCCCAATCATTGACCATTTTTGTCGGTCCCTGCAAATGCCCCATAAGGGTACTGCCACAGGTTCAGATTTTTATATGCCATTTTTAATGCCAAAACAGTAGTTAGCTGACCTGTTACATGTGCACTTGGCAGCTGAAGGCATCTGAGTTGGTCCCATGTTCGTATGTGCCTGCGTTGCTGAGAAAATGATGTTTTAATATATGCAAATGAGCCTCTAGGAGCAACGGGGGCGTTACCATTACACCTAGAGGCTGTGCTCTCTCTGCATCTGCCCTGCCCTCTGCACTGTGACAGTGAAAACATCATCACCCCTGGCCCTTTCAATCAAAGTGAAGAGTGCATGGTAGTTGCAGAGAAAGCTGAGCCTCTAGGTGTAACAGAAACGCCCCCGTTGCTCCTAGAGGCTCATTTGCATATATTAAAACATAATTTTCTCAGCAATGCGGCCACATATGAGCATGGGACCAACACAGATGCCTTCAGCTGCCAAGCGCACATGTAACAGGTCAGCCAGTGTCATAGGTACAGATCTGCTGACAGATGCCCTTCAATATTGTCCCCTGACAAACTTGAATGTATGGCAGCACCTTAACATGATTAATAATCAATAATTAACATAAAATATTAGTTGATATTTTTATGCAAATATTTAATATGTTATTTTTGTTAGGTTTGGTTCTTTTTTGGTTTTACCTTGTATTATTCCTTGTGCACCTGTTCCCCTGTTTATCCTGATTTGGCTTCTATACTGGGCGTCTGACCTTAAAATAATTCTTTAATTAAATTGATAACCCATTAAACTGTAGAGGTAATTAAGGGCTATTATCCGTTTTACTACTGTTTGAAACCAATTTGGAAATGGTCCTAGCAAGCCCCCACGGTTACTGCATTTTCCATAAAACACCTATGGATTCTGTGAGGTTTCCTTTCCATGGAGATGTCGTTAACTGATCCAAAGCTGTTCGAGAGCTTAACGGGCTGAAAGTTTTACTTTTTAATCCCACTTGGCTGGGTTTCTGACCCCTGGAAATGGAGCCGGCAGCGTATTTTTGGCAGAGTAACCTTTTAATGACAGTAACAGTTTTGGAAAATATGTCGTTTATTGGTTGCTAGATACTTGGGTCAGATTTCGAGTCATTGTTTCAGTGTGTCCACATTTTTTCACAAATGTATCTTCTGTTTCCGTGTTCACCTTATGTTATCAGGTAGCTGGCAAATATAAGGTTGCCTTCACACGCTCCAGATTTTGTTGCGGAAATTTTTTGTGTGACTGAAAACCTGTTCTGCGGCTCCTGCCACAATAGACCAGTTCAGATGAATGGAACATGTTCTGCAATGTAATCTGCTATGTGTGAGGGCACCCTAAGGTGATGACCATGTTATGTTAAAAAGTTATGTACACATTAGACACGTCATTGATCCTATCCCACCAGTTTCAGTGGGATCAGCCCACAATCTAATGTCTATGGGGCCTCCCAACAGCAGACACGGCAGTGAGTGATAGGGCATGTTCGATATGATCAAGTAAATTATTTTTTTTCCTGCGAGGGATAATCCCCCTGCCAGAAATTTCTGTTCCCCACTGAAAAAGATTATGCACATATGACCAAGCATGCACATTTATGGTGGAAATTGGGTGACATACAGAAGCTGCGGGCCCAACAGTCAGGACCTTCATCAACCAGCAAGACCAGCATGCTTGCATAGTGCATCTCTCTCGATGGAGGCCCTTTTACATGCAAGCTTCAAATGGATAACACGCAGATTTTCTTATACATCATGTAGTGCCTTATTCTACCTGTGGTGGCGCCGCAGGGGAAGGGAGCACTTGGTGGCGCATTCTCCCACAGATGACACCTGATCGTTAGCGACTCCATTGTAATCATCTTAACGCTGGAGAACCCTTCTTTCAGATAGCGATTCCCAAAGTTCATAGATAGCATAAGTATATGCAAAGAGATGACTGTTCAGTTTTTTTTTTAGTGAATTAGTATCAGTATTAGGCCTCATGCACACGGCCATTGTTTGGGTCCGCATCCGAGCCGCCATTCCGTGGCCCTGCAAAAAAAAATAGAACATGTCCTATTCTTGTCCGTTTGGCGGACAAGAATAGGCATTTCTACAATGGGCAGCCCGTTCCGTTCCGCAAATCGCGGAAGGCACACGGGCGGCTTCCGTTTTTTGCGGATCCGCGGTTTGCGGACCGCAAAAAACGGCACGGTCGTGTGCATGAGGCCTTAGGGCACATGCACACGAATGTATTTTCTTTACGTGTCTGTTAGTTTTTTTTTCGCGGACCATATGCGGAACCATTCATTTCAATAGGTCCACAAAAAAAAACTGAAGTGCATTCTGTTTGTTCCACCAAAAAATAGAACATGTCCTAATATTGTCCACATTACGGACAAGGATAGGACTGTTCTATTAGGGGCCAGCTGTTCCGTTCCGCAAAATATGGAATGCACGCGGATGTCATCTGCAAAATACATACGGCCGTGTGCATGAGCTCTTAAAGGGGAATTTCTCATCTTACATTTATTATATGGCCAAGATCTATCTTGTGTCTGCTAGATGTGGTCTTGCTTCTCTCCAGATCGGGGAGTCCCGCAGCCACCGGAGGGGTGGCTGTGCATGTCAGTCTCTCTGCATTTATTTCTATGAAAGTTCTGAAAATGGCCGGGCCAAACTTCTCAGTAGTTTTGGGAGTGAATGTAGTGAGCCGGCATGTACAGCCACTTCTATGACTGTGCATCAGGGGACCCCCATTCTGGTAATATAGGTATGGGTTCTAGAGTAGGGATAGGATAGGAAACCTCCTTTAAGAAAAAGATTATGTCACACAAGACTTCGTACAATCCTTTTAAAAAGGGCTTCACGCATCAAGATGTTCCGTAACCAATGAAAGGTTTTAATTTTGGAAACTGCACTGGAAAAATAAAAGAGCAGTTTTTCTCTGGCCCCATAATGTCTTTACTAATTTTAGTCTTCTTCCCATTGCTTTAATTGTAGATGGCCAGAGCTCCAGATTCCCTGCTGCTGTCAGTGTAGCAGCTGTGCACATGGGGACGGGCAGTAGTCCTTTCTGTGGGGACGGGTAGTAGTCCTGTAGCGGAAGACTGATGTAATGTTTAGACCTCACTACCATCTCCTCGTTGTCCCAGCAGGAAGTATCTGTTACGTGGCAACCGTCTTGTTGGCTTGTTGTGTGTCACGTTTCGTGGCTGTTAATAATTGATTTATGGGTATTTCTGGGAGTCACGTACTTCCTTTTCTTTTTATATATCGACATCTGTCATTGTTGAGCAGCAGACGTCGTTTCAGTTGGACGTACAGCAAATACCTAGCCGCCATAAGCAGGATAGCAGCAGGTCATATGTTACAGCAGCTGCTTATGTGTTGTCAGTGCTGCGATCTGACCAGCGCCTCTCTGACCGCATGATATATTGTTACAGCCTCCGCTCTCGTCTTTGTAGTTGACATTCGATTTCATATAGTTTTCATCAGAGATAGATCCCAGCAGTGGGAAAATGGTATACTTTTCCCTGTCATTGTTTATTGTATCCTGCATAGCAATCCATTAGAACCATGAAAAAGTTAACGTCTACTGCCTTCCAACGCATTTTGTATAATAGCTGTGACTTAGAGTGAGTTTATCCATAGGGCAGAGGGGATTTATTAAAGACTATGGACAGTTTTTGGGGCATTCTTCTCTTATGATTGCATTCTATTCATTTAGGGCAAATAATTATTATTTTTTTTTAATGTTCAGCCTTTTCTGAGACACAGGGGTTAAAAACCAGTCTGTTTGCAAGCTGTTACTTTCTGGTTTCTTTGAATCCTGTCATCTGAGGGCCCATGTGTAGCTCTTATCTCTGAACTCCTGACCTTGTAAACAATTATTTAAGCCATATTCGAATTGAGGTGTAATGAGTGTTTATGAGGTCGGGAGATCAGGGATAAGAGCCACACATGAGCTTGCAAACAGACTGATTTTTTTTTAACACCTGTATCTCAGAAATGGATGCATGTTTTTAACCAAGACCCAAAATCAGTAAAATGCTATCTTAAAAAATTTGTCCCAGCGTTTTGTATACCAGTCTTAAAGGGTTTTTCCAGTCTCTACTAAGTGATGGCCTATCCTCAGTATAGGCTATCACTAGCTGATCAGTGGAGCTCCAGCAACCTGCACCCCTTCCAATCAGCTGTTTGGGTGTAGCTTTGTCACCAGAGGTATGCGTGATGTCCTATCCTCAGGGCAGGCCATCACTTAGTAAAGGCTCCGCTGTCTTGAGATGTGCCATAATTATTAAGAGTTGCATGCCTTTTAATAATTCTGATGCATCTTAGGCCACCCAATGACCTATTTTACGTGTACTACTACCCCATGACCTATTTACATGTACTACTACCCCATGACCTATTTTATGCGTACTACTACCCCATGACCTATTTACGTGTACTACTACCCCATGACCTATATTGCTGGAGCTGTGAAGCGTAGACTGAGTTTGTGTAATTATAGGATGATGGGTAATAGTTTTGCAATTATTTTTATTGCTTCAAAACATATAAACTAGCATAATGAAGTAAGTGGGCAAGTAATCTTGATTAGGGCACATACACACGAATGTGGTTTGGTTCCGCATCCGCTGTGTTTTTTTGCGGCTCAGATGCAGACCCGTTCTCTTCAATGGGGCCACATGTACGCATCCGTTGCTCCGTTCCGTGGTCCTGCAAAAATTATAGGTCATGTCCTATTCTTGTCTAATTTGCAGACAATAGGCATTTCTATGATGGGCCACCCCTTCCGTTCTGCAAATTGCGGAAGGCACACGGGTGGCATCCGTGTTTTGTGGACCCGCAATTTATGGACCGCAAAACACAGCACGTTCATGTGCATGAGCCCTAAGATGCAATAAAAATGATATATTTACCACTTATTACAATCAGCTGCTATGCGGACTTGTGTGTCTCCATGGTTTCAGACTGCAAATAAACCCCGACATCCTTCCATCAGTCCCTCTTCTTCTGTCTGTAGTTTAGTGAGAAGTGGGGACAGATGGGAGTGCAAGATTATACTACACAGGGGTTTGTTTGACAGTGAGACATAGATCTGCAAAGGCGCTGTAAACACAAAACGGTAAGGCATATATAATTGAACTTTTTCCAGTTATCGGGTCTCTCATTACAGGGGTGAGTTTACCCTTTTGCTGAATGAACTAGAACATAGAACCTGACACTTTTGTGATCTCTATGCAGTGTATAGCTATGGAATAACAATTCCTCTCTTCCACAGGTTTATATCATAAAGGTAACCTGGTTGGATTCCACACAACAGGTCATCTACCGAAGATACAGCAAGTTCTTTGACCTTCAGGTAAATGTTTTTTGGCTGCATACAGTTTTTCCATACATACTCTATTCTGTACATACTCTTAAAATCACCAAAAGGTGGAGAAATGTGGTGATGATGAGAATTACCAAAAAATGTGTAGCTTTTCTTAGGCCTCTTTCACACGAACGATGCAGATTGTGTCAGGACGTGTTCAGTGAAACTCGCACCATTTTACAAGCAAATTCAGTCAGTTATGTCTGCGATTGCGTTCAGTGTTTGTTTTTTCCGCGCGGGTGCAATCAGTTTTGATGCATTTTTCACACGCGGGAAAAAAGCCCCTGAAGGTTTACAAACTACATCTCCTAGCAAACGTCAGTGAAAAACGTATTGCACCCGGATTACATCCGGATGCAATGCGTTTTTCACCGAAGCCCCAATCACTTCTATGGGGCCAGGGCTGCATGAAAAACGCAGAATATAGAACATGCTGCGTTTTTTAAGGCAACGCAGACCCATTAAAACGAATGGGTCGGGATTCAGTGCAGGTGCTATACGTTCAATTCGCGCAATGGCACCCGCGTGGAAAACTCAGAGGCCTTACTGGGACAATAAACCTAGAAATTTGCAAATTGAAGAGGACCTGTATAACCCTTCCTGACATCATTCCCCATATAATAATAATTCTGGAGCGTCTATTCTTTTCTATGGCTCTATGTTGTGTCATTCCTTTATTATTCCTGCTAGAAGTTATGAATGAACAAACGTCTAGCAGTTTGCATTAAAGTTGGGGGGGGGGGGGGGGGGGGGGGATCCCTGCACAGTCTGACACTGGAGGCACTGTTTAGATATTATAATCTGTAATTAGTAGCTCACCCTAATCAACTAGTGGACCTAGGTGCTCATGTTCCAGGGCTGCCCCACACCCTTTAAGGAACTGTAAAATTGTATAACTTCTGGTGGAGCAGGCACTCGATCACCTGGAATTGAAGATAGAAAGATATTTAATTTCAAACAGTTAAAAATACATATAAAAGCTATACATAGGACATTACGAGCTGGATGTATTCCAACAGACACCTCCCTAATCGGGGCTGTGTATGTGGGAGTAGAAACAGCGGGCAAGGTGCGTCAAGGTACTGTCTGCAAGGAATCGGAGGATCAAAGCAATGAATTAAAACAGTAAATTAGAAATAAAGACAAAGAATTAGACTGGGTTATAAGTCTTGCAAACCCCTATCGGATAGTGAATATCAATCCCTATAGCGTTGGTAAGGATAGGCTAATAATGTCCCAATAGTCCTCCTTTATATGATAGTTATACCGTGTCACTTCTCTGTGTAATACATAAGAACACGGTAGAATATATCAGGTTATGAGAACTGCAAAGCTGGTAGGTCAATCGGATCTACTGGGACCCATACTGGCCTAATTTGTATCTATTTTGGTAGCATTGCCAATTTCACGCGGCCCGTTACTTAATGCCACTTAGTATAGTGTACACTTAGATGAATACAACTCTTAATTCAACGGATTTGTGGCTCAGGAAAATGTTGTCAACAAATGTTAAATAGTTCTGTTTCACCGTATCCCCTGCGTGATTTAAACAGATGGTGGTCGGCTTGGTGAAGCTCCGCTCGCTGCAGTATCGGAAAGCTTGTCTCGCCGTCTGCGGGTCTCTTTCATACCGCGAGACAAGCTTTCGGTTGAATTAAGAGGAGTATTCATATAAGTGTACACTATACTAAGTGGCATTAGGTAACGGGCCGTGTGAAATTGGCAATGCTACCAAAATAGATACAAATTAGGCCAGTATGGGTCCCAGTTGATCCGATTGACCTACCATCTTTGCAGTTCTTATAACCTGATATATTCTACCGTGTTCTTATGTATTACACAGAGAAGTGACACGGTATAACTATCATATAAAGGAGGACTATTGGGACATTATTAGCCTATCCTTACCAACGCTATAGGGATTGATATTAACTATCCGATAGGGGTTTGCAAAACTAATAACCCAGTCTAATTCTTTGTCTTTATTTCTAATCTTCTGTTTTAATTCATTGCTTTGATCCTCCGATTCCTTGCAGACAGCACCTTGACGCACCTTGCCCGCTGTTTCTACTCCCACATACACAGCCCCGATTAGGGAGGTGTCTGTTGGAATACATCCAGCTCGTAATGTATATAGCTTTTATGTGTATTTTTAACTGTTGTTTGAAATGAAATATCTTTCTATCTTCAATTCCTGGTGATAGAGTGCCTGCTCCACCAGAAGTTATACAATTTTACTGTTTAGATATTATCAGACTGTGCAGGAACCCCCACCCCCCCAAACTGGTAACACCCAGCTGGACCTTCATTGAAAACTGCTAGTAATTTATTCATAAGTTTTAGCAGTAATAATAAAGGAACAGCACAACATACTCATAAGAATAAGAATGTCTGCTAAAACAGACATGTCAGGAATGGGGACAGGTCCTCATTGAAAAACAGAAGATCTATGAATCGGGTGTATATTTCCTATTGAGGACACATGAGCGCTTGGCCAAACCAATCGTGCACGTGTATGCGCAGGTTGGTAGACGTTGCCTCTGATCTTGAGAAATATGACAGTATATTGTAATACTGTGCTAAAGGCAAGTGCCAGATTATGAGAAATTATGAATTATGGCAGGGATGGCCAACCTGCGGCTCTCCAGCTGTTGCAAAACTACAACTCCCAGCATGCCCGGACAGCCTACAGCTATCAGCCTGCAGCGGGGCATGGTGGGAATTGTAGTTTTACAACAGCTGGAGAGCCGCAGGTTGGCCATCCCTGGATTATGGGATGCCGGATTAAAGGAATTTCAGCGTAATATGTATTTAAAAGAGGGAATGATTACAGAATGTTTACAGTGTAAGTCACCATTAAAGTATATTACCTTGAGTCTATAACTCTATCAGGTAGGTGGCCCGAAGAAAAATATTACTGGGACATACACATATCTCAATATCAATCTTGCAACTAGTGGATTTTATTTTACCGATGCCTGGTTTGCACTAAAGCTGTAATGTAATTGTGTCATTAAATGAACAGCATGCCCCTGACCCATGAAGGGGTTAAGGCATAATACGGAAAATAGTCCATTATAGATATAGCCATTTCCTCTCCAAACACCTAGTGAAGCCTATCTTTATATTAGCATGACTGAAGATTGTGTGGGCTTTTGTTAACGCGTTTAATCCCCCAGATCTATTTTCTAGAACATTTTCGCCCAGTCTCCGGGTCTTTCCTGGTAGAGTTGAAAAAGTTCTCATCAGGCCAGGCCTGTCAATGGGGTTAGTGTTATGGGCAGGAAACGTTGTCTCAGTATTGGAGAATAAGTCTTGAAAGCTTCTATTGATAAGTGAATGGGTGCTTAGCGTCAATGGAAGGCACCCACTGCTCTAATGCTTTGCCCCATACCATATGGAGTGAAGTTAATTAAGCACTCTGGGTTTAACCCTTTTTGCACATCTGCACGTTGTATTCAGTTTCAGTTGACTTTATCGTGTCCCAATTATATGACAGTGTTGCTCTAAGACAATTCCAGTACGTTAGTAAATAGATACTTGTCAGAACGTGAATGATATGTTCCAGGATAGGCTACAAAAAGTGAATAAAGAGGGGGACTGGTGATATAATTGTAAGTAAACATACATGCACATGTACACGTCGTTACTTTGGCACGATCCAGCAACTCTCCGTTGCACTGTGTTACCATTACAACCAGTACAGTACAATGACATTACTGGTGTCATAGTTAAAGGCTATGGGCACTATGACTTTGAAATGTTCATTTTCTGCATTTGCAAAATTTAAGCAACTTTGTAAACAGTCTTCGTTAAAAATGTCCTACCATTTTTCATCTGCAGAATGTGTGTAAAGCCTTCACTTAGGTGCTGTTGCTGCTGAATTTGATGTAGACCCAAAAGATCGCAGATCTGTAGAATACAGATACAGTCCATGTGCCTGATAATTCTGCATGACTGATTGGCTTCCTGCTATTGTGCCTTGGTCACCTTGTGACCCTCATATCGCTATCAGCCATGTCTGTGTCTGACATATACAGCAGAGCATGTGCCACAAATCTGTGACCCCGATCCTCCCGGAGAACAAAAGGTTCGAGAAGTTGAAATCCAACTGCCCAATTCTCATCTTCGCACAACATCTGCCAGAGAGTCAGAAAGCCCCCCCATATACATTAGACAGTCGGTGGGTTTGGCCAATATATATCTAATGTATATACCTGTCCTGTACACATAGCAGTTTGTGCTACATTGCTGAGAACAGCGAAAAACGCATACATTTTACTGTCAGTTGCTGTGGTTTTGCAGGGTAGTTTTTGACCAGACAACTTAAATGCCCACTATGCAGCTTAAGGTCTACAGGATATCGAATAGCGTTTCTTTAACAACAGTCACCTCCATGGGGAATGTTGAGGCTTGTTTAATAAGACCTCAGGTACTCGATTGTACGGAAAGTAAACATTTCACCATCACAGACATGTTGTAATGGGGATTTTGATATTGTAATTTGCAGTATTTAGTAGTCCTGCTTCAACTTGTAGATCACATGATCTTCTATGTCTGTAGCCTCTTAATTAATGCTGAGGTGTTTTTTTTTTTTTTTTGTATGCCCGTGAACCTCTGCAGGTGAAATACATGTTGTTCGAAGGGCAGGACCTCAGCTAACAATCACCGTATTTTTTGCCCTATAAGATGCACCTAGGTTTTAGTGGGGGACAAAAAGAAAAAAAATATTTTTCATTACACCTTGGGTCAGAACACCAATCAGACCCCCAATGTTATTAAAACCCCAATAAGACCTCAGATGAGACCCCCATGCCTCATATCAGTCCTCCATGCCTCTAATCAGCCCCCCACCATATACAGGTGAAACTCGAAAAATTTGAATATGGTGCAAAGTTCGTTTATTTCAGAAATGCAACTTAAAAGGTGAAAAGAATATATGAGATAGACTCATTACATGCAAAGCGAGATATTTCAAGCCTTTGTTATAATTTGGATGATTATGGCTTATAGTTTATGAAACCCCAAAGTCACAATCTCAGGTCCCCTTTGCTCAGGGGGTATGGATTAATTAGCTGACTAGAGTGCGACACTTTGAGCCTAGAATACTGAACCTTTAACAAAATTTTAATTTTAAGCTGCATTAATGCAATTCCTTTTAATTTGCATTACTGAGATAAATGGACTTTTGGACGATATTCTAATTTTTCGAGTTTCACCTGTATATAATGAGCAGCCCCCAGCCATATATAATGAGCAGCCCCCAGCCATATATAATGAGCAGCCCCCAGCCATATACAGTTCTGTTCAAAATTATTCAACCCCCACTGAAATTGAGTGTTTTGGCCAGTTTGACATTGATTTTGATCATTTCAGTCATCTTGTTTACAATTAAATCAAAGAGGCACCTGTAAGTCAGACAAATATAACATAACATTTATAATGAAATAACCACAAATGTCTTTTCTGTGCTCACATCATTATCAGTTTTATTCAACCCCCAAGTGACAGTCAATCTTAGTACTTAGTACAACATCCTTTTCCAGTTATAACAGCTTTTAAACGTGAAGCATAGCTTGACACAAGTGTCTTGCAGCGATCTACGGGTATCTTCGCCCATTCTTCATGGGCAAAAGCCTCCAGTTCAGTCACATTCTTAGGCTTGCGCGCTGCAACTGCTTTCTTTAAGTCCCACCAGAGGTTCTCAATCGGATTTAAGTCTGGTGACTGTGATGGCCACTTCAAAATGTTCCAGCCTTTAATCTGCAACCATGCTCTAGTGGACTTGGAGGTATGCTTGGGATCATTGTCCTGTTGAAAGGTCCAACGTCTCCCAAGCCTCAGGTTTGTGACGGACTGCATCACATTTTCATCCAATATCTCCTGGTACTGAAGAGAATTCATGGTACCTTGCACACGCTGAAGCTTCCCTGTACCTGTAGAAGCAAAACAGCCCCAAAGCATGATTGACCCCCCACCATGCTTCACAGTAGGCAAGGTGTTCTTTTCTTCATGGGCCTTGTTCTTCCTCCTCCAAACATAGCGTTGATCCATGGGCTCAAACAGTTCTAATTTTGTTTCATCAGTCCACAGAACACTATCCCAAAACTTTTGTGGTTTGTCCACATGACTTTTGGCATACTGCAGTCGACTCTTCTTATTCTTTGGAGACAGCAAGGGGGTGCGCCTGGGAGTTCTGGCATGGAGGCCTTCATTACGGAGTGTGCGCCTTATTGTCTGAGCTGAAACTTCAGTACCCACATCTGACAAATCTTTTTTCAGTTCCTCAGCAGTCACACGGGGACTTTTCTCCACTTTGCGCTTCAGGTAGCGCACAGCAGTCGAAGTCAGCGTCTTCTTTCTGCCACGACCAGGTAGCGTTTCAACAGTGCCCTTTGCCTTTAATTTGTGAATGAGGCTTCCTATGGTGTCTCTTGGTATGTTTAACATCTTTGCAATCTTCTTATAGCCATTGCCCTTCCTGTGAAGAGAAATCACCTCTTCTCTTGTCTTCCTGGACCATTCTCTTGACTTCACCATGTTTGTAAACACACCAGTAAATGTCTAGAAGGAGCTGAGTATCACAGTCCTTTTAAATCTGCCTAATTGGTGCTTATTATGCTTGATTGATGCTCCTTGACATCCACAGTTGTTTTCAATACCTGATCGAAAACACTTGAATGAACCTCTTTTCTTAAGGCTGGGTTCACACGGGCGTGACGGATTGGCTCAGGATGCGTTCAGGGTGCGTTCAGTGAAACTCGCACTATTTTGCAAGCAAGTTCAGTCAGTTTTGTCTGCGATTGCGTTTAGTTGTTCAGTTTTTTCCGCGCGGGTGCAATGCGTTTTGATGCGTTTTTCACGCGCGTGATAAAAAACTGAAGGTTTACAAACAACATCTCTTAGCAACCATCAGTGAAAAACGCATCGCACCCGCACTTGCTTGCGGATGCAGTGCGTTTTTCACGCAGCCCCATTCACTTCTATGGGGCCTGTCCTGCGTTACAAACGCAGAATATAGAACATGCTGCGATTTTAAAGCATTGCAGAAGTGATGCGTGAAAAAAAACGCTCATGTACACAGATCCATTGAAATGAATGGTGCCGGATTCAGTGCGGGTGCAATACGTTCACCTACCGCATTGCACCCGCGCGGAAATCTCGCCCGTGTGAACTCAGCCTAAGAGTGGTAGTCTTTAAGGGGTTGAATAATTGTGTCAATGAAGAAATCACAAAAAAAAACATTTAATACTGTATTACAAAAACAATTGATGTCATTTTAGTTGCATTTAGTTCTTTAAAAAGTCCTTGTAAGATTTCATTCTGAACACAATTACAAATGTACACTAAATTCCCTAAAACCCTTTACAGCATTGGGGGTTGAATAATTTTGAACACAACTGTATGTAATGAGCAGCCCCCGGCCATATATGTAATCAGCAGCCCCCAGCCATACATGTAGTCAGCAGCCCCCAGCCATAGATTACAAAATAAATAAACCATTTACCTCTCCTGCTCCTGGACGCCACCACTCCTCTCCTCCAGCGCGATCCTCTTCCTCCTCCGTCGGCTGTGCTGAGAACTGGCGCGCACAGCGTGAGGTCACGGAGCGTCCTCACGCTGTGCGCAGCCTTCACAGCCAACAGCCGAGGACCAGGAAGTGGGGAGTACAGAGCCTTCACCTCTTCCTGGTCCTCCGGTACTAATGAGCGTTCCATAATGGGTGCGCTCATTAGTATTCGCCCCAAAAGACGAAGTTATGGGACGAAAAATACGGTATCCTCTGGGAATCTCCCATAAACAACAAATATGGAATTATTTTTTTTCAGCTTTGAAAGAGAAAAAATTGGTTGCTGGACACCTGGTATATTTTATTCATCTTATCCAAGTCCATGTTTCCACTGGTGGGAGACTAGCTGTCACCCATAGAGTGTGTTAGATTCAGATGCAGGTTCTGTAAAAATTGGTGGGATCCAACAAAAAACCCAAACCTTGTTTTTGCAAAATCTTCTGAAGAATATTTATTGATTTGATATCCTCAATTCTCAGGACTTCTTTAACTGAACATTCACCGTAAGGCTTGGCTTCCATGCTGTAGACATGGAGTCTAAGAACCATGCACTAAAACCTTAGTAGTAGACCATGATTTGCTGCAGTTCCACGGCACGTACTTGTGAAGCCCACGGTTTTATGTGCTTCCCCTATACTTGACTCAAAGCCATCACAATTCGGAATAAACTGCTGTGGTTTTTTCATGCGGTACTCGGCCACATGGCACACTGACGTCCAACTCCTGCAACATGGATACCAGACTTTAAGATTAGCAGTATTAGGCTACATGCCAGTGTTTTGCGGTCCGCAAAAAAAAAAATTTATGACATCCGTATGGCATCCGTTTTTTTTTTTTTGTGGATCCATTGTAACAATGCCTAAAACGGACAAGAATACGACATATTCAATTTTTTTGCGGGGCTACGGAACGGACATACTGATGCTGTCCGCATTTTTTGTGGACCCATTGAAATGAATGGGTCCGCATCCTATCCGCAAAAAAAATGGAACGGACACTGAAACAAACAACGTTCGTGTGCGTCATGAGGCAGCGGATCGGTCAGACTTAGGACTCCTTCACACGACCGTATGTTTTTTTTTTTCAGTATTTTGCGGTCTGCAAAAAACGGATCCGCAAAAAATACGGATGACATCCGTGTGCATTCCGTTTTTTTGCGTAACGGAACATCTGGCCCTGAATAGAACAGTACTATATTTGTCCGTTATGCGGACAATAATAGGACATGTTCTATCTTTGAACGGAAATACGGAAACGGAAGGCATATGGAATACCTTCCAATTTTTTTTGCGGATCCATTGAAATGAATGGTTCTGTATACGGTCCGTATACGGAATGCAAAAAACGGAAAGTAAATGGAAAAAAAAAACGTTCGTGTGCAGGAGGCCTTAAAATCATTTTTACAAATGAACTTGCCATCAACACACTTGACTGAACTTGCAGTCCAGGCACATACAGTGGTTTCAAAAATCTTGTAAAAAAAGACCAGTGTGCACTTGCGCAAAGTGTTAAGCAATTGGTCTATCATGCCATACTTGCATAGTTTCCACCAAGGATGGACCAGTCAAAAAATCCCAATTTGCCTTATCACTTTTAGGCAGTGGTTGGTCATCGGCCATCACTTGTGAACATTTGTATTCAGTTTTAAAGAAGTTGTCTACATTTGAGAGCCTTTCAGCCTGACATACCCATTCACTAGACCCATGGAGGGAAGCATACTTTCCTTCTCCCTGATTCTGGGTCCCCTGCTACGGACGTGCTGCGGTCTAGCATGTCAACATGCGGTTTCACAAGGGTCACGTGTGCCGCTGTAGCCAATGACTGGCCGCAACGATGACATGTCCGCCATGAGTCAAATGACTTATTGACATGACGCATGGGGGGGATAGGTCATCGTTGTGGCCAGTCATTGACTGCAATGGTGCACGTAACACCCGTCAAACCAGATTTAACCATATGGGACAGTACATCAGTGCTAGCGGGGAGCTGAAGGAGCTGGGACCCAGAATCGGGGATGTAGTAAGCTTTCCACCACAGGTCTAGCAACGTGCGTGGTCAGGCCAAAAGGCCCCAAACATAGACAACCCCTTTAAGATTATTAGCCAGAATTGGACTTTGATTTTATGTGAATGGCCGCTGGTTATACGTTCTTCCATATAACTGTAGAAAACCCAGTATATCACATTAGTATGTTTTAGTATTAGTGTGGCGGTTATGTATTATCTACCTTTGCTTCAAATGTATCTAAGTTTTCACATTTGATGTGCAGTTAACTATAGATCATCCTCCCCTCCCTTTCATACTCAGAGGGTTCAGGAAGGCTAAGATATGGAAGGTTGTTTGTAGCGGTCCTGACAATGTACAACTGCTATAGCTGGCTTTATGGACTGGCTCATTGTTCTTCAGCAGGACAAGGATCTCTTTGATGAACAACCACTGAAAAAAATCACCCTAACCTGCCACAAGTGCATCGAAAAAAGTATATACTAGAGCAGTGGCTAACCTCCAGAACTCCAGCTGTGGTAAAACTACAACTCCCAAGATGTAAACTTGCTTGGCTGTTCTCAGAGCTCTATAGAAATGAATGGAGCATGCTGGGAGTTGTAGTTTAGATTAGCCATCGCTGTACTGGAGAGTTCCAGTGCAGACCGCTGTGTGTTTGCAGTTTTAGGTTTCTCTCGAACAAAAGCATCTCGAGAAATGGCTTCAAACATGTATTTAATTGTTCAGATTGTAACGCAGACGGCATGATGCTATGTCCTGTCCCCTGAACCACAAAATCCTGAGGATCTGCACAGGATATTATGACTCAAGTAGAGTAACTGATCCCAGGTGTGGAGGATTCTGATTCATATATGTGCTTTCTACTATTACGGAAACCCATTTTGCTCCATGACGGAATAGTGATGATGATCCCTTTAAAATTGTCATCATTACATCCTTTTCCAGAGGAATCCACGTTACACACAGTTATTTTCTGCATAGGGTTGCTCTGTCTTCTGGGAACTTTGCATCCCCTTTACAGAAGAACTGGCAGTGTTTGTGCTGGGCTGTCATACTTTACATAATACTAGAAAAGTTTACTTGGTCTTTTTTTTTTTTTTTTGCTTTGTTCCTTTGTCTACTAGCACCCATTCATTGAGCACCTCAAAACCTGCTCGTTTACATCATCTCATTTAGGGACATTTAGGGATTGTCGTATGATCCTCCAGTGCACCAAGAGGAGACCACTGATGAGCACAAGGAAAAGGGTTCAAAAGTTTAGTAGGAATCTGACACAGGGACAAGATGCTTTATATTACGGGGCATGAAGGACTTGGAATGGTGCTATCGCTCAGGGAGCAGCACTCCTCTGAAATTGAGGTGCGGGATGTAAAGTTTTACTTCTGGTTTACGTGTGTTTGGAGGGAGATGACTACAATGTCCCCATCTATGTCCAGTGATTCCAAGGGACTGATACAGTAACTTTGTTCATGTTATCACCCCACTTATCAGTCTCAGAAGCTATGAGATCTCTGATTGTCTCTGTATTGTGCACACATTTTTTGCTCTGTCTGAGTTCTCAGGCACGAAGACTGGTATAAGTGATATGTATAAACCTTGAACTTCTATTTAGGAGTAGTTGTGCGTTTCAGGCACTGCTTGCGTCGGATTGTTTTTCTGCATTTTTTCCAAATGCTTTGATGCACAAGTAGAAGAAGACACCCATGAGTAAAATGTGTTGGGTGGCATTTTCACGATCTGTGAAGCATATTCACTTCGGAAAACATATTGGTACAGGGGTATAATATGATGTAGAATTGCCCTGCCAGCAAAACTTTTTAAATTCAACATATCTGATTTTTCTTTCCTCAACTTGTTCTTGGAGGAACATTGCTCATTCGCATTTTACAGTTGGCCATTCCTGCTCATATTTGGCAGGTTCTGACTACTTCTATTTCATGTATATGGCCAGCTTAAGGGCAGAAGATGCTGGGGGGGCAGAGGGGTAATCTTGGTGGTGTTGTACAGGTAGCATAAATGAAAGGGGTTTTCAGACTTTTTTTTTATACTGATTACCTATCCACAGGATAGGACATCAGTATCCAATCAGTGAGGGTCCCAGGTGTTGCCACTGCCTCCTCACAGCCTACCAAGCACAGAGCTTGTGCGTTGGATAGTGGCTGTGCTTGGTATTGCAGCTCGGCCCCATTCACTTGAAAGGGACTGAGCTGCACCTGGACCATGCGACCGATGGACATGATGTCACTTGGCTTAGGCTAAGCTGCGAGAAGGCCGTGGCGCTCACAGGTTCCCCATGGCCTTCTCAAACAGCTGATCGGCAGGTGTCAGGATCCCTAGTGTTAGACTCCTACTGCTCAAATACGGATGACCTATCGAAAGGACACGAGTATAAGAGAGTTGGAAAACCCCTTTGAAGGAAGAACTTCACTTTCAAGCTCCAGATACCATAGTTTGTGTATTACACCAAAATAATTGGTTTTCACCCTTTCTTTTGGTGATCAAGTCTCCTGCTACCCCATCAATGTGATATTACTATAGTATCCTATGTATGTTGAAAACCAAGTAGACAATACGTCTGCATAGCAGATGCACCTAGCTAACCGTCCTGTGCTAATATATCACTGGATTTGCACTTCGGGGGAAAGCCCTGGTTCCCATCACATAATCGCCCACTCAGTGCTCATAATAGGTTACCAAACTGAGGCTAGAAGATATGGGGTAGTAGCTGAGGGACCCATACCTTTTCAGTGTATGCGGCCCCGATATGTAAAATGGTGATCCTGCATTAACATCCCAAGTGTAATAACCTCATGATATAACTTTAGTCAGTTTCACAAAAGTAAACCAGGGTTTAAACAGTCAAAAAAAAACAAACGTATTTTGGAGATATTAGATATTTAAATGTCACGTCCCATTATTTATTTGCCATTTAGAAGGCAGCAATCACTTTTATTACGAGAAAGGAAATGCGTGCACGTACTACAGCAATAAAGTCTTTGCTTACTTCTTGCCAAGCTGATATCCACCCCACGAGTCATAGCTGTGTCCTGTGCCATGTACTACTCTGATTATTCAGGCCCCTTCCTGTAGGAGGTCCATGGAGTACATGAGAGTAAAAGCAGGAAGTCTGACACCGTAGGGATTGAATGATGGAAGATTTGTCTTTTTTTTTTTTTTTCCTTTTTTAAATGGTTAGATTAGATTGTTGAATGGAACTGCCGACCCATGATGTGGTCTACAGCCGGTTGCTCTCTACACTCAAAGCTGCAGATCTAGACCACTCTTATTTGTGCTGGAAATGAGGCAAATAAAGAGGGTGTCTTATTGCCGCTGGTCTAGGCCCTGAGATCTCCAGCATTTGTCTTTGGGTGCCCCATTGCAGAGATGGGACCAGCAGCTATCTTACATTGCTGGTATAACCTATCGATGTGCCATCAGTGGCTATGATGGACCAACTCCTTTAACTAACAGTACTGCATTTGTCATTTCCAGGCTGTCCTATTAGAATAGCGCTAACTCATTCTTGAAGGTATAGCTTCAAGAAGAATATGGACCTTAAGGTGGTTTCTCCTGGCCCTCAACTGTAAAATCTTTCATCCAGGTATCATATTAAAATAATCTGGAGTCACCTCAGGGTTCTTGAGATCTTAATGGGAGTCTGTCACCTGGAAGTTCGCTGATAAACCAGGCACAGGGCCTTGTAGAGCTAGCTCAGCTGAGTCTAATGATACCTTTAAATAAAGCCTGTATTACACAGGCCGATTGAGCAAACGCTTGTCGGGAGGGAAACGTTCCATCCTGGCAATCGCCTGCTTGCTAGGGGAGGAGACCGCCGCCATTACATGCAGCCATCTCCTCCGCAGCATGGGGAGGAGCGATCGCTAGACCATTGCTCGTCCCTATGCAGTATAGTGGTTTGCCAGCGGCAAGTTGTAATTAGACAGCACACAATAATTTTTAAACATGCTTAAAAATCACAATTGCCCGATGAACAAGTGTCTGCTCGTTCATCGGGCAATCCACCCTAACGCTGCAAGATGAACGCTAACGATCTTTCATATGAATGCTCGTAAGCGATCGCCCGCCGAAAAATCGGCAGGTGTAATACAGCCTTTAGCGATCATTGCTTCATTCCGGAGAAAAAGTACAGTCACAGGGCAGCCTATATGTTACAGAAATCCTAGCTTGTCGATTGTCAAGCCAAAGGTCTAGTAAGCCAGGGCCTGTCTTGCACTTTTAGGTCTGATTTTGGCCGTCATGTGCTGCCTAAAGGGATTTCTCAGAACTAGGAAATCCATGGCTAATTCCTTTCTGAATGAGCAAGACACCTGTTCATGGGTGGTATCTGCTATTGCAGTCGCAATGCCACAAACAACCTGAGGACAGGTGTGTCAATATTTTGGCGGAATACAGCCATGGTTTTCTTCTACGGTGACCCCTTTAAACCAATTTACTTTTCATACCTTTCATCACATCAGTAAAAAACTATATTCCATAGGACTGTTAAAACTACCTTTTCCATTAGAAGATCTTTTATAAGATGCCTTATACTGAGAAGAATATTTCAAGTAAAGAGAGTTGTCCTCCGGGGCAGAGATTTGTGTAACGTGTCCTGTGGGTTTATCGCCTATACTTATAGGCTCCCATGAGAACGGCTAACATGGTTCCTATGATCTAACTTTTTCCATAGCATCTGCTCATTAAATACATTTTCGGAGCATTCAGTAAATGCAACCCAGCCTATAAGCATGGCAGGGGGTGGAGATGCACACTGAATACGAGGGTTTAAATGGAATATACTTTTTGTATTGTGTTTTTAATTGTGTCTTTGTCATGCATTTACTTTCCCGAGGATTTGGCACAAGAGTCGTACACAATGGCACACGCCCTGCTCTTGTATAAACGTCACAAGATAATTCTGTGTCTGCAGCGAGTCTGGCCGGGCCGGAAAGCTGAAATCTGCATTTAAGGAGGAAAGCCCAAGAGTCTTAAAGGGAAAAGACCTTATTGTGTTTGAAGTAAGGAGACTCGTCACGTTACCAGCAGAGATAGGAGGGGCACCACAGCGGATGTGCAGTCATTGCCTAGTAATCATCCGCACTGTCAAACACATTTCTCCCTCTCCGGTTACCCGCCTACTGTCACATTACATATTTTTTTCCTTCCCTGCAGAACTCATTTTTAGTTTTTACATGGGATGATTGAAAAGCAGGGTGTTTGTAGCCACGTGAGGATGTCTCCGGAAATGAGTCTGTGGAAGGCAGTGAAGTAATTGTAGTGAGCTTGTCTGTCTACTTTTAGTAGACCATTTAAAAAAAAAAAAAATTGTCCTTTTCAATTTCCTTTATCTTTCTGCAAGCACCTGCGTCCAGATTTGGAGGCGTATAAACACCGGTTGTTCAAAAGAGGGGAGAATTGGACTTCACATATAGCAGCCGCCTTTCCGAAGTGCTAACAGGTTCTCTTGGTACTCTGATATCCCCAGAACGTACAGTAGGGCTGAATTATACATCAACCCGACAGTGGTAAGAAGCATGGATCAGCACAGACAGGCAACAAATATACAGAAGTAAAAACTCGCCAACTGAAGGATAATTCCTATAGGTGGAATGGATGGAAGATGTATGACATACAGGTTGATGGGGACCCTGCGCTGAATTCAACCTAGCAAGCCGGCCAGGCCAATACAACAGCACAGCAACATACAAATTCCAGAACACCGCAAGAAGGACCATAGGACTGCAGATCGCAGAATACACAAATAACTTGCTAGACTAGAAAAAGATACAAAGAATCTGAAAAGAATGCACATAGTATATGATATGGTATTCCCAGCACCAGAGTAGCAAGAGGCCTGGAAACGTAAAGGCTAAGCAGTCAACAGCTCCACCCAAAGTTAAAAAAATTAACCAGGCCAAGCTAAGTAATAACCTAATGCTTCGTTCACATCTGCGTTCGGAGATTCAACAGGATTTTCCGGCACAGAGCAGCCTGCCGGATCTCACAGGATCTGGCGTTGCCGAGTCCTCTTCTTCACTGCCGGATCCCCATTGACTGCAATGAGATCTGGTGGTGATTCGGCTCATTTCCTGCATAAATGCTAGATTTCGGCTGGACAAAAACCGTTGCATGCAACGGTTTTTTGTCTGGCTGACGGTTGGCATTTGGGCCGGATCTCTTAATTGGATGCAAGACAATTGTCCCAACATTGTTAGTAAACATGAACGAAGAGGGAAGTTCCTGTTACCCGTAACAGGAGGGTGTAAATCTGTGTGTTCTTATCGGTTAGTTACTTGTTTGGTACTGGAATTGTGGCTAACAGTATTGTGTTTCACATTGGCGGTCATAGGAGATAGCACTGTATACTGTGGCTGGCATTGTATGGGGTGTACTGATACTGTGGCTGACACTGTATAGGAGAACATTATAGCTGTCACTGTACACGACTGCCACTGTGGGGGATTCAATTACGTTGCTTCTTTGAGCAGCTCTGTGTTCCTGGAAATAATCTTGGAACATGGGCATGGATATCTGGAAATGTGGAATAATTAGTATTCTAAAAGGCTTATCGAAAATTGACCCCCCCCCCCTCCCTTTCAAATCTAAACAGACTAATTTTATCCCTCAAAGAAACAAATGTTTCCAGCTCTTAAATTGGATTTGTTCGGCCGGCCTCACCCTCTTAGATTATTTGCACAACTTTGCAGTTTATTAATTACCTTGTGACAAATTCAGACAAGTTCAGCCCTTCCCTCTCATCAAAGATGCTTTGTAACTCAAACATCTCTTACTCTAAATGGGATACCAGATGGAAAATATGAATAAACAAACACATTGTTGGACTGCGGTTCCTTGGACCCATCAAAGCAACTGATTTTGTGTCCACCCAACATCCGTACAGAAAAGGGTCCACGTTTACTTTTAATTTCTTTGTTACTTTTGTTATCATTGAACACACAGGACATATTTTAAGTAGAATTTAATAGTGTGGAAAAGGATGCCAGCTGCACTCCTTATTTAATATAGTGCCAGATGAAGGGCTTGTTAATGCCAAAGTTCACAGCGAGGAAATTCCTCGGCACTCCAACTAATAGAAGTGTTTTACTAACATAAGCAGCGCAATATGATTCTGAATTCTACTCATAAGGTCAGATGGAGTCACTCATATAAATTGAACATTTCGGTCCCATTGGACCTTCCTCCGAAGTATGAGTCTATAAAATCATAGGATAGTAAGGATTAATACCAGTGCATACATATTGAGATTGTACATAATATACTAGACATAGTGAAATAAGTACATTAATATATAAACAAAGATCCAAACACATATGATGATTCCAAAATATAGATAAAGTCCCAATGAAAACCAAAGTTTAACAATGTTCCCCTGCATAGTAAATTATATATTGTAAACCAAAATTGGAAAAGGGGCACGAAGTAGGATCTAATGTTATTTTTGAATCGGCCCATAAAAAAAGATCCTATTGGCAAGTCACAGACTCCAAAGTCAGCTCTCAATGGGTTGTCTTCTGCTGGACCTTTGGGAAGCTGTTGCATTAAGGGAGAGCCCGGTCCCACCTGTGGTACTCAGGTAGGCCAAACTGAGTGCTCATGCACGAGACCGTTGCCTGTTTTGCAGTCTAAAAAATTGCAGATCTGCAAAACACTGATTCTGGCCGTGTGCATTACACATTTTACGGAACGTCCGGCCCTCTAGAGAACAGTCCTATCCTTGTCCGTAATGCAGACAAGAATAGGACATGTTCTATATTTTTGCGGATGCCATAGGACGAACATACAGATGTGGACAGCATCTGTCCACATCTTTTGCGGCCCCATTGAAGTAAAAAATTGTGGATCAGATGGGGACAAAAACCAAGTTTGTATACATGAACTCTGACCCTGATAAAACCTCTTAAGGGGGTTTCCCTCTAAGCCATTCATGAATGAGATCACAATACCTGTCATATGCAGAGAGCAGAGGTCGTCGAGGTTATGGAAAAGTTGAGTGGACTATGTATTGGTGTTTCCGTTACGCTCTTAGAAGTGAACTGGAGCGAAGGCCAGCAGGTTATGCTGTTTCCATAACTTGGGAGCTACAGAAGCAGTACAGCTCAATTACGTGGTGACTTGTTCTCAAACTGCTGTTGTCTGGTAGCTCAGGCCTATATGTAATGCTTGTCTCTCTTTGTTATTATTAGTAATTCTGATGGGACGACATGATGGTGACTTAGGTATTCTTTAAAATCACTGAATAGCATAGAAATTATTTTTAAGCTTATAAAAAGAATAAACTCATACCTCCCAGCTGTCAAGGAAGGCAGTGAGGAATAAAGTTTGCAACGCATGCAACAACTTTTTTTTTTTACGTTATGCCATGCCTCCAACCACATTGAATTTCTCTCTCTCTACACACCCAATTCTGTTTAGTCTCCTTTGTGCCCCCACTCAGTGATAGTCCTCTTGTGTGACACACTATAATAGTGCCCCCACACAGTCATTATGCCTCCTTTGTCCTTCTCAGAGTAATAATACCCCCTCAGTGTCCCCTCACAATATGTATGCCCTCTCAGTGACCCCACACAGTAAGAATATGCCCCAATATCATAGTTATGCCCCTTTAGTGCCCCAACACCGGAAAATCTCCCATAACGTAGTTCTGCCCCCTTAGTACACTCTCACAGTTGTTATGCCCCCCCTTGCAATATTGAATCCCCTGTAGTTTTAGTAAAATAAAAAAGTAACACCTAGCCCCGTTCCCCCGATGAACATAGGTCATCATTCCCCAGCTTGTGCTGTCTCTTATTCTGCAGGCATGATGACATCACTGCATTGTGCCTTCCTGCGAGGAAGAGAACAGACCGGTGAATGGTGGAGCAAAGAGATGAGGTCCTGAGGATGCAAATGTAGTTAAAATTGTGATATGCTACACCCTTCCAGGGACTGCAGGACTGTGGCTGGAATCCAGGACTCTGGAGAGGGAAGATGAACTTCGTCCCTAGAATAAAAAAAAGTTTTGCCATTTTCAGTTTTATGGCGTTCTACTGTAACGCATGTGAAGCTAGGGTCCAAAGTCACAGCAACAGCGACACCATACTATATGCAGTCACATACAATGCCACGTCATACAGCTCAGTTTTCCTAGTTTTGAAACTAGTGTTTGTTTTGCAGTAAGGCAGGTAATTACGTGCGCGCTTGCGCCCTTTGTGGCATACTTGTGGAGGTGGTAATTAGCATAGGTTCAGCCAGGCAAATTGTTATTACATGGGGAGTCATTTGGTATGCCAACTATAAGAAGTGAAATTACCTGTCTGTTTCTGTACCAAGTTAACACCCTTATGAAGGTGTGGGGTTTTATATCCGGTATTGCTTTTCAAAGTATGTGAATTGCCCAGGGTGTCACTAATTAAGAGTTTGAAGCATTCATTGATGTGGAATGTACTGAACCTTAGTTGGCGGCTTAGCTTCGTGAGGAAGCCAGCTTCTACGGAAGATGGGTAGCAGAAGGCTTCATGAATAGCAATAGTGGTGGGTGACGCTGACATCATCAAGAACATGGGAGAGGTGCACAGACGTGCTCTAGCTAGGAAGATGAGGATGAAGGTTAGTGAATTTCACCATTCAATTCTTTTTTCAAAATAGTGAGCAGGACCGACCAAGTATTCTGTCTTTCACGGATTTGTGACCCATAATATACCTCCTAGCTTGCTTTTTGGGGTCATGCTGTATATCCATACTCTTCCAATTTCATAAAAATAAAGTATGGCATATTTCATTGTATGCATCAAGGAGTTAATACAGCACCACATTGCGGCGCACAGTCTATGTGCTGCCATACAGGGTCTGTGCTTTGCCGAGTGTGTAGAATCTTTGTTGGATTGACTTTATGAATACTGCTATGGATAAATTTTTACCATATGTAAATACATATTATTACACAGAAAGAGACCAATCGCTAAAATCAGGTTCAATAAATGTTCTGCAAGTGCAGTGTCCTGGGATTAGATACACCTCTTGTATTCCAAATTCAGCATATGGTTCCACTCATGTACAAGAAGAACCAATGTCCTTTCTCCACTGCTGACTTACTTATCAGACAACTTTGCATAAGACAAATGACTACAAGAAACTTTGTAATATGTCTTAGTGAAAAATGTCTAGTTCTCATGTTATCAGATGTTTATCCCCCCCCCCCTGTCTAAATGCAAATGAAACTGTTTGCATAGACTTATATCCACAGTTAACCTTTTTTTGATCCAAGGCTCCATTTGTGAGTTCTGATACTTTTCCCTAATGGCCAAATTAGGCCTTTGGTTCAATGAGGGCATCACCATTGCTCTTGTTGCACTCAAGCTCCACTCATTTCTGTGGCCAGTCCCTTCCTGGCTGCTTTAAACAAAAGTGCCAAGCAGCGAGGGATGGGCTGGCCACAGGACGGGAGCAGCTCACAAAAGGGATCATATTACACGTGTCAATGCAAGTCTACAGAGGGGGCAAGAATGAGAATGAGCAGGAGACGCATGAGACACACACACAGACAAGCAGAATACTGCAGCTACAGGGGCTGAGATGTAAACTTCCTAAGCCTTTTATTCGCAATCATACAGGTTAGTACCTCTCTGTAATGACCTCCATGGCCCTGGGGTAGCCTTTGAGTGAGTAAGAAAAGGTTAAGAAGCAGATTCTCCTCTACTTCCTGTTTGCAGTGGATGACAGCTAGTCTCCACCCACCATATCTGAGAGACCTGCAAAGTAGATATTTAACATGCACAGGAAAAAAAATGCCAGATACAAGTCATACAATGGCCAGAAATGGTGTTATTCTTCATGTACACGCACTGTAGTACTTAGTTTTTTAAAAGGTTAGGGATGCTAGGTTAAGAACTGATTCAGACAACGGTATTTTTGATATGTGTGTGCAATGGGCTGCTCATGAACAGCACATGGACCTATAGAAATGGCACTATTCAGACTATTTTTTGTCACAGTCCTGAAAAACTATTTTAGGCCTTGTCTCCCGGAACATGGACCTGGAGACCATTAAAGACAATTATCTTCAGAAATTGATCTGCGGTGTGGATTTAAAAATCTGCAGCATGTCGATAGCGTGTGTGGATTTACAGTTTTGCATTGCAAAGGGTGAGATCTGGGACAAATATGTTTCAAAGTCAGATTTTGGTGTGGATTTGTTATGGAAACACAGTGAAAACCGCATGAAAATTTGTGCAGAAATCTGTATAAACTGTACTGCTTCGTGCATATACCTAAAGGGTATGCATATAACACACAGATATTTGTGCAGAAAATCCACAGTCTAATACAGTACCAGCTAAGTAGATGAGATTTTCAAACTCATCTACACAGTGTGGAAATAGACTTGTGTTGCAGATTTTGAAATCTGCATCATGCCCATGATTTGTGCAGATTTAATGCAGGTTTCACCCTTTGCAATGAAAAGGGAGAAACACATGCAGACTTGGTGCAGAAACGGATCAGAATCCACACGAAAATCAGCATAAACTTCACTTCTGTGTGCATCTACCCTTATGGTCAATTGGGTTAAATTCTCCTGAATGGCTTTTGTTTAAAGGGGTTATCCAAGACGATTAAATGCCCCCCATATGCCTGGGCGCCTCGCAATGAATATACTTACCTGGCTCCCTGGTCCCTGCACTGCCGCTGCTGCTTTCCTCTGTGTGCAGATGAAAACATCCAGTTTTGGCGGGGGGTGGGGTAGCAGCCAATGGGGGGGATGGGGACGAGCCTCCCTAGTGTCACCCGCGATGCTAGGGAGGCTCGTCGCCGTCCCCTCCTGCCATTGGCTGCCCCCCTCCCCGACACTGTATTTTTTCATCCACACACAGAGAGAAGCAGCAGCGGCAGTGCGGGGACCAGGGGCGGCGCGCAGAGCCAGGTAAGTATATTCATTGTAAGGGGCCTTTGCATATGGGGGGGGGGGCATTTAATAGTCTTGGATAACCCCTTTAACTGCTGGAATCTAAGATGAGATCAAGAAACGATAACCCATTTATTTTGATACTGATATAAACTTCATGCCCTAGCCGCCAGTAATTTACCAGTGACCCCACCTGCACAATGATTGGTTTCTTATCAAAAGGGTTGTCTCTGGAAGTCAACCACTATAGAAATGTCCTATTAGAGTATTTGGGACCCTTCTATGGGTCGGACTTCCTCTCTACAGACTAGAGTCATCCATTCATCACATAGGCAGCCATTCATCCGAATGCCACCATTCAGCAGGGTGGCTCAGAGGTTAGCATTGGTGTCTTGCAGCACTGGGGTCCTGGGTTTGAATCCGACCATGCATGGAGTTTGCATGTTCTCCTCCACATGTTTGTGTGGGTTTCCTCCGAGCAATCGAGTTTCCTTCCACACTCCAAAAAATATGCAAATAGATAAAATTGGCTTCCTATGAAATGGATCCTAGTGTGCCTTGTGTGTTGGGTCATGCGCCTATACGGACGCCACGGATTTCCCAGGGAGTCGCCCCAGCCACACAACTATCCCTGCGCTTTGGGTCCCTGTGAGAAAAGTGCATTATAAATGTCATTGTTTGTCAATGTTTTAGGTCAGTCTTGGGCTTGTAGTCCGTTGAGTTCCCGCACTGACCAGTCTTTACAAGACCAGGATGGTTCCTCTCTATGATGCTATCGGACCTCTGGGATTTATAAAATGTTCAATAAAATAATGTTAATAAACTGCTGCCATAAAATAATCATGTGTGCTTGAAAGGGTTTTGTGGCCGTTTACTGACGACACCAGTGGTTCTCTTCAGTATAGTAGTCATCAAAGCATGACCTCTAACACCCTTCACTCTTATGGTAATGGAAACTCGAAAGCTATGGGTATAGAGAGCAGTGTATGTGCCTAATAGAAGAAGCAGAAATCCATCTGAAATAACCTCATAAACATGACAACACAGGCTGGTCATGGTTTGGTACAGCTAAAATCGCATTATAAAAGCACGTGCGTTTTTTCCCATGATTGCAGTTTTTACAGGTAAAACTTTAAATAAATGGTTTTCACCTATAAAAACATGCAAACCCTGGCAAAATTGCATGTTTTTACCCCCAATATGGCTTTAACTGCACCTCAACATGTGACTATACCCTAAGGCTTCATTTGGGCTTATGCACACGTCAGTGACTCAGATGTGCGCACTGTGTTCTGCATGGACAGCACATGTATCCTTTGATTTTAATTATTCACACATTCTTCTTTTTCCAGAAGCATGCACTGCCTTAGCTTGTGTTGCAGACCAAACTCACTGGAGTCTGTGGGTCCCTATGAAATGACATCCATGTTCTGTCCTCTGGATTACGAATGACAAATGGAGGGCAAAAAGTGGACACACAGACCCTTCATGGACATCTTCACAGTTGAAACACTGACTGTCCTGTAACGGACATTGTCACTTGGACCTGTGACTAAGCCTTTACACATAGCCTGCTAAGAATTCATCCTATATTTCTTTGAAATTGGAGGAACACAGTCTTTTTTCTCACAGCTTCCTTGACAATTCATCTGTATATGTTAAATATGGTTTGCATTTTGACCTCACCTTGCAGCAGTGTCTGTAAAGCAGTATTTTGCTGATCACTTGGTTGTCTTCTCTCTTAGGTGCTTTCTTGAGCTGCATCTTGAGAATCGTATATCGTTCCCAGGTGCAGGAGCTCTAGCGTGTCCTTCCTCTCCTCTCCCAAGATCAGGGATCAGCAACCTCCGGCGCTCCAGCTTTTTAGACACTACAACTCCTAGAATCCGACTGTGGAAGTTAGAAGAACAGCTGAGTAAGTGTGCATGCTGGGAGTTGTAGTTTCACAGTAGCTGGAGTGCTGAAGGTTGCTGATCCCTGTCCTATATAGACAGGAACTCCCCTCCTTGCAGGAAGTAGGACAAGACACTTCTACCAAGAGGAGGAGAATAGGGTGGTTAGCCCTGTGCCTTGCCAGCCTTTGCCATCCACACCTCCTCTACTGGAATGCACAGCCAAATCCCGAAATACATAACAGAACTAAAAACTATTTGCAATTTCAGATGCCCCCAGGTCTGGGGTATTGCATACTTGCTTTTCCTTTTTTGCAATTTGGATTGTATTTCAAGAGCAGCCTTCGAATACAAGACAATGAAGCACAATGCAGAAGATTTATCCAAACTAGTGCACTGGAAAAGTAGTTGACTGTAAGCAACTAATCAGGTTCCATGTCTTATTTCTCAGAAGTTCTTTTTAATACATAAAGTCTGTGAAAGCCTTGAGCAAAATCAAATGAATATTCATTTTTATTACCAAGTGACTAATAAATAACCATACTTTATAGTTAGAGGCTGAACCTATAAAAGAGCCTTACAAGCGAGCTACTGTTGGGGGGACATGGCTCCGAGCTGTTCCTTCTGATTTTAGGCAATGCAGTTATTTTATTTTTAGATGTATTTTCGATCGTACAATATATTTATCACAACTCCTTATTCACCAGATTTGAGACACAAAATGCAAAAGTTATTCAATTTTGTGGTCTTGCGATTTAAGCAGATTTAGCCCAAAAGCTTTTAAAAGGGAGCCGGTCATGGTGGAGGCTCGCCCGTGGGTCCTTCCTATTACTAATATTTAGATTTCCCTGGCATGGTTTAAGTCTCACTTGATGAATGGAACTTCAAAGGCTTCACTCCTCCATGCGAAATCTTTAGTGCACCAGAGCAGGCAGAAAAACTTCAGTGAAACAGACCCGATCAAGTCACTGCACCTGTCATGTAATAGGAAGGGGTGGGCTAGAACAGTTTTCTGTAACCTTCCAGGGCAGGTTTAAGCCATTTGGACATGGTTACTGCACTTAATGGGGATATGAAAGGAGCTAATGCTGCAGAGTCCAGCCAGAGTAAAGAGAAACTGCTTCACTTAGGAACAATCATCTGCAGCTGGATAATCAGTTTAAAGTAAGACGTTGCTGTGGTGACATTTTTGATCTCCTGTTCCGTAAATTACAGTGTATGTGTGTGTGTCTGCGTGTGTATATATATATATATATGTGTATGTGTATGTATATGTGTATATATATATATATATATATATATATATATATGTACAAAACCAGGGGTGCTCAACTTACCTTTCACGTTTCGATGCTTATCTGGTTCCACCTGGTCTACACTTTCTGGTCCCTTCTTGACAAACAGAGAATGCCTGGAAATGGAGGTAGGTCACTGATGGGGCCACTGCTTAGCTGAGGAGGCATTTCTTGCATGTCGAGACCAGGAAGAAGAGACCAGCAGGGACCCAGTAAGCGGTCGGAAAAGTGAACATCACGGGAATAGTGAGGTGAGTATCACTTTAAATCTGTCTCACTTTGGATGTTAGAAATAGGTGTTCCCCCTGGGCAGACCCCGTGTTATGTCACTTTGCTGGAGGAAGGTAGGGCGCCCTTGGTGCTGAGGTGCAAATAATAGGCAGGAAACTGAGTTAAAGGTGAATAAGTAGCTTTCAGTCCTTAGTGAGTAGAAAGATGCAACACTCATCCACGCATACGATGGAGGCACACAGTCTTTGCAAACAAGTTTCCAACAATGTTCTTGCTGAGCTGAAGTAGAGCTCTCCTATTTCCAACGCCTCTGAGATGCAGTTCTTGCAGCTTCAGATGAGGGGTGCACATGTTTACAATCTGCGAGCTGCAGAGAAATATGATGGGTAGTCGAAAGCCAAAACCTAGTCAAAACTATGAGGTCCATGGCCAATATGCATTGCCCTCCCACACTGTCCACTTCACTACCTTTCAGCTGCACACTGAACTAATCCCGGCTGTCGGCCAGACCAAAAAACATTGCATGAAACAGATTTCGTCTTGCAGAATCCCAGCATTTACGCCGAATCACCGCTGGACCTCATTGCAGTCAATGGAGTTCTGTCGGTGAAGAAGAGGATCCGGCAGGCTGCTCTGTGCCAGAACACCCTTCAGGATCTCTGAACGGAGGTGTGAACGAAGCCTTACTCCACCCTTTAGCCTCTAGCAGTGTCCTATAGGTACGCTCCACGTTGCCTTTATGGTATACATCACAGCAGATTTGTAGCAGAAGTTTCTGCGACGGTTCTATCCACTGAAATAGTGTTTGCCGAAATCCATGTCCAGCACCATTCAGATGTATGGAATGTATTTTCAGCAACAGACATTTCTGCAACAAATCTGCCTCATGTGAATGTAACCTTATCTGTTGTAGGTTTATCTTCTGTCCTATAAACACAGCAGGTAACCTATCTTTGTGGCACAATGAGTATTGTAGAATAACAAGCTCAGCACTGCTACCTTTTACGTATTCCATTGAACCATGCCTGGCAGACATTTTTGTAACATAATTAATTCTACCTATACTTTGGGTGGAACTTTGTGATGGCGCGGCCATCTGGATGTAGTTAGGCGGCATATGAAATTAATACAGGGTTGTTAAGATCCATACATGATGTTAGTGGGGTTTCCTAAGGATAAAGTTGCAAACCACCTACATCAGCTCTCCCGTCATTAAAATTGAAAACATACAGTCAATTACCTTTTTCTTTTTTTAAATCTTTTCTTGCGTTACTTTTAGTAACAATCAAAGGGATTGGTATATTCATGATGCTGGTAGAGCAATTTTAGATTATTAGCACTTTCCTACCCTTGATTAAAGTTGATCGAAGACATAAATGAGCTGTCAGTTCAGTCTCCCACGATTTCACTCTGTTTCAGTCAGTTTTCTCGTTGCTCTTCCCCATCCCCCCGTCCCGTAGCAGAGATCGGGGTTGATGTTCTAGTCAGCGAAATAAGTTCATAAAGAAAAATTTGCATTTTACATCCAGTTTTAAAGGAATCCATCATGTTGAAAATGTAGTCCAATCTGCGGACTGCTATCTCTATGTACACTTATACAAGGAAGCCTGTCAGTCACCGAGTAGGACCTCCCACTGGACTCCTAACCATAAAAAGAGCAGAGATTTAATTAATGAAATTCAAGTAATATGGAATTTTTTCCCACCATGCTATATCTCAATCTGCTCAGCTCATCCTGCTCTATAAGATGTTGCCTGCGGACTGGACTGCAAAAGAAACCTTACCACTCATTGTTCCTTTAGGTTGAGACCACACAGTTCAGTTGATTGCACGCGGCCAAGCCATGTCGGCGCTCAACAGGCTATGGCCGCACAAATTTGCAGTAAAATCCCGCAGGCATTGGTCACCACGAGTGGATGGTGTTTCAAAGAGCTTGTCCAAATATACCAAGTTATCATGGGACTTGGGGCCCCTGTTCTCAGTGGTGGGATCCCCCAATCATATTCTGTGTATAGGTGATATTTTGTTATGGTGGGACAACCCCTTTAAGCCATGGTCTCCATGATCAGCTCTGGAACCTTTCCTGTAGAACCCCTGTAATTTGTTTTTTGCACACTAGCTTATTAATTATTTTATTCGTTTACATAACGTTAAAATATTTCTGTACAGATATTGTCATCAATGCCGGTCCCCATTGGGGTTCTCAATCTAAATTCCAAATGTACCTATCCATATGGTTTTGGAGTGTAGGAGCGCCTGGATTCGAACCTGGATACCAAATTTTTTTTATATCCTTACTGGTAAGAGTGTGCAAGCTATAGGCCCCTTTAAATGGCCTGATGTAGCAAGCGATTGTTGGGAAGGAAGCATCAGTGGAGGTGACCACCGCATTTACATGCAGCTATCCCTTCCACTGTGTGGGGAGGAGTGATCGCTAATGCCATCGCTCATCCCCAGAATCATTGTTTATCGGCAGCAGAGGCTGTTTAGACGGTGCAATCTACTGCCGACAAATGATAATTATGTGTCCGCGCAAACTATGCTATTAGGGTGGGTTCACATTACGTTTTATGCCTCCGTTTGACGTATACATTTTTTAAATAATTGAACTCTATGGTAAACGGATGTCGCTGTATGGCATTAGTCTGAGGCATCCGTTTAAAGTTTTTTTTTGTGTACGTTAAGCGGATGGGAAAAACGTGATGTGAACTCACACTTACACGATGCACTAGCGTTTCGTTCATCTAATGAGTCCCTAGTACTAATGAGTAGGGATGATCAAACTTGTACGCCAAACTTGAAAACACAATTTTCGGGTTATCTAACAATTCCGTCATGGATTCTGCTACTACGGACCATAAGTTATGGTCCATGGTAGCAGAATCCATAAGGGAATTCTTAGAAAAACACAAGTTCGCTCTTCCCTACTAATGAGTGTTCGTACGAACGCTCGTTAGTGGTGATCTAGCCAAACATCGGGCAGTGTAAAGGGCAGTACCGGTAGCTATTATGAGGCCAGTGGAGGTGGGAAACCTAGGCCCTGATGGGGTTGACCTTGATCTTTTCTATGTTTTCCATTATGCAAAGACCTCTTGTTAGCAAATAAGATAAAGGGAAACCATCCGAAGGTCATGTTGTCCAACTGATTTAAAAGGTTCTGATCTGTATTTTCTTGTAATGACTGGGGTCAGTGTTGTAAGCCAGCAAGGAAAGGGAGCAGGGAAGGATGAAGTGTCCATTTTGACTCCTACTGTACAGCCAAACTTTTCTGTACATGTCCCTCCTGATATCATTGCACATAATCAGTGTATGTAGACATCAAGAGTACTAAATAAAAACCATACAATGTAAGCGGGAAGTTAAGTTGGACGATACAACATGATAGATGGTGGATTTTCCATCATGTTAGAAATATCTTTAGCCGTCTCTGGCATAGGATTATTCACAGGTGGAGAATATCAAAGTGGACAAAATGATGGGGGTCAGTGAGGGCACCTGCGAAGCTCAGTTCACATTCAGGCACAGCTATTTTTTACCAACTGTTCTTGACTTGTAGACACTTTCAAGTTATCATAGAAATCCGTTCACCTTTGTTCCTAAGCGGCAGAGATTTTTAAATGATACGGGCTGTCCATCTGTCAACATAATGAACCTCTGCGTTCTCCCAAGTAACGTAATGTTAGGTCTAAATGGGAACACACTAGACATGCCAGGAACACGCCTCGGCTCTGGGATGAAGACCTACAGCTGGAACTTATTCTATTTAAAAGGTTCATCCTGCTGACTGCTGTACAACACTCCCACGAGAATATTACAAGCTATCGGTTACATGCGCAGCTGTACATGTCTCCATACTGTAACTGATGAGGTTGTCTTTAAACGGTTCTTAATCACAACCATTTTCGCTGTATACCCGAGAAGGCTGATTTCATATTGTCTTGAAGCCTTTCCTTAAAATTGATACTGTTTGTAGAAAGTTATGAGGCCAGTTCCTTGGCATGCCATGACTTTCCTGCCCAATAGCTAGGGTTAATTTTCAAACACACAATGGGGCAGATTTACTGCTGAATATGTGCCAGTTTTTTGGCGCATTTTGCGCCAAAAAAACTTCCGTGCATTCTTTGCATCACATTTACTCAACTGTTTTACTCATTTTTCCAAGCATCCCTAGTCCAACAAGGGGGCATGGGTTCACCTGAAAGAAGCCGTGGCCTCCAGGCACCAAAAAAAGGCAAATTTTTTGAGTAAAACTACATGCACTGATGGACTTCTAGCGTAAATCTAAATCTATGCACCTGAACATTAAATCACTATCTTCCCCAGGTTGACTTCTCAAAATGCCAGAGAAATAGAGCAAATTTATTCTACTCGATCTATGCATAAAACTGGACATAATGTAAGAAGAATGTGTCACACATGAGACCATTTCCAGTGGTTACTAACTTTAAAAAATGGAAAAAATGTTATAATAGAATTATTTTTCCAGTCTACTTTTACGTACATGGTCCAAGAATATGTGGCATTTTCGATAAATGGATTCTTACTTGACCAACTGTTGGCATATATGAGACAAGAGCCACACAAAAACCTTTTGTAGGCCACTTTTACAACAGTGTGTTTGGTCCTGTAAAAACACACCGTGTGATGAACACAACGAACACTGCACCTCTGAACTGAACTCACAGCATCATAATGACTTATAATGCTGTGAGTTCCTGGCCAACTGCAGGTTTATAGTATTGTACTCCCGACAACTGTAGGCCCGCTGTCAGGCAAGAGCTGACAGCATCATATTATGATGCTGTGAGTTTGGGTTAGAAGAACAGTGTTCAGTCCAGGAAATGCAGCCACATATGAAGCACGTTTCCCGGACCGAACACACTCGTGTGAAAGAGGCCCTCTATAAGTGTTTTCATTACTACATTCATTGAGACCTCTAAACTTCTGCGAACCTGACATCGAGACCACACATCTTCTCTTCAGGGAGCTCCAACAGTTTTCACATCAGGAGGACTCAAGCTCTCTAGGAGCATTAGATCAAAGTATTAGAAAAGAAATATTATATTCTGGAGTAGCATTGACAGATTGCATCTAACTGTCTGCTCATGATTGTGAGATAATGTAAGTCCTATGGGAGGGACCTCCATGTAGCTAGACGTTAATAAATTGGTTCCCTCTTGCAAAACCTTCCAGGAGGTCCTAGAGATTGCAGGTCCAGATGCAGAACTGCTTTCTGGTGGTAATCCAGTGCTTTTATCTTGCAATGCTAACTTTGTCATAATGCAATTTCATATACTGGCGCACTTATCTATTTGGACACGATTTATTGGACTGTTCACCCCCAATGTTTTTAGTTCAAGAATATGATGCCAAAACTGCTCAACTGCCATACTGTGAGACCTGGGGGTAGAGTCAAACGTGGTACATTTGTTGCAGAAAATGTTTGTAAGTGAAAATCTACTCCATTAATCTGAATGGTGTGTTGCTGTAGCAAGAACATGGATTTTTGCCAGCCCCATCCAGATGAATGGGACAGTCACAAAAATATGTGCGACAAATCTGTCTGAATATACCCCTGGCAGCAGCTTATCTTCTCTGAGAACAAAACATCAGGCATGCTAAAAAACCTCACCAGTCGTTTTTTGCCCCTGAGTGAACATCTGCTGAACACTTCATATACATCACACTACTAGAAATTCTCTGGAAGCGCAGAGACAATCATCTAATATGTTTGAGCAGGAGCAGACACAAACGGCAGAGGACCCCTGTAAAAGAACGAGTGTGGGCCCCGTGCTCCCTGATAGCTCACACAGTCTGCCAGTAATTATGAAATTTCTTAGCTCTGTCCCTTGCATGCAGTCTAATAGTCTGCAAGGGTCTTATTTCATGAAAAGCTACTATGCAATGTATAGAGCATTTCAGGTGAAGCATTATTGCAATATACTTACAATAAAAATATTATACTTTTTTTTTGTAGACTATGTCTTTCTGGTAGTGCCCCCGGCTGTTTCTTCTGGTGCAAAATTTCTGGTCCACCTTCTCCTTCATTCAGTGGTGGGCTAAAACGCTCAATATTTTTTTTTATTTTTTTGCTTCCTTCCTCCTCTCAGTGTCATCATAGTGATCTCATAATGAAGTGGGTCAGACACTTTTCATTCTTTCTTTCCCAACTTCTAAATTAATGGATATGTCTAGCTATATCTGTGTCTTGACCCCTGTGGGTCAGCAGTCTACTGAACAGAGACTTCTCCAAGAGTTAGTGGCCTAGTGTTTCTCCTGTAGTGGAGTCCAGATCCCTATACAGGGGTTAAAGGGTGAAGACCAGGGAGAGGAGGACCACTTAGATAACGCCCTCAGCAATAGCCCCAAGTCAGATCTGTTCAGTAGACATGGTGAATTCAGATCCGCTTCATAACAAGAAGTGTTTTTCTGCATAATTCTTCGAGTAAGAATGGCTGGCCACCTTAGGGGAATCTGCCTTTTAATACCCTATGTGAAGATCCCGAGCAATAGGTCCTAGTTGTTTAGTTTCCTTCTAACGTGTGCTACTTGTCCTGTGTACTGACTCCTGCCTGTTTCCGGACTTGACCCTTCACTTCCTGACCTGACCTATGTCTGATCTTTGTATTGACCCTCAGCTGACTGCCCTGTAGCAGAGTCCCGATCCTTGTATAGGGGTTAAAGGGTGAAGACCAGGGGAAGCCTCTTAGATAACGCCCTTAGGAGTAGTCCCAAGTCAAATCTGTTCAGTAGACACAGCGGATCCAGATCCGCTTCGTAACGAGAAATGTTTTTCTGCATAATTCTTAAGTAGGTAAGTATGGCTGGCCACCTTACTGTACTGAAGACAACATCTCCTGTGTGAAGTGTTTTTCCGTATAAGGCTGAGTTCACACGAGCGTGTCCGAATAAGGTCCGGATGCGTTGCGGCAAACCCGCGCGAGTAGGTACCCAATTGCAGTCAGTTTTGACTGCGATTGCGTTCCGTTGTTCAGTTTTTATCGCGCGGGTGCAATGCGTTTTGCACGCGCGTGATAAAAAACTGACTGTGGTACCCAGACCCGAACTTCTTCACAGAAGTTCAGGTTTGGGTTAGGTGTTGTGTAGATATTATTATTTTCCCTTATAACATGGTTATAAGGGAAAATATTAGCATTCTTTAATACAGAATGCTTAGTAGGTGGTCAATTGAGGGTTAAAAAATTAAAAATAATTAACTCGCCTTCTCCTCTTGATCGCGTAGCTGCCGGTCTCTTCTTACATCTTTAATCATGAGCTGCCGGCTAAAGGACCTGTGGTGACGTCAGATCACATGGTCCATCACCACGGTTGTAAGGGAAAATAATACAGTGAATAGACTGTCATCTTAGCAACCGTGCGTAAAAATCGCACAGCATCCGCACTTGATTGCGGATGCTTGCGATTTTCACTCAGCCCCATTCACTTCTATGGGGCCTGCGTTGCGTGATAAACGTACAATATAGAGCATGCTGCGATTTTTCACGCAACGCATAAGTGATGCGTGAAAATCACCGCTCATGTGCACAGCCCCATAGAAATGAATGGGTCCAGATTCAGTGCGGGTGCAATGCGTTCACCTCCCGCATTGCACCCGCGCGGAAATCTCGCCCGTGTAAACTCAGCCTAATTCTTGGTATAAACCCTTTAAGGTAGCAGCGGACCACCTGTGTGGTTGCACATATGGTGTGTCCTGAGGCTGGAACTCCATGCTCTTAAAATTATTTGTGCACGTTGTACATTAAGGTAGAAACATCAGTTCAGCTCTTTGTAGTTATTTTGACCAATTTACTCAACTTCAGTCTGGGCAGAGCTCTGCTCTCCTGGGATATTACATCATCCCTATTGTGGACTTTCCTTTGACGTTCTTTGTACAGTGAGATTATTTTTGCTTCCCAGTGTAAAGGCTTCTTTATTTTCCAGGCAGCTGTTTTCCTGGTGATTGTCCAGGGCAGTAAGTTATCAGTCAAACGTGATTCAATAAAACTGAAAAAAAACTGAATTGTGGTTTTTAGGTAAAATGAAAGCCAGAAGTACAAAGGCTTTTGAGGTAACTTCAAATTGCAAGCGAGCGATTTTCTTTACATTTCCAAGGATTTAAATCACTCCGGTCTTTTATTTTTTAAGAAGTCCCCAGTAACAAATTGCTTTAAAAAACCATCAGGAAGTAATAAAGACTTGGCGCATGTCAAAATAAAATTACTTTAGATTTGGTGGCTCCAATGCGGTTCAGACCAGGGGATTATCTTCTGGTCATTGGTGTAATGTCATATGAGATATTGGAGACTTTCAGGGATTGCCTCTGAAGGAAACTGTGAAGAACTGAAAATTGCACGTAAATAGCTGAAGGCCTGCAATACATTACCATTACTGTTTGGATCTTCTACAAGAGGTCAAATTGGTTCGCAATTGGATACAGACAAACCGTAAAAATATTTTGCAGCCCGTTCATGTTAATGAAAATAGCAGAGGTGAATTCAGACCTCCTTTCATTTATACTGAACACATTTGAAGGCCATTTTCCCCATGAATGAATAATCCCAAGTACATGTCCTTGAATTACCATGTAATGTCCAGGACTTTGAATTGATAGCCTGTCTTTGGAATAGGGTATCGATGTACAGTATGGTCACGGATCCCCACTGATCAGCAGAATGACGGCACCGTGGTGCTCCAAGCACTGTGCCATACGTCCAGCTCTATTCACTTGAATGGACTGGAGGATCTGGATCTTTT
The DNA here is from genome assembly GCF_905171765.1 of Bufo bufo. Taxonomy (NCBI): domain Eukaryota; kingdom Metazoa; phylum Chordata; class Amphibia; order Anura; family Bufonidae; genus Bufo; species Bufo bufo. The sequence goes on along the minus strand of NC_053394.1, from coordinate 73,252,667 downwards.
TTTTTTTTAAGATATTTTTTTTTTTACCCATGGACTGTGTCTGGAATTGCAGATCACCCCCATATAATTGAAGCAAATGCCATGCAATACTGGGCCCAGGCCATAAATTGTAAATGAAGCCAAAAAAAAGTCTAACCCTGTTTTCTAAATCTGGACTATCTCTTTAACAACCAATCTGATTTGTTATATGACTATATGGGACTGTGAGGTGGTGGTGGTATAATTCTACATATTTAGGGCACAGGCACACGACCGTGGTTTGGGTCTGCATCCGATACACATTTTTTGCGGGTCAGATGCAGACCCATTCACTTCAGTGGGGCCACAAAAGATGCGGATGGCACACTGTGTGCAGTCTACATCTGTATGTCCATTCCGCAGCCCTGTGCTAGGACTAGGGACATTTACTCACCGCTTTCTTGGCCCTGAAAATAAATCCATTTGTCTCGAACCCCTTCCTGAGTTCTCGCCCCATATCAGCCGCTTTCATGGTAGCTAGGCCCCTGGCTGGGTGATACATTTGGTGCAGACATAGACACTTTTGTCTAACCTTATACCACCTATTGATTGGCTTACTTTGTGACAGATTTCTATGAAAATTGTGTTGCAAAAATGGTGCATTTTAAGCCATGTAGTTGGTGCACTTGCTTCTTACATATGTCAAAAATAAGATGCACCAAAATTGTGCCAATTTTTTGTGTCAATTATACCAGAATTCAGGAGTAGCCACCATAAAAATTTTGATCATTGTCTGCAATAAATACTTGACCTTTACTATATTGGCTTGCATTTGCTAAAGTGCTGCATACAGTTTTCTATGAATCATGTACTGTATATGCTTCGTTTCCATTTGCTTAATCCCAGGCAGCAACATTTTGCTGGAAAGCCTCTCATTTTTGGATCTTGAAATGCTTTTTGTCGGGTGTTTGGCAGCTTTGGGTTATGAGGATATTATATATATATTTTCTGGAGGAGAAAATGAGTTTCCCAGCAGCTTATTTTTTTCCAGAGTAACACCATCTATTTGACATCTCGTAATTCTTTCAAATTGAAGGGGAATTTTCCTGATTTGAACCAGTTTTATAGATCCTTTTAACATCTTCGTAGTGAAATTCAATATGTCTGTTCATGTGTTTTTGTCAGTTTATATATCCCTTCTAGTAAATGGTTGGAGTAAAATTAGACCCAAGGTGCACTCGATGTTTCTGTAATGCTTATAACACTTAAGTTTGACTGGGTATCCATTTCTCCAGGCTATCTCCTTACTGTTATTATCAACTTGGTAGAAAATATGAAGATCCATCACACTCATGCATCTTATTTACTTCTATAGAGGTGAATGGATTTACTCCTTGGCTATGTGATCCGTGGTGTAGCCAGATTAAGCTAGTCATACACATGAAATAAAATAGGCCCAATACATCATTATATTGTAATAATTGGCCAGTGATATCATATTATTGCATTCTATCGCAAATTTGCGGGGGTAAAAAGGCTTGTTGGATTTAAGCATGCCTGATCCTTTGTTCTTGTGGGAGATAAGGTGTTGGACTGCGGCTTATTTCCCTCTTCTCATTAACATAGATATGCATGCTCAGCCAAATTAAGGGTGCATGTTAATAGTGGAATCAGCAGAACAGGTTTTCGGTCGAGATCTATCTAATGCATGTGGCTCTGATATACAGTAGATATGACATGAGGTTGTCTGGCCTAGTTCCTGATTTACCCATTCCTCAAAAACTATGCCCAAGTAGGAAAAAAAAAAACTCCTGACTGCATTCCTGCAGTTGCAGCCCTCTTCCCGGCCAATTTGGGTCCCCACTGGACTGCAAGTGGCTTGTTTCTGTGACTGCTGCAGCCAATTATGGGCTTCAACCTGCTAGCGATATGCCGTTCTAGGTCACGAACTGTAGAAGCTAGTGATTGGACACAGCGGTCTTGAGACCAAAGCCAATTTAAAAAAAAATTTGGGCAAACTTTGTCACCTCCTAGGTCGGACAACCATTTTAACAACAAAAAGATTGTTTCTGTGAGTTTGGTAATATTCTGTCTCACAGTTCTCATTCCTACCTGCCCTTGCATTAAACTTTGCGGTCTGCAGAGAGCGGGTAGGCAACGTTAAGGTCCATATCTGAGCTAAGGCTGTTTGTTCACTGGATATTGCCTATATGGTAAATTCTCTTTTGCAGGGATGGATCACCATTAGTGGTGGCTCCTTAAAAATATATTGGGTTGGATGTCCCAATCCTCTCCCCAATTTTTTGAAGACTGTAAACAGAAGGCATGATCATCCCTCATCAGGTCTCCAGGTGGTGGAAGCCATTTGGCAACTTTGCCATTTATCCTCCCTATAATCTGGCCCTGCTTTTTTGGATGGTTACATTAATGGTTACAAGAAGGATAATGTCATGTTGGACTGTCGTCCAATTATCACAAGTACAGTGTGTTTTTTATAGGCTGCATTTGTTCCTGTGAACAACAGATATTGGTTTACATGAACATCTATTTGTTTGTTTCCACTTGCATGCATATGTTTATACATCTGGCTTCATTTATGCTGCAGTTTATTAGACACCATTGGGCTGATGGCCAAAGCTAGGTTCTGTGACCGGAAACAGCTGAAAGTCTTGTACGCCTGGAGTTTGTGACAAAAGTGAACTCCCAAAACTTGTACTTGATTATTTTAACTAATATTAATGCAATAACTATGTTATTGAGCTGCATGTTGGTGAAATGATAGGCCTAATCTGTGAGGAACATTAATGTAGAGTTGCCACGTGTGTTTTTTTAATAATTTTTAAGCAATTTCTTGTAATTACAGAAAAAAAATCATAAAAAAGAAAGAACTGTTTTAGTCAGTGCTGGAATTAGTTTGACTCATTGCTTAGTAACAGGAGCAGTAAAAATATGACTACAAACCACGCATGAGTGACCACCCATCCATTCAGTGCAACGAGCTTTCCAAAGGTTGCCAAGCCAGCTCCCAGCTACTATGAAAGTCCCATAGTGGTGAATAGAGGAGTGGCTACACATACACGGGTTGTCCTATATCCACCTCGGGTCCCATCCTTGAGATGGGTAGTTCCTCTTATGGGATCCAATTCTATTGATAAGCCATAAATGTCCAGATGGTACAACCCCTTTAAAATTTTGTATTGATGCCCAATGAAGATTTTTTTTTGGGCTGAAGTCAAGACCTTCACCAAAAAGAGTCTTGAGACCCAACGTACTCTTAGACCCAAAGTTATACCTTCTAAATTTTCCACCGGCAAAGTCTGACCTTTAGTCTGCCAGGTGGTTCAGACACATTCTTAAAGAAAGAAGCATGCCCCTTCCTTTAGGCTGGAATTATACATACAGTAAATGTTCGGGTTCTAGATATTGATGACCTATCCTTAAGATTTGATCTGACACCCATCAATCTAGATGATGTTGGCAGCTGCTGGCAATAGAAAAAAGCACTGTTAATGGTGCTGTATTGGGATATCCAATGATATCACAGATTTGTTTATTCTCATACTAAAGATAATTACTGCGTGTAAATGCAGGTATTGAGCGTCGATCAACATGCTGTTGCCATGCCCCTTAGAGTATCTTATTCTTTCATCTGCTTAGTTGTAGAATTGGTTCTTTACTCATCTTTTTAAGTTTTCACCCATAATTGCAGTGCAAAATGGTCTTCTATGGGGGTGGTCCTTTCAAAGATGTCTAGTATGCAGAGAAAGTAGGTGGATTGAAAACCTATCCCCAAAAAATCTCATCTAAATGGGGGTGCTTTTCTGAAAGGCTTGTATCCATGTCCATGATTTATTTTGGAGCCCACACTTTTTTCTTTTAAAGGAAGTTTTTCTTACTTAGAAGTTCTGCCCAACGTCCTGTTTGAAGGCAAGCAAAATAAAGCTTCCATCTATCATGTATTATGTACTGCGTAAAAATGCAACTTTGTTTTTCAAATGGCGTAACATCTGTTCTTCTGAAGTAAAATTCAATTAGGTGGGTGGTCTAAGGTATACAGTATTCCTTACATTACTAGACAAACAAGTGACCACCACTAGAAGACTGTATAGAGTTTTTTTTTCCTTTACAACTTTTACCAAAGTTGGGCATAAGTGGACTGCACAAGTCTAACAGTTTCCATACGATTGTGAGCTTTAATCAGTACATTTATATTAGTGAGAAATATCCTTCAATCCTGAAAATAACATTTTGGATGATTTCCAGCTCCTTCTGACTAAAAATACACATAGGTAAATAAACCAAGGGCTAAGCGAGGAACATGTGTTAGGGCAGCCCCACCAAAACATATTGGAGGCCTGTTTGATATCTGTAACTACCTAAAGGACTAATATTTTTACAGCCAGAGATAACAAATTTATCCCACGTGGGGTCAATTTTGCTACTTCAGATGAAGAAAAGGTCATCGATACATCTTTTTTCTGCCTCTTTTAACAGTCAAATTTTGTAGGGCCATTTGTGTTTAAATGGGTTTTCCGAGTGTTTAATATAGATGTTCACAGGATGGAGTGGCTCTACCAATCAGTAGGATAGAACGGTGCACAATATCTATGTGTTAACTCCAACACACCAAAAGGGTTAATTAAGATTGTAGTAATAAAGATATGGCACTCATGAAACTGGAGAACTGCTCAAAACAAATTCCTTTATTGAATTCTATTAGTAGATTCACAGTTTTAAAAAGTTATAATGTTAAAAAGTCATACAAGATACGTAAATTGTACAGGAATTAAAAAACAAAAAGATAAAACATCACAAATGACGGTAGGTAAAATTCACTTGAGGTAGATTTGACTAATAACCATGTAGGTCAGACAGCATATAGGTGCTTAATGGATACACCACAGGAAAAATCTAATTATCGATAATTCACAGAAAATCTCGATTGAATAGTCACCAAATCTTCGGTTTATATAATCGTCGATTCTTGGTACTATAATGCACTTATGCACTATTCGATTTAATTATGAATTCTTGGCTCGAATAGTTGAAAGAGTCACATTAATTCTTATGTAGCAGTTCATAGGCTTATCGAAATTTTTAAAATAGATTAATATAGATGACCTATTCTCCAGACAGGTTATCAATATTAATTTTGTTTACTTGCTTATATAGCACCAACATATTTTGCAGCACTTTACAGATATTGTCATCAATCACTGTCCCCAATGGGACTCACAATCTAAGGTCCCTATCAGTATGTCTTTGGAGTGTGGGAAGAAACTGGAGAACCCGGAGAAAACCCACGCAAACATGGGGAGAACATACAAACTCCAGGCAGGAAGTTGTCCTTAGTTGGTTTTGTGGCAGGTGCAGAACTATGAAGTGCCCTTTGCGCTGTGGCATTAGAAGAATTCTGATATCTCTGACTCTTTAGTCTAACCAGACTGTCTGTTACTGTATAATTCCCCTAGCGTCGTTCTATGGAAACAGTAGGCTTAAAGAGCACACCAAATGCTTGAAATAACTTCTTTATTAACTTCAACTTTTCTTCATATAACACTGCCTTCTGCAGCAGATATTCCATGTACAAAACACGTGTTGAATAAAGATTCATAAAATGGCGGTATGCATAAGATGGTGGTTCAACTGTTCAATCTTGTCATTCAACATAAAATGGTGGATATATTTCTCTCTTCAGTATCTGTACTCTCACTTTAAGTTATTTAAGCACTTTATGATCTCTCTGAGATATCTGAGGTCTAACCAATAGTTCACTTGCAGAATTTGGTCGTAATTTACAGTATGCAGTTAGCAGTAACTATTTGCAGATTGGTTGAGTATGATCTGGTATGGTTGTATGCAATTTGGATTGTGAATGTTGTAGCAATTGAATTTGTAGTTTGCAATTGGTGGAACTGTAAGTAAACACACATATAACTAGTTCAGTATACATTTCTAATCACTATATTAACAGGAACATTATATAACTGTTTTAAATACCTATTTTGGCCTCTCTGATTCCATAAAACACAGCTCTTAGTGGAGTGAATGTCTGCTCAGCTGCTCTCCTCTGGTGTAATGATTCTAGCAGCTCCTGCTAGGGGAATTTCCCACACGGGCTGTGTGTGAGGCTGGCTGTGATTGGTCAAAACTCCTGCTGTGTGTGAGGCTGGTTGTGATTGGTCAAGACTCCTGCCCAGCAACAACAGTTTAACTCTATGCTCTCTGTTGTGTCTGATGTGTCATTGAGCTTACCTTACATTATATAATGAATCTTAAAGGCATATTATCTTCTTTGCTTCTGTGAACACAAAATATAACAGTTATATGACATCCAAACATGAAGTCACTGTAAAGAACTCTGCTTTTGTCTTTAACACACAAACATAGGAACTGTATTAAGGTTATTGGCAGGTTTGGCTGTATAAACACACAAGCTATATTAGCAACCTAGGACAGGTCTTAGCTGGCCAGCTACAGGTTTTGAACCAAGGACCCCAGTGCTGCAAGGCATCAGTGGTAACCAATAAACCACAAATTTAAATAGGTTGTCCAAGATCTTGATATTGATTGCCTATCTTAAGAATAGGTCATCAATATCGGATCATCAGAGGTCTGACACCCAGCACCCCCACCGATCAGCTTTTTAAGTGAAGCTGTGGCGCTCTGATGAGCTTCGTGGCCTCCTTGCAGCTTACCAAGCACAGCGCCATTCTTTGGATAACGGCTGTGCTTGGTGTTGCATCTTAGCTCCATTCACTTGAATGGGACCGAACAGCACCTAGGCCATATGACCGATGAACTTGACATCACTGGCCTAGGAAGAGGCCACAATGTTCACAGGAATGCCGTGTCCTCTTCAAGCAGCTGATCGGCAGGGATGCCAGGAGTTGGACCCTTGTTAATCTGATATTGATGACCTATCCTGAGGATAGGCCATCAATATAAAAATATCGGACAACCCCTTTAAAAGGTTGTCCAGGACTAGAAAAGCATGGCTGCTTTCTTAAAGAAACAGTTCCACACTTGTCCATGGGTTGTGTCTGGAACTGCAACTGCAGTAAATAGAGCTGAGCTGCATTACCTCCCCCTAACCTGTTTACAGATGTGGCACTGTTTCTGAAAGGTAGCAACCATATTTTTAAAATCCTGGAGGACAGCAGAGCCAGAGAGCCTTATTTTTATTGCAATTTTTAGAGATCGCATTTTCTCAGGCTTTTAAGTGCTTAGGACATCCCTGTACCCTATTTAAGGTAGAGCTTTCTTTAGAAAACCAAGCAAGTGCTCTTTGTGCCATAGAGCTGTGCAAGTAATATTGTCTTGTCACTTCTGCAGTGGTGGGCATCTGGTGACGCTATATCTGGTTGTGCCTTGTTTTTGCTTTTCAGTGTTTTGCCAACTTCATACACAATGTGATTTAAAATTTTATTTTATGGAGTTGTACAGGATGAGAAAACATGGCTGCTTTCTTCCAGGAACAGCACCACACCTGTCCATGGGTTGTGCCTGGTATGGTAGTTTACCTCCATTGAAGTGAATGTGGCTGGACTGCAATGCCACACACAATCTGGCACTGTTTTTCTGGCGCTGTTCAGATTTTCCCCCTCTCACATTAGTCCTCGTTCCCGATGGAGATCTAATTTTTCTGCATTAGACCCACAGAATGGGGCAATTTAACCTATCTTTACGCTGGGTTCACACCAGAGCGTTCTGAAAGGAGCGCTCTGTATGCGCGATTGTACGGGCGTTTACAAGCGCGCATACAGAGACAAGTGAACACACATTGTCGCGCGTTCCCGAAAGTCTATGTACGGGAACGCGCGACAAACGCCCAAAAAAAAACGCTCATGTACTTGTTTGAGCGTCGGGCGTTTTACAGCGCGATCGTACGCGCTGTAAAACGCCCAGGTGAGAACCATTCCCATAGGGAAGCATTGGTTTCTCCTTGTTGAGCGTTTTACAGCGCGTAGGAACGCGCTGTAAAACGCTCAGGTGTGAACTGAGCCTTATAGTTCGGAGTGTGGGAAAAAAAAACATCAAAAACCCACACAAAGGTGTGGAGAAGTATAAATAGTAGTAATGTGGTTCCAGTCCTTTACTATAGCATTATTAATGTCATATGGGTTACGGATTATGTTACAGCGTACGTATGCATTATACTATTTGATGTGTACATTTTGGCCATTGATCTTTACGATATATTAATATTTCTGTTACAGATGCAAGTTTTGGATAAGTTTCCTATTGAAGCAGGACAGAAAGATCCAAAGCAAAGAATAATACCATTTCTCCCAGGTAAAATAAAAATTCTGTGTATATAATAATCATAATGCATACATCATAGTGTGCAGTATTAGCCACAGTACAAATAATTGCATTTGTAGTGCGCATGTCATGCCAGTCCTAGTGCCCACTTAATGTTTTCTGCTATTTTCCATGTTTTTCTATGTAGCCATGTTTTCTTACATATTCCTTTTTTTGTAACTTCACTTAATATTGCATTCAGATTACCCATAATTGTATTCTGCCTGTACCATATTAGGGTTGTGTCAGGTGGTTTTCTATGCTTCCTACTATTGTGGACCCAAAACATGCTACTATATTTTGAAGTTTACGGTTGCATTTTGTAAGTTGACCCCTTTAACTTTTATTTAAAGTGCCTGCATTGCTGAGGTCTCTGTATGCCTAAATTGCCACTAACCTTTCCACAAACTTCATATAAGAAACTTTGGGCTCCTTCCCCCTGATACCACACCCCCTTGTTCCTAAACGTAAAATTTATTCTGAATTCTGTGATATATCTATCTTAAGAGACCAAGACTGTCTATCATCTCACTAAAGGATCAGATTACAGATGCCCATAGAAGTCTATTGAGAGGGTAGAGGATGGAACAATGCGGGTGAAGCAGCTGATAGGAAGTGTTAAATCTCACCCCAAGTGTTTCATTCACATCAGTATTGCTCATTACCTCTCTATCATGTCTATATGGTGAATCTGAGTGAAAGAGATTTAGGGAGCAGTATCTCCTGTTTTCTCCATGTGCACTCTATGGGAGACATCATAGCAGCTAGTCTCTCCCACTTGCTCAAAGAGAACTGAAAATTAGTCTCAATTCACACGTCTGCTAAAATCTGTTTTATTGCTCCATCACAGGAGCAGAAAAATGAAAAATAACAAAGAGTACTGGATCTGCCCATTGACAAATACCGAAAATGGCCGACAGACCCCATTGAATTATTTTCGGTTTTGCATTTTTAAACCCTCTGTCACATGTATATTACTCTGCATTTCCAGTGCCTCTTGCACTTTGTCTTTGTATGTGTACCTTTGTACAATATGTTTGCCTCCCTTTGTGGTGTATCTGTATTTGTTAACCTTTTTTAAATGTTAGATTTGCCTCTCCCTTTCTTGTCATTGGTGCCATTGGCAGCAGCTGTAGACAAGCCTTGATTGGCAGGCGCAGCCTGCTTCTTTCTCCAGATAGTAGCACGGTGGCTCAGTGGTTAGCATTGGTGCCTAGCAGCGCTGGGGTCCTAAGGTTCAAATCCGACCAAGGACAACATCGGCATGGAGTTTGTATGTTCTCCCTGTGTTTGCGTGGGTTTCCTCCAGGTTCTCCGGTTTCCTCCCAAACTCCAAAGATATACTTATAGGGAACTTAGATTGTGATCCCCATTGGGGACAGTTGGATGCTAATGTCTGTAAAGCGCTGCAGAATATAGTAGTGGTATATAAGTGCGTAAAATAAAATAAAATAGTAGTAGGCATTCAGGATACAGTGCACACAAGGTCTTTTCTCCTAGCCTATTTGGGCAGATTTTATTTATTTATTTATTTATTATCCCCACTTATACAGCGCTGACATATTCCGCAGCTCTTTGCAGACATTAGCATCACGCTGTCTCCAATGGGGCTCACAATCTAGATTCCCTATCGGTATGTATTTGGAGTGTGGGAGGAAACCGGAGAACCCGGAGGAAACCCACACAAACACAGGGAGAACATACAGACTCCATGCAGATGTTGTCCATGGTTGCATTCAAACCTAGGACCCCAGCGCTGCAAGGTGCCAGTACTGACCACTGAGCGATGTTGGCGTGATTGAGTTTACTTCTATACACAAGCATCTAATAAAAAGTGAATTGGGAGGGGGTTAGAGGTCCTTAGTTAAAGGGATTGTCCGCTTATCCTATATTGATGTGCTATTCCCAGGATAGGTCATCAATATCAGATGGGTGGGGCCCCGAGTCCTGACGCCCCGCTGATCAGCTGTAGGAAGAGAATGCGAGCTCTGTGTTCTCCTCACTGTTTATCTGCTCGCCATCAACATTGGAGCGGCGAGCAGGTGTAATAACAACTACGCCGTCTTATTCCCTTCAATTGACGGCTCCTTCCTATTCAAGAAGCCAAGAAGCCGTGTCATTAAAGTGAAGGGAACAGAGGAGCTTTAATTACACCTACTCGCTGCTGCAATGTCAGTGGCGAACAGTGCGGAGACGGCTGCGCTTGCATGAGCTCTGCGTTCTCTTCATACAGCTCATTGGCAGAGGTGTGGGGTGTTGGACCTCCACTGATCAGCTATCCTGAGGACAGGCATAACCTAGTAGAGGCTGAACAACCCCTTTAAACTTATTTGGGCTATGCTATGTCTTATTTCAAACTGTTTCCAAGCCTTACAAGAATCCATGTGTGGGTCTGATTAGTGAATATAAGGGTAGAACTCCTCCTCTGCATCTTGGTTTCTTTTGATCCATCCCGTAATATTATTTGCCTTGGCAGCAGCTCCCTGGCACTGGTTGCTACAATCAAATTTATTACTCCCTACTATCTGTTACCCACAAGTACTTACACATGTATGTCATGTATACAGTCTGTGGCTTCATTTTGTCAAATGCACTTGTGAAAGCTGTGCAGAGCTTGTTCTTGGACGAACGTTCCTTCAGGGACTTATACATTGTACTTCTCTATAATTTTGCAGTTCTTTCCCACCAAAATCAACACAATCAGCCCTTGTCAGTGGGAATCCCCATAACGCTGATGTTACTTGGCAGACCGAGGCTTGGAAAAGTCCACTCCCTAGGTCTTTTTTTTTTTTTTTTTGACATCAGACCAAAGAAAAACTTGCTGATTGTCGTCCTTGTTTGTAGTGTCAACAATGTTTCATTTTGTTTCACTTCATCTTTCTAAACATACCTCTGAAGAGCCTGGGGGCAGATTCGTTAATGTCTTCCATTGACCCCTGAGTTCTTTTAACTTTCTACCTTTCTTGGATTATTGAATTAGCGGGTGAGGTTTACTTTACTGAGACGCTGGAAGTCATGTGTTACAAAATCTGGGGATATTGTATAAAAGTCCAATGTGACAGCGAAACAAATCTGATTTTTGGATGGGTTTTTAAAGTTTTCAGTAGAAAAATCTCATTAGGCTGTGAAAATGGTTAAAAGGGCATCTGTCAGCGGATTTGTACCTATGACACTGGCTGACCTGTTACATGTGCACTTGGCAGCTGAAGGCATCTGTGTTGGTCCCATGTTCATATGTGCCCGCATTGCTGAGAAAATGATGTTCTAATATATGCAAATGAGCCTCTAGGAGCAACGGGGGCGTTACCATTACTCCTAGAGGCTCAGCTCTCTCTGAAAGAGCAGCGCCGCCGGCACTTTGACAGTTCCAGGTGTGATAACATTATTACTGCCTGGCCTGTGATTCAGTGCAGAGAGAGCGGCAGTTGCAGAGAGAGCTGAGCCTCTAAGTGTAAAGGCAACGCCCCAGTTGCTCCTAGAGGCTCATTTGCATATATTAAAACATCATTTTTCTCAGCAATGTGGGCACATATGATCATGGGACCAACACAGACGTCTTCAGCTGCCAAGTGCACATGTAACAGGTCAGTCAGTGTCATAGGTACAGAACTGCTGACAGATGCCCTTTATCTCTAGCACTGAAGTCAATGGCCACAGTTACATGATGTATGTCTTGCCCATACACACTGCTTCGGCTTTGGGATGCTTAATTGGGTTGTGTCAAGTTTTAAAGTTATCCTGTATCTGTAGAATAACTGACTGATCAGTTGTGATCCCAGTGATTGGACCACCATAGATCCAAAAAACAGGGGTCTCGATCCCCCATCCTGCGTCATTTCTCCCATATGGGCTTGTCTGTCTCCAGCTTTCCCGTAGAGAATGAGTGGAGTGGCAGGGACCATGCTTAAGTAGTTGCTACATCAGGATGTGGGAGTGGGACCTGCGTTCTCAGGATCTGTGGGGGTCCAAAAGGTCCAATGTCCTCTCTTGTGGATAACTTAGATTGTGAGCCCCATTGGAGACAGCGTGATGCTAATTTCTGTAAAGCGCTGTGGAATATGTTGGCGCTATATAAGTGCATAAAATTAAATAAAAAAGGGATAATATGAAGACTTGCCTCAACCTCTTTATACCATAGTCACATATGGAACATATTTCTGCAACTAAAAATTCCGGTTCCCTGCATGTGAATGGGGCTGTATCTGCAGCATGTGCATTTTGCAAACCCCCGTTCATAAATATAAGACATAAAATTATGTTTTTATTTTCAGTTGCACAAATTAAAGAAAACGAATCTGCCACATGTCTGCATATTCAAATGGTGCTCTATGTGGACATATGGATGAAACTAATTTAAATGGGTATTCCAGTTATATAATGTGGTCCCCTATCCACAGAATAGGGAACAACTGTTAGATTGTTGGGGATCCTATCACAGGGACCCCCACCCATCATGAGAAACGGGACCCCTGAAATGAATGGAGCGGCTGTTTGGGAATACGCGCACCGGAGTTCCGGAGATAGCAGAGTACAGAGCTTCAGCGGAATTCCCATAGAAATGAATGGAGCGTCTGCACGCATTCTCTGTGGATAGGGGATGACTTTATGTAACCGGAATACCCCTTTTAAAATATTCTCCTCCAGTTTCCTACAAGTGTATACAACTGTTCAGAAGTTAATGCTTTTTAGCCACTCTGTACATAAGTTTATTTTAAAGAAGTTGTCGTATGAGCTAAACTCATGAAGCAGAGCTGATTGTGTCCAGTTGGCACAGCTCACGTCCCATTGATGCAAGTTTACACAGTACTGCAGTTATGCCTACTAATGCAGCTCCAAAATATTAAATTATAAATTCCTGTCTGCTACATGTGAAATTACACAGTATATATGAGCATTGGCGGTCCAATGTCAACTCCGGGACCTGCACCACTCGGTAGAATGAAGGGGCAGTGGCAGCTCTTCAAGTTAACGGGGCTGATGCAGTACCAGGCACTGCCACATTTGTCTGGGTGTCATGATGCTTCCATTATTCTTTTTTTTTGGGGGGGGGGGGGGGTAGGGGGGCTCTTGGAGTTGGGACTCTTACCAGTTGTCCATTAATGGCTATAAGATTGGAACCAGATATTGCAGCTAATACAAGACGTATGGTCCCTAGAGTCTCATCTTTTCCCAAGACGCACAGAACACTGTGAGAAGCGCTATGAGACGTGACGTGCGCCAGTATTGCACTGAAATGACGCTTACCCTTGTGTCATCTACACGAATGGGTTACTAAAGAGCAGAGGATGTGGCAGAAATCAACGTTTAAGGCTCTGGCATTGGGTCTGCATTGCCAAACCTCTGCGTGTAATAAAAATACGTGGCTTGTATCTTCGATCGTTCTGCCCTCTAATTGAAGCCAGTAGTATTCCGGATAACGCATGCAAAAGCTTGTTTATAGGAAATAGAGAGCGGACATTCAGTGCCAACTACGCACTGCAGTATCCTGCCAGCCGTCACTTTCCTCATCGCTGGTCTTAATTACCAGCTTTTGCAGTTATTTTGCTTCTAGACAAGTATTAACTATTATTTTTTGGCCGATGACATTCTATTTGTATAATTCTTCTATTGATAGATCAAGGCATCAGTGATAACCCGTCCTTGAAATAAAGCATGCCCATTGATCCGCCATTCATTCTGGGTTGGGCCTCAGAAACCCCTGCAAATTAGCTGGTCACAATGGGGGGGGGGGGGGGGGAAGATTGTACTGCATGGCACTCATTAAAATGAATGGCATTCTATGTAATATATGTAAAATAGAAAGAAAAAGAAAAAGCACACATATGCGACGCCACCTAGTGCATGAACCGTGACAGGGGGATATGGAGAGCCCAAAAAAAGCTGCACAAATCGGGCACAACGCTGAAGAGACACATATTGGGTAAAGGTTTCCAGCTGCAGCCAGGCCTAAAACAGAGCAGCCATGATGACCGCTGGTTTGGAGAAACAGAACATGGAGGAATGGAAAAAAACGGCCCTGCTGATATTTAAAAAGTCACAGTTTATTGAATCTACATAATGTGCTTTTTTTATTTTTATTCTTCTTGGATTTAATATAAATTTTGAGTGGAAAAATACCTCTGTGACTTCGTGTGAGGTCCATGCAGAACAACACAAATAAATCCACAACTCACAGTTCTTCAAGAGAATCTAGTACAGTGATCCCTCAAGATACAATATTTTAAACATACAATGGTCTTTTCTGACCCATCGTAAGTTGAAACCAGACCATACAATGCCTCAGACTCGGATCCAACCAATCAAGGCCACTTCTCTGGTAAAATCGCTGTATTAGTTCTACACTGAACAAAAATATAAACACAACACTTTCGGTTTTGCTCCCATTTTTCATGAGCTGAACTCAAAGATCTGAAACATTTTCTACATACACAAAAGACCCATTACTCTCAAATATTGTTCACAAATCTGTGTAAATCTGTGTTAGTGAGCACTTCTCCTTTGCCGAGATAATCCATCCCACCTTACAGGTGTGGCATATCAAAGTGCTGATTAGACAGCATGAATATTGCACAGGTGTGCCTTAGAATGCCCACAATAAAAGACCACTCTGAAATGTGCAGTTTGATCACACAGCACAATGCCACAGATGTCGCAACGTTTGAGGGAGCGTGCAATTGGCATGCTGACTGCAGGAATGTCTACCAGAGCTGTTGCCCGTGCAATGAATGTTCATTTCTCTACCGTAAGCAGTCTCCAAAGGCATTTTGCAGAATTTGGCAGTACATCCAACCACAGACCACGTCTGTAACCACACCAGCCCAGGACCTCCACATCCAGCATGTTCACCTCCATGATCGTCTGAGACCAGCCACCCGGACAGCTGCAGCAACAATCGGTTTGCATAACCAAAGAATTTCTGCACAAACTGTCAGAAACCGTCTCTGGGAAGCTCATCTGCATGCTCGTCGTCCTCATCGGGGTCTGGACCTAACTGCAGTTAGTCATCGTAACCGACTTGAGTGGGCAAATGCTCACATTCAATGGCGTCTGGCACGTTGGAGAGGCGTTCTGTTCACGGATGAGTCCCGGTTTTCACTGTTCAGGGCAGATGGCAGACAGTGTGTGTGGCGTTGTGTGGGTGAGCGGTTTGCTGACGTCAACGTTGTGAATCGAGTGGCCCATGGTGGCGGTGGGGTTATGGTATGGGCAGGCGTATGTTATGGACAACGAACACAGGTGCATTTTATTGATGGCATTTTGAATGCACAGAGATACCGTGACGAGATCCTGAGGCCCATTGTTGTGCCATTTATCCACGACCATCACCTCATGTTGCATGATGATAATGCACGGCCCCATATTGCAAGGATCTGTACACAATTCCTGGAAGCTGAAAACATCTCAGTTCTTTCATGGCCAGCATACTCCCCGGACATGTCACCCATTGAGCATGTTTGGGATGCTCTGGATCGGCGTATACAACAGCGTGTTCCAGTTCCTGCCAATATTCTGCAACTTCGCACAGCTATTGTACTGTGCACATTTCAGAGTGGCCTTTTTTGTGGTCAGTCTAAGGCACACCTGTGCAATATTCATGCTGTCTAATCAGCACCTTGACATGCCACACCTGTGAGGTGGGATGGATTATCTTGGCAAAGGAGAAGTGCTCACTAACACAGATTTAGACAGATTTGTGAACAATATTTGAGAGTAATGGGTCTTTTGTGTATGTAGAAAATGTTTCAGATCTTTGAGTTCAGCTCATGCAAAATGAGAGCAAAACCGAAAGTGTTGCGTTTATATTTTTGTTCAGTGTAGTTAGCATCTATTCCTGACTGTTATATGTAAGAACTTGTTTTATCTGTCTGTTATCTGCTTATTTTTCCTAAATCTATATTTTCTCTCATTTTGGATGACATTTTGGGGCTTTGGAACCAATTACTCAATTACAATGGTTTCACCATACAATGGTCGTCCTGGAACCAATTAATATTGTAACCTGAGGGACCACTGTACTTATAAAAGTTATGTAATTTAAGAAAGTTAAAAAGGTTGTGTCACTTCAGCAAATGGCATTTATCATGTAGAGAAAGTTAATACAAGGCACTTACTAATGTATTGTGATTGTCCATATTGCCTCCTTTGCTGGCTGGATTCATTTTTCTATCACATCATACACTGCTCGTTTCCAGGGATTATGACCACCCTACAATCCAGCAGTGGTGGTCGTGCTTGCACACTATAGGTAAAGGCACCAGCTCACTGGTGGCTGGGACCGTCTGCCATAGGCAAGCACACGCAGCAGTTCCTCGTATCTGTGCTGCCCCTGTGGCCGTAACCTCTGGGATATGAGTGTGCAAGCACGACCACCACTGCTGGATTGTAGGGTGGTCATAATCCCTGGATACGAGCAAGTGTATAATGTGATAGAAAAATGAATCCAGCCGGCAAAGGAGGCAATATGGACAATCACAATACATTAGTATGTGCCTTGTAATAACTTTGTCTACATGATAAATGTCATTTGCTGAAGTGACACGACCCCTTTAATGGGTTAGCGTCCCTCTATATCTCTTGTCATTCTGCTAGCGAAGGTTAAGAGTATAAGTAAAATACTGTTTTATGTTTAATTTAGTCAAACTCCAGTTGTTTTCTTAAAGGGGAAGCGTTGCTGGTTATCATCTAATCTGTCAGGTTTGCAGTGCCCCCACGTAGTGACTTTGTCTTCACTGGACAGAACCTCTTTTGCAGGAGTCGCTCCTGAGACCAGTCCCTGGGTTTGTTCAGTAGGTGTTGAGAGCACAGTGGTGCATTTAGTCTGGATTTCTCTATGTCTGCATTTATAGCCACAGACGACCTGGGGAAACGATGTGCTCCGTGTGGTCAGGAGCGCAGTAAATCAGCCCATTATAATGGACGTTTGATGTTCAGTCTGCAGCAGGCCTGGACAAATTGGGATTTGTTACTTACTGGAAAGTGCGTCACTCCTTCCCTTTGTTCCATTGCTGTCACCCGGATTCAGTGACATTTTTACAATGTGTTTTATACTTTTACCCTCCTCCTCCTCTATTCCAAATTTGGGTCACTTGTTGATTCATCTCAATACGCCATTGTAATTACTGTTTGCGTCTGCGTTTAGACCGATAAATAAGGTTAAATTCTTGTATAATGAACGCTTAGAGAGATCTTTCCCATGACTACTTTACGTTTGAATCACTGAACATTTTCGAGAGCCCAGTTTGCTGTCAGTGAATGAGGACAATGTGAGCGGAGTCCTCTTTTATTCATCATTGTAGATGAGATCTATCGGCTGGAAATCTGAGCTGTTTAGCTCACGAGGGATTGGGATACAAGTGTATTTAAGGAAGCCCGAGATTTGAATATAAATAAGAATGTCATCATTCACTGACAGCCAACAGAGATTTCGAACATGTTAAGGTACTGAAACAGCAAGTAAAAATTAGAAAGTTGTGGAACTTTTTATTAATCTGTTATAAGTCAGGCAATAGAGCCAGATATGTAGAGTACCATATTGTGCCCCAGAAACTAGTGGTTCCTCAGATGTCATTAGTGCACCAGACAGTAAAAATGCCCGCTAAGTACCAGTGCCACCTTCTGTGCCCCACACGATAATGATCTTCTCAGTGACCACAAGTAATAATAGAGCCCCATTTAGACTTCACGCAGTGATAGAGGTCCCCTTAGAGCCCCACTCTGTACAAATGCCTCTTTTCTGCCCCTATGTAAAAAAAAAAAAACATCACAAAAAAACCTTTGCTCCCTCCATTCGCTATAGTGCCTCCAATCCCCCCCCCCCCCGAGCAAATAAAAAAAACTCACCTTACCCCGATCCGATGACGAACAGAATGGCCTTTTTGGCCAATGAAGTCTTCAGCCTAATGCAGACAGCACGATGCGATGACGACATTGAGCCGCCTGCACTGACTCTCAGATGTTCAATGGATGGTCCATGTATCTCCAGGCTATAAAGGGGTTGTCCGGGTTCAGATCTCAACCCGGACATATTCCTATCTTCACCCCTCCCGCCCGCCTGATATGAGCATCAGAGCATTTCATGCGCTGATGCGTTCCCTTGCCCTGCGCTGTATCATGCAGGGCAAGGGCTCTTTTGTTTATAATAACACACTGCTGGGCGGAGGCTTCCGTCTAGCAGTGTTCCCAGTGACGTCACCGTCTCTGATGGACGGGCTTTAGTGCTGCCCTAACCGTTTTACAGGCTGGGGCAGCGCTAAAGCCTGCCCATTAGTGCCGGTGACGTCACTGGGCTGACTGCTGGGCGGAAGCCTCCACCTGGCAGCCCTAAGGAGAGCCCGATACGTCACAGGATCTTCAAAATATGCCTTTGACCTACACGATTCAGCGCAGGACAAAGGAGAGCATCGGAGCATAAAATGCTCCGATGCTCATATTAAAGAGGCTGCCTGCGTGAAAATGTGGGTATGTCCGGGTTCAACTCTGAACCCGGACAACTCCTTTAAGATGCTTGTTTACGAGGGAGAGAAAATGGCAGGGCAGGGAGCTTACGGCTGCAGACACAGTGGTAAGTGGTGCTGCGGGGGAACGGGCCTGTATTTCATGGCACGTACCCGGATGCCAGTGCCGGCGATGTCAATGCTCTTTGATGTTAACATTGTAAGTGTGGTTCTGTGATGTTTCCCACACCAGAGAAGACTTGTACGTTTTTATAGTCTTACTTCACAGCATTCATTTCAGACCTATTTACTTGAGCAACAATGTTACAATGTGACAATGTTACATCATCATTTATGTTTCCTTAAAATCTTGCCCATTGTGAATTTCCAGTAGTCCTATTCTAATTATTCGGTCATTCTTAAAGGGTTGACCCATTAAAAATATTCTATGGTTTTCAAATCAGCACCTGGATCTGAATACTTTTGTAATTGCTTGTAATTAAAATCTTAGCATAGCCACTGAGTTATTCAATATCCTGTATCTGAATAGCGCCACCTGCTGTTTTTTTTTTCTTATTTCTTTGTCCGGCTCAACGAGACGGCCACGCATACTCAGTTTTCTCCTTCAATTGCCTCCTGAGCTGTGATAGGGAGAGCATGGACACGCCCCCTGAGCTGTGATGGGGAAAGCATGGACACGCCCCCTGAGCTGTGATAGGGAGAGCATGGACACGCCCCCTGAGCTGCAGCAGAAAAGACACTCCCCTGAGCTGCCAGCTTGATATAAATCTAGCAGAACAATGAATGGGGAGATCTCTGGATCCATGTGAGGTACAGGGCTGGTTCTAGCTTTGTTAGAAAGAAATAGTCATGGACTATATGATGTCTGATTTTCATTTCTTACATTAGTCAGTTGATTACCCCTTTAATATCAAGGCCCCATGCACATGACCATAATCATTATTAAGTACGCAAATTGTGGATTTGCAAAACACAGACTATAACCGGATGCGTTCCCTATTTTCTTGTTCTACACGTGATGCCCCATGTTAAAAATGCCTATTCTTGTCTTTTTTTTGGAGGACAGCGGAATGGACATGTGGATGCGGACAGTACGCAGTGTGCTGTCTGCATTTTTTCGGAATGGGTCCACATCCGATCCGCAAAAAATTCGGTTTGACTGTGGACCCAAAATACTGTCATTTGCATGGGACCTTAGTGTGAAGTATGAGGTCCGCTTGTGAAAAGCAAGGTTTAGGATCTGTCCTGTGGGTGTAGTAATAACAAGAAGAGATGGATGTGCACTGATTTGTATAGATGGCGGGTGGGACCTCAGAATAATTTCCTCTGGAGGAAAACCCAGTCCAACAGTGAGGTTACTCGCATCCCAAACTAATTATTGAGCACATTGATACGATGTGGACGTCATCTTGTGCTCTGTGTTTGTGTTAGCGCTCGTTCTCACAGCTTGCTCTGGCAGCAGATATAAGAAGCCACTACAAGCCGCAGCTAAGCTAATGAGGACCTTCCAGACAGAGGTCAGGAGAAGTCAAACTGTTGTTGTGTACAGTATATAGCGCTCATATATTCTGTAGCGCTGTACAGAGATTGTCATTGCTAGCAGCAGTCCCTGTCCCCATTGAGGCTCACCAAATTAAGGCTACTTTCACACTCACGTTTTGGCTTTCCGTTTCTGAGATCCGTTCAGGGCTCCCACAAGCGGTCCAAAACAGATCAGTTGTGCCCCAATGCATTCTGAATGGAAAAGGATCCGCTCAGAATGCATCAGTTTGCCTCCGATCCGTCTCCGTTTCGCTCTGGAGGCCGACACCAACATGCTGCCTGCACAGTTTTGATGTCGGCTTGACGAAACTGAGCCAAACGGATCCGTCCTGACACACAATGTAAGTCAATGGGGACGGATCCGTTTTCTATGACACAATCTGGCACAATAGAAAACGGATCCGTCTCCCATTGGCTTTCAATGGTGTTCAAGACGGATCCGTGACGGATCCGCCCAAAACGCGAGTGTGAAAGTAACCCGTCTGCATGTTTTTGGAGTGTGGGAGGAAACCAGAGCAACTGAGGAAAACCCCACAAACACAAGGAGAACATACAAACTCCATGCACCCGTTTGCCTGAGGCGGTTTCAAGATGCAAGGCTCATTGCTGCCAGCTGGGATCTATCTGTGTTCAACGTCATGTATTAAAGCCTTTGAATGTGTGATTATCATCTCCTAATTGTTTCTTGTATTTTTCTGACAGGCTTTTTGCAAGTTTCTTCATCTCGGTGTCAGGCTAGGTTTAAACCATGTTTAAAAAGGCTTTGTCACTCCAGCAAATAACATTTATTATGTAGAGAACGTTAATACAAGCCACTTACAAATATATTGTTATTATTCATATTGCCTCCTTTGCTGGCTGGATTCATTTTTCCATCACATTATACACTGCTCGTTTCCATGGTTATGACCACCCTGCAATCCAGCAGTGGTGGCGGTGCTTGCACACTATAGGAAAAATTGCCGGCCTATGCACGCTCCCATTGTCCCAACCACCAGAGAGGCAGGCACCTTTTCCTATAGTGTGCAAGCACGGCCACCGCTGCTGGATTGCAGGGTGGTCAGAAACATGGAAACGAGCAGTGTATAATGTGATGGAAAAATGAATCCAGCCAGTAATGGAGGAAATATGGGCAATCACAATACATTAGTAAGTGCCTGGTATTAATCTTTTCTACATGATAAATGCCATTTGCTGAAGTGTGACCACCCCTTTAAGGGCAATGTTCTATGCAGTGGTGTAGTGTGTGTGCATGTAGGGGGCTGTTGCTCCAGGTGCTACTCTGTCAATTTTCCCTTTAAAGTTTAAGCCTCCATTGGGCCCATGCTCACTGCCACAGGCCCCTCTGCGGACTTCAGATCACACAGTGAATTTTAGAACAACCAAGACCCTTCACAAACTTAATAATTGGGGGAGAAGAGCCATGGTAAGAGAGGTGACCAAGAACCCTCTAGACCAGTGGTTCTCAACCTTTCTAAAGCCGTAACCCCTTAATACAGTTCCTCATGTTGTGGTGACCCCCAACCATTACATTTTTTTCCTTGCTACGTCAAAACTAATTTTGCTACTGTTATGAATTGTAATGTAAATATGTGATATGCAGGATGTATTTTTATTGCTACAAATTGAACATAATTAAAGCAGAGTAATTAATCACAAAGACAAAATAAAATAAATAATAAACAACAAATACCCCCTAAAAAATAAATCAGTGGTGCGCACAGTACCCTTCAAACAAATAACTCAGTGGTGCTCACAGTACCCCCCCCCCAAAAAAAATTAAATAAAATCAGTGGTGCTCAGGGTACCCCTCAAATAAATAAATTAGTGGTGCTTCAAGTCCCCCCCAAATAAATAAATCAGAAGTGCTCAGGGTCCCCCAAATAAATAAATCAGCGGTGCTCAGGGTACCCCCAAATAAATAAATCAATGGTGCATCAGGTTTCCCCCAAATAAATAAATCAATGGTGCTCAGGGTCCCCCAAATAAATAAATCAGAAGTGCTCAGGGTCCCCCAAATAAATAAATCAGAAGTGCTCAGGGTCCCCCAAATAAATAAATCAGAAGTGCTCAGGGTCCCCCAAATAAATAAATCAGAAGTGCTCAGGGTCCCCCAAATAAATAAATCAGCGGTGCTTCATGTCCCCCCAAATAAATTAAGCCTTGCTCAGCCAAATAATTAAAATAAAATTAGCCAGGCTCAATTAAATCATTGGTGGCAGTGGTGCTCAGCGGCGGTGTCATTAACGAAAAAACTCGGACCTCAGCAGACAGGCGGCCCGACTTACCCGTCCAGACGTCAGGCTCCTTCAAGCACAGGCAGTGATAGGACATCACTTCCTGTGCGCGAGGATAAGGGGCCGCTGCCGTTGTGCGGGCGACCCACAATAGGAAGCCTCAGGCGACCCCCCGGAAAGGGCCGATCAACCCCCAAAGGGGTCGCGACCCCTAGGTTGAGAACCGCTGCTCTAGACTGAACTCTAGAGACCCAGACGGGAGAAACTTCTATAAGGTCAATCATCTCTTTAGCACTCCACCAAACTGGGCTTTATGGCAGAGTAGCCAGAAAGACGCCTCTCCTCAGTAAAAGACGCATGAAAGCCCACCTGGAGTTTACAAAAAAAAAAAGCACCTACAGTACTCTTAAGCTACTTTCATACTTGCGGCAGTGTGATCCGGCGGGCACTTCTGTCGTCTGAACTGCTCGCCGGATCTGCCGATTTGGATGTGACTGAAAGCATTTTTTCACATTTTTACCGGTCTGCGCATTCCGGTATTTTGAATGCCGGATCCGGCACTAATACATTCCTATGGGGAAAAATGCCGGATCCGGCATTCAGCCAAGTCTTCAGGTTTTTTTCGCCGGAGATAAAACCGTAGCATGCTGCGGTTTTTTCTTTTGCCTGATCAGTCAAAACGACTGAACTGAAGACATCCTGATGCAAACTGAACGGATTGCTCTCCATTCAGAATGCATTAGGATAAAATTGATCAGTTCTTTTCCAGTATAGAGCCCCTAGGACGGAACTCTATACCGGAAAAGAAAAACGCTAGTGTGAAAGTACCCTTAGACTGTATTAGACTGTGAAAAACAAGATTCTCTGGTCTGATGAAACCCAAGATTGAACTTTTTGGACTCATACCTAAGTGTTATGTCTGGAGGACCCTAGGCACTGCTCATCACCTGCCCAATACAATCCCTGCGGTGAAGCATGGTGGTGGCAGCATTATGCTGTGGGGGTGTTTTTCAGTAGCTGGGACAAGGAGACTGGTCAGGGATGAAGGAAAGCCAAATAGAGCAAAGTACAGAGATATTCTCAATGAAAATTTGACCCAGAGTGCTCTGGACCTCAGACTAGGCCAAATGTTTACTTTCCAAACAGACAATGACCCTAAGCACACAGCCAAGACAACACAGGAGTGGCTTAGGGACACCTCTGAATATCCTTCAGTGGCCCATCTAGAGCCCTGATCAACCATCTCTGGAGAGACCTGAAAATGGCTTCCACTAAAGCTTCCCAACCAACCTGACCAAGCTTGAGAGGATATGCAGAGATGAATGGCAGAAAATCCCCAAACCCAGGTGTGCAAACCTTGTGGCCTCATACCCAAGACAACTGGAGGCTGTAATCGCTGCCAATGGAGCTTTAACTAAGTACTGAGTAAAGGGTCGGAATACTTATGTCCAGCAACATTTTAGGTTTTCATTTTTAATAAATTTGCCAAAATTTCTAAAATTCTGTTTTCATTTTCTCATTATGGGGTATTTAGTTCAGAATGATGGGGAGAAACTTGATTTTATTTCTATTTTAGCACAAGGCCTCAAGATAATAAAATGTGAAAAAAATGTAAAGGGTCTGGAGAAGTTCCGAATGCACTGTATATTGAAAAGATTAATTAATGAGTGTTATTTCTAGCAGCTTCCTGTCTACGAACAAAGTCTTCAGTGCTCCCTCAGTTATACTTTGTAATTATGAAAGGTTTCTCAGAGATTCCCTCTTGGGAACGATTTACTTGGAACATCATACAAGCAATTTTAACCCACCGTAAATGAAAGCTGACTCTGGTAGATGACAAGCTCAGTGTCTTGCAAATACCTTACAGTTCAAGATGCCGTCCGCGTATATAGCGGTCAGAAACCTATCTCCAGCTGACGCAAGCAGCTATTGGGCAGTATTAAATATGATACACGCTGTGTGTCTGTTTTATCAGTACGTATTTACTTTGGAGAGACACTGAAAATCTTAGCATCCCAGTGAGATTTTTTTTTTTAATATACTTTCGAAGTTCAAGCCAATGGCACTAGGCCATTTCTGAAGGCTGAAACCTCAAGCTTTCCATCTAACCACCTCTGAATTTATTAGCCACGGATGTCCACAATTGCAGTTGTAAACTAGAAGAGTTATTGCAGTTAGTTTAAAGTAGAGAATTCATTCGCCACCAAGTTCTTGTGTGGCCAAGGGGAAGGTTTGTTTTTATGTCATTTAGATTGCTTGTATACTCAGTCTTTGAATTCAGTTTTCATGTCTTCAGACAGAGCGAAACCTATGTGTTAGTGTTCAAGAAAATTACTTCTCACCAGCAAAGACTGCTTCATGAGGGGCAGATTTGGCCACCATGCAGACCATCCAAATGCACGGGGCCCCCAGAGACCGGGGTGTCCCATGCTGCTCACCAGCAGTGACACTACTTTCCACACGCCCAGAGATGGGACACCAAATTGTTATTTTATGGGGAATACAAGGTGTACTTCTATAGACAGCGGGGGCCTGATTCCCTGCACCCCCCACCGATCAGCTGCATTAGGCCTCTTCCTAGGCTAGTGACGTCACATTCATCAATAACATGGCCTAGGTGCAGCTCAGTCCTATTCAAGTGAATGGGGCTTAGCTGTAATACCCCTCACAGCCGCTATTGCAGAGCTGTGCCTGGTGAGCTGTGAGGAGGCCGTGGTGCTCACCGGAGCTTCCTCAAACAGCTGAGCAGCGGGGGTGCCATGAGTCGGACCCCTGGCTATCTCATATTGATGAGCAGCACATCACCATATGTATGGGGCGAATGATTGTCCCTATACAGTTTTCCTATATCGTCAGCACTTCCTGTTTAGATAAGGTGATGTGCTGCTCTCAAGTGATGATCTTTAGCTCAGCATAAAAGATGTGATTGCCCAAGAAACTAACATTTGCTTGTTTGTTGGGTGATCGGCGACATGTTTGGACAGGGCAATAATCAGGAATAAATGTTTACTCACAATTTATGTTGAGCCAACTTGTGTTTTAAGTTCGGCATCCATAGTTCGGGTTTGGGTTATCGAAGAATCCCGTTATGGATTCCAAATTCCGTTATGAAAAATTAGGGGTCAGTCAGCACAACCAAATAAAGTACAATAATGCCAAAATAATAAAAAGTATTCTGGTGCAAATGCTACGCTAATAAATTTGAGATGCTTGGCAAATCATTTTGTACAAAATTATTTGGGCCCGTCTGCCGCACGTCAAGGCGATCTCAGTAAGACGGGAACCTAACACTAAATACCACATTAACTGGTGCCATACTGGCCTTCATTGCATTCAGGGAATGCAGGTTCCACATTCCACATCTCAAATTTATTAGCGTAGCATTTGCACCAGAATACTTTCTATTATTTTGGCATTATTGTACTTTATTTGGTTTGCAGAGTGCTGTTGCATTGTATATGGTCCATGGTAGCGGAATATATAACGGGATTCTTTGATAACCCGAACTTTTGACGCTGAACTTAAAATACAAGTTCCCTTAACACTATTCACAATCATCAGCATAAGTAAATGCAGAGTTGCCAACTGTCACGAATTTGGTGGGGCTATCCCTGATTTTCAGACACAGTCCCGGCAAATTTGCTCTTCCCGCAAATTAGACCCATAAAAGTTGAAGACCTCTCATTCAGAGATGGTTTGTTATCAGCACATGATCCACAAAAAACAAAAGCTGCTAAAAGAAAATGTTTTCTTTGGGATTATTTTTGCTAGTTCAGTAGGCCATTAAAGGGGTTATCCAGGAAAAGAGGTTTATGACTTATCCTCAGGATAAGACATCAGTATCGGATCTGTGGGATGCGACATCCGGGACCCCCTCCAATCCGCTAATAGAAAAGGCCTTGAGCACCGCAGCATCTTCCTAGGCCAGTGACATCACTGTACATCGGTCACGTGGCTTAGTTGCAGCTCAGCCCGATTTAAGTCAACGGGGCTCAGCTGCATTTCCAAGCACTGCCACTAAACGATGTACAGGCCTTCGGTGATCGCAGTAGTTGCCTGAAACAGCTGATCGGCCGGGATGCCGGGACTTGGACCCCCGCTGATATGATAATGATACCCTATCCTGAGGATAAGTCATCATTATCTTTTCCAGGATAATACCTTTAAAGTACAAGTTTCACTCAAATCATTATTTGTCTTTGTGGACAGTGATCCCTAGTCTTCCTTGAACAGGTCTGCGACTGGAGTAGTGGTCTAGCCAGGAGATGACACCTGATAACATGCTTTCAGTTTTACTGGATCATCATCGTTCTTTTCAGTTGCTGAAGTAACCCAGTAATTTGCCTCATGTTTACCTTTCTCGGGGTTCCCTGTTGGCCATCATCTACTAAGTGTTCAGCAGTGCGGTTCTACCCTTCAGGCCTTATTAACAGTACACAATGTCAACACAATGGAATAAGATGCAATAAATAATATGTCTAAACTAAAATGCATAGGAAAGCATGGTGGTCTCAAAAGTAGAAAAACACCAAATAATGTTTTAAGCCCTATCATATTGATGAGTCATGAACACATGTTGAGAACCTATTTAACCTCTTAAGGACATAGGGCGTACAGGTACGCCCTTGTGCCCTGGTACTTAAGGACACAGGGCGTACATGTACGCCCTGTGTATTTTCGATCACTGCCGTGCGGCCGGCAGTGATCGGAACCCGGTGCCTGCTCAAATCATTGAGCAGGCACCTAGGCTAAATGCGCGGGGGGGTCCCGTGACCCCCCCATGTCGGCGATCGCGGCAAACCGCAGGTCAATTCAGACCTGCGGTTTGCTGCGATTTCTGCAGTTTCTGGTCCCCGCGGTCCCTGACCGCGGGGATCAGAAACTTTATATGCCTAAAAAAAGTTTTATTCACCCCCCCCCCCTGCACCCCCGAATGATTTTTATGGTGGCGGGAGGTGCAGGGGGAGGGTTGCGGGCGGTGCGGGAGGCGGGCGGTGCGGCAGGCGGGATCGCGATCCCCCGCCCGCCTCCCCTTGTATAATCGTTGGTGTCTAGTGGGGATACCAGGGTGCCAGCACATTGCTGGCACCCTGGTATAAACGGCTGACATCTGCGATGCGATGTCAGCCGTTTAACCCTTTCCATACAGCGGTCCGTACGGACCGCTGTATGGAAAAGGTTAACAGCGCAGGGAGCTCCCTCCCTCTCCCATCGGGGGGCTGCTGTGCCTTTGCAGCCCCCCGATGGAGAGGGAGAGAGCCCCCAGACAGCCCCCCGAGAGATCCCCTCCTTACCCTTCCCCGTCTGCGAAGTTCTGAGCAGTACTAAGCAGACGGGGAAGGTTCCCATGGCAACAGGACGCCTCTCAGGCGTCCTGCTGTCCATGGTGCTGAACAGATCTGTGCTGAAAGGCATAGATCTGTTCAGTGTAAGTAAAATACAGTACAGAACAATATATATTGTACTGTACTGTATTATACAGACATCAGACCCACTGGATCTTCAAGAACCAAGTGGGTC
This sequence comes from Bufo bufo, assembly GCF_905171765.1. Lineage (NCBI taxonomy): Eukaryota > Metazoa > Chordata > Amphibia > Anura > Bufonidae > Bufo > Bufo bufo. The sequence continues at coordinate 73,224,652 of NC_053394.1, read as the reverse complement.
TGGGTCAAAAAAAAGTGAATAAAAGTGAAAAAAAAGTAAAAATCAAAAAACACATTTATCACTGATAAAAAATGAAAAAAATTAAATTCCCTACACATGTTTGGTATCGCCGCGTCCGTAACGACCTGATCTATAAAACGGTCATGTTACTTTACCCGAACGGTGAACGCCATAAAAATAAAAAATAAAAAACTATGATGAAATTGAAATTTTGCCCACCTTACTTCCCAAAAAAGGTAATAAAAGTGATCAAAAAAGTCGCATGTACGCCAAAATTGTAACAATCAAACCGTCATCTCATCCCGCAAAAATCATACCCTACCCAAGATAATCGCCCAAAAACTGAAAAAACTATGGCTCTTAGACTATGGAAACACTAAAACATGATTTTTTTTGTTTCAAAAATGAAATCATTGTGTAAAACTTACATAAATAAAAAAAAAGTATACATATTAGGTATCGCCGCGTCCGTATCGCCCGGCTCTATAAAAATATCACATGATCTAACCCCTCAGATGACCACCGTAAAAAAATAAAAATAAAAACGGTGTAAAAAAAGCCATTTTTTGTCATCTTACGTCACAAAAAGTGTAATAGCAAGCAATCAAAAAGTCATATGCACCCCAAAATAGATGCCAATCAAACCGTCATCTCATCCCGCAAAAAATGAGACCCTACTTAAGATAATCGCCCAAAAACTGAAAAAACTATGGCTCTTAGACTATGGAGACACTAAAACATTTTTTTTGTTTTAAAAATGAAATCATTGTGTAAAACTTACATAAATAAAAAAAATTGTATACATATTAGGTATCTCCGCGTCCGTGACAACCTGCTCTATAAAATTACCACATGATCTAACCTGTCAGATGAATGTTGTAAATAACAAAAAAAAAAAACGGTGCCAAAAAAGCTATTTCTTGTTACCTTGCCGCACAAAAAGTGTAATATAGAGCAACCAAAAATCATATGTACCCTAAACTAGTACCAACAAAACTGCCACCCTATCCCGTAGTTTCTAAAATGGGGTCACTTTTTTGGAGTTTCTACTCTAGGGGTGCATCAGGGGGGCTTCAAATGGGACATGGTGTCAAAAAAACCAGTCCAGCAAAATATGCCTTCCAAAAACCATATGGTGTTCCTTTCCTTCTGCGCCCTGCCGTGTGCCCGTACAGCTGTTTACGACCACATATGGGGTGTTTCTGTAAACTACAGAATTAGGGCCATAAATAATGAGTTTTGTTTGGCTGTTAACCCTTGCTTTGTAACTGGAAAAAAAATATTAAAATGGAAAATCTACCAAAAAAGTGAAATTTTGAAATTGTATCTCTATTTTCCATTAAATCTTGTGCAACACCTAAAGGGTTAACAAAGTTTGTAAAATCAGTTTTGAATACCTTGAGGGGTGTAGTTTCTTAGATGGGGTCACTTTTATGGAGTTTATAATCTAGGGGTGCATCAGGGGGGCTTCAAATGGGACATGGTGCCAAAAAAACAGTCCAGCAAAATCAGCCCTCCAAAAACCAAACGGCGCACCTTTCACTCTACGCCCCGCTGTGTGCCCGTACAGTAGTTTACGGCCACATATGGGGTGTTTCTGTAAACAGCAGAGTCAGGGCAATAAAGATACAGTCTTGTTTGGCTGTTAACCCTTGCTTTGTTAGTGGAAAAAATGGGTTAAAATGGAAAATTAGCCAAAAAAATGAAATTCTCAAATTTCATCGCCATTTGCCAATAACTCTTGTGCAACACCTAAAGGGTTAACGACGTATGTAAAATCAGTTTTGAATACCTTGAGGGGTGTAGTTTCTTAGATGGGGTCACTTTTAGGGAGTTTCTCCTCTAGGGGTGCATCAGGGGGCTTCAAATGGGACATGGTGTAAATAAACCAGTACATAAAAATCAGCCTTCCAAAAACCAAACGGCGCACCTTTCACTCTACGCCCCGCTGTGTGCCCGTACAGTAGTTTACGGCCACATATGGGGTGTTTCTGTAAACAGCAGAGTCAGGGCAATAAAGATACAGTCTTGTTTGGCTGTTAACCCTTGGTTTGTTAGTGGAAAAAATGGGTTAAAATGAAAAATTAGACAAAAAAATGAAATTCTCAAATTTCCTCCCTATTTGCCAATAACTCTTGTGCAACACCTAAAGGGTTAACAACGTATGCAAAATCAGTTTTGAATACCTTGAGGGGTGTAGTTTCTTAGATGGGGTCATTTTTGGGTGGTTTCTATAATGTAAGCCTCGCAAAGTGACTTGAGACCTGAACTGGTCCCTAGAAATTGAGTTTTTGTAAATTTCAGAAAAATTTCAAGATTTGCTTCTAAACTTCTAAGCCTTATAACATCCCCAAAAAATAAAATATTCCCAAAACAATTCAAACATGAAGTAGACATATGGGGAATGTAAAGTCATCACAATTTTTGGGGGTATTACTATGTATTACAGAAGTAGAGAAACTGAAACTTTGAAATTTGCAAATTTTTTTCAAATTTTTGTTAAATTAGGTATTTTTTGGTGCAAAAAAATTTTTTTTTTTTACTCCATTTTACCAGTGTCATGAAGTACAATATGTGACGAAAAAACAATCTCAGAACGGCCTGGATAAGTCAAAGCGTTTTAAAGTTATCAGCACTTAAAGGGACTCTGGTCAGATTTTCAAAAAATGGCCTGGTCCTAAGGTGTAAAAAGGCTGTGTCCTTAAGGGGTTAAAGGGAGTCCATCAGCAGTTTTGACCATGCTAAGCTTTTGTCAGCAATAGGTAGGGGCTGGTGAGAGCTAGAAGGACATGCCTTTTGCGAAGCTTTTTATTATCAGGAGTGGTGTGAATGTGATCTTTTATACGTCCAGGTTCTGCTCCTGTAAGTGCACTGAAGGTGGACCTTCACAGTGAAGTGCTGTCTTCTCTGAGATTCTCCACAGCCCCTCCCTTCTGCTCTGAGTCAGCTATAGCGGTCTCCTGGTTGGATGATACAGGTCATTGAGAAGAGAGGAGAGGGGCTGTGAACCAGTGAAGCTCCTCCTCCTGATCACTTACAGCAGCAGAACGTGGCAAAATAAAATTTCATATTCAGACTACCTCTGATAATAGTTCCACAAAAGCTATGTTTATCCTGCTCTTTCCAGCCTCTACCTAGTGCTGCCAGTAGTTTAGCATGGTCAGAACTGCTGCTGACAGACTCCCTTTAATGTGCGTAGAATGGACTAGCATTGCTTAAGTTATGCTATTGCATTTGTAGACAATTTTATGGACGAGCGTTGCTTTAGTTAATAAGGCAAATATTACTTGGTCATATGTAGAAGATGTTGGTTGGATAATATTAGTGTTCTGTATTCTAATTACAATAGCTAACTGAATTTCAATGTAAATCAGAATTGATATAAACTTGTCTTTACCATGTGGCTATAACGTTAACATTTGGTTGTGCTGGTCACCTGCAGTGATGGCCAGTTCGCATTGTTCGCCAGCGAACATATGCGGGCTGCCATCATTTTTCACAAGTCCGGCGAGGCACAGGCAAGCCCTTACCCGTGCCTGTGCGCGAGCCGGTCTGAAAACAAGTGCGGTCAATGGGAGCAGGCAGTTCAGAAAACAGCCCCTGGGGGCCTTCATCGGGCTGTTCTCGGAACTGCCTGCTCCCAGTGACCGCATTTGTTTTAAGACCGGCTCGCACACAGGCACAGGTAAGGGCTTACCTGTGCCTCGCCGGACTTGTGAAAAAAGATGGCAGCCCGCATATGTTCGCTGGCGAACAATGCGAACTGGCCATCACTGGTTACCTGTACATCCAGATTCACTGGAACAGTGTCCCCTACTCTGTTGGGGTGTGCTGGGAGTTTCTCAATACCACCTAAACTTATAGTGTCAATGATTCCAAATCGTGTACTGTTTTTGGTTTGTTATCCCTTCTAAATGCTATATATGGAAACCATGCCTCTACGAAGTAAAGCTTAGAGATCTGTAAGCCAGCAATATGCATATGACTTTTTATTGTTGCGAATATGTCAAAGTTACAGAGACTTTGGGTCCCAGTCAACACTGAAGTATGTCCAACCAGTCGCCCAGCTCACAACACAATGACATAAGGTCAGGACAAGCCTTGGTTTCATGCACGGAGTAAACTATTAGTCAAATGGGTTTCTCAGGCACCATTTTAATCCGCTGCAGTTTTATGGCTTCCATTATGACTGGAAGCCATGACACCTTTGTGAACAAAAAAGCCCCCAGTTGTGGAAAGGTGAGGACCCAGGCCTGTGATGGCTAATCTCCGGCACTCCAGCTGTGGTAAAACTATGACTCCCAAGATGCATACTTTCTTGGCTGTTCTCAAAACTCCATAGAAATAAATGGAGCATGCTGGGAGTCGTAGTTTCACCACAGCTGGAGCGTCGGAGGTTAGCCATCACTGACCCTAGGCTATGTTCACAGCTGTGCTTGTATTTCCGTTTTCTGTGCCGTTCTAGAAACAGAAAGATGTGAGTAATGGCAGTACTGGATCAGTCACATGATTGATGCCAACAGTCCCCAACATACCCCATTGAAGTGGTCACTGTTTTACATTTTTGACAAAATCTGCAAAGGAGGCTCCTAATGGATTTCTGAAGAGTACATCAGTTAATTGGAGGGAAACATGCTTACACACACATTGTTTAGTTGTCTAACAAATCTCAAGATGCCTCCCAAGATTTCCCACCCTTGACCTGAGTAGAGCAGATGTTCTTCTCTGTAAGAAACAAAAATAGATCTTTTAGTCCTCACATGCATCTTGAGGGAGAAATGAAAGCCGCCCGTATCACTGACATAAGGAAATCTCAGTGTTGATCTTGAATACATGCTGTATGCTCGGAAGTGGATTGTGGTGGCCACATGACTAAATTCTTGTGGTGAGGTCATTGTCATGTGTATTTCAATACAAAAAGACGAGACTTTGTGTTAGAGCGGTTGTCTGGGGTTAGAAATACTGATCTATGTTTCTTTTCTTTTTTTCCCCCCACAAACCACACCAGTCTTGTCCATGGGTTCTGCCTGGAATCTCAGTTCCATTTATTTGAATAAGGAAGTGCTGCAATAACCAGCAGAGTTATGTATGAGGAACCAATGTAGACCATGAAGAGGGAGCAGCATTCACAAGGGTGCCCCAGCCCCAGTCCCTTCACATTGCTGATTGATGGGGGTGCCAAGAGCAGTGGCGTACCCAGGGTGTTTGGCACCCGGGGCGGCTCATTTCTCTGGCACCCCCCCAATACTTGACCACATACCTCTTACATCCAGGGACATCTCCTGTCATGTAGACCTTCTCTTTCCTCTTCTCCTCCGTTAGACCGCCATGAGAAATTCTTTCAGCCGCATCTCGTCTCTACAGTTTGTAACACAGACACGTTAGATTTCTAAATTTTTCCATCAACCTCCCTATCCTGGTGTCCCCACAGTGTGATCCTGATGCCACCCCCAATACCTGTGCCCGTTGTGCCCCCCAATGCCCCAGGTACTATACTACTGAAAAACTAAGACAGTTCTACTTTACACCAGTTTGATAAATGACCCCAAATGTTCCTATAGTGTCTACAGCAGCTATAATGTCCCCTAGAGTGTACCCAGTAATAATAACACCCTATATTGTGCTCCAGGCAATAATTCCTGTATAGTGTCCCCAGAAATAATAGACTGGCCTCTACAGTGCCTCCCCAATAGAAAGGCCCCCATGCTGCCCCCCACATAGTAATTTCCCCCACACTGCCCCCAACACAGTAATTTCCCCCACACAGTACGGTCCCCCACACTGGCCCCATACAGTAGTGTCCACCACACAGTAATTTCCCCCACACAGTAGTGTCCCCCACGCTGCCCCCCACACAGTAGTGTCCCCCACGCTGCCCCCCACACAGTAGTGTCCCCCACGCTGCCCCCCACACAGTAGTGTCCCCCACGCTGCCCCCACACAGTAGTGTCCCCCACGCTGCCCCCCACACAGTAGTGTCCCCCACGCTGCCCCCCACACAGTAGTGTCCCCCACACAGTAGTGTCCCCCACGCTGCCCCCCACACAGTAGTGTCCCCCACGCTGCCCCCCACACAGTAGTGTCCCCCACGCTGCCCCCCACACAGTAGTGTCCCCCACGCTGCCCCCCACACAGTAGTGTCCCCCACGCTGCCCCCCACACAGTAGTGCCCCCCACGCTGCCCCCCACACAGTAGTGTCCCCCACGCTGCCCCCCACACAGTAGTGTCCCCCACGCTGCCCCCCACACAGTGTCCCCCACGCTGCCCCCCACACAGTAGTGTCCCCTACGCTGCCCCCCACACAGTAGTGTCCCCCACATAGCCATCCCTCCTATAATAAATTGCCCCCCCACTGTGCCACACAGTATCCCACCATATTCCCCCATGTCCTCCTGTGTGCACCCCCCTCATGTCCCCCAAAGTTGCCACATTATAAAATAAAATAAAAGTTTGCCCCCACACGTCCTCTGTCCTGTGTGCACCCCGGCTCCCTCATGTCCCCCAAAGTTGCCACATTATAATATAAAATAAAAGTTGGCCCCCACACATCCTCTGTCCTGTGTGCACCCCGACCCCCTCATGTCCCCCAAAGTTGGCACATAAAAGAAAAAAAAAGAAAGAAAGAAAGAAACCCTAAAAGCTAAATACTTACCTGTGCTTGCTTGCAGAGTCCCGGCACGGTGCTGCTGAGTCCTGGCACAGGCGCGCGCGATGACGTCATCACGCGCGCCTGCGCCAGGATTTCGCTACCGCAAAGGCCTATGTCGGTGATCGGCGGCGAGGCAGGGAACTATGCGCACCGCTCCCTGCCCTGTCGCAGTATATGGGACTGGGTCACGGGTGTCAGCGCTTCAGCTATGAGCGCTTCCATCTGTATTGATGGAAGCGCTCATTGCTTCTGGGCCTGCTGGCACCCCCGTCAGAGCCGGCACCCGGGGAGCACCGCCCCCCCGCCCCTAACCCACTTCGACTTTCTCTACTAAAGCTCCACCAGCTACTTTATAGCTCCTCCCACCCAGCTAGTTGCATAGACGCTCCCCTATCACTGCCCCTGACAACGCCCAGCTAGTTTATTCTTAGATATTCTTAGATATTTTTATTCCATTGTGTTCCTCAATCTTTTGATTACGTTTGAGATCTGAAAGTGACCATTTTTGGTATAGATGCTCCTTAAAGGGGTTGTGTCATGAAATGGGTTTTAGATTTTTCAAACCAGCACCTGGATCTGAATACTTTTGTAATTGCATACAATTAAAAATTGAACAGAGCCGCTGAGCTATTCAATAAAATGTGTCTGTATAGCGCCACCTGCTGTTTGTACTTTTCTGACGCCTCTGCATAACTTAGGCGCATAAAGTGCCAGCGCAGGGTTAGTCAGACCGGCGTCTAAAACACCGGTCTTAATCAATGAATCCAATAGACTCTGCCTACTTACAGGAAGTACATTTTATAGAGGCAGGCCATACGTTAAAGCAGGGGTGTGTTACAGTAACCCAAGGATCACAGAAAGTAATTGGGTCAAACAAGTGCCATGTCCTCCTGGGTCCATCTAGATATGAGTTGGGTGGTTTTAATCAACATTCAAGAGGGATATGGGGGTCCTCTCCACTGTTTGTATGTCCCTGATTCTGATGTAAATATTTTGGAAGAATACAACTTGTCTAATTTTCCTACTGATAAAAATTGGAAATGATGCCTTTGTAAACATCAGTCCTGTCTTCGCGCTTCCGAGCTGTTGTCTTATCTTTGTTTTGAAGGAAATTCTGTGAGAGGTGGAAGTGTTTCTTCATTGTGAATAGTTCTAATACTTTTATTATTCTAGATTTTTCTTAGTGCTGTTTTTGGCTAAACTCTCCTTCTCCTTTCAATTATATCCTTTATTTATTTTGTTTCATAGGCCTTGACCAGCCGTGTGTTTCCTTCTATACTATTGTTCACTGCCTTTTTTCTTTTTCTTTTTAATGTGTAGTTCTGGTAGTGAAGTTTTATATGGATGAAAAGTGAGTATTAGAACCAATAACTTATTTACTTACAGTGAATCTTGCAGTCAGTTGGTAACATGGACAAGCCCTAGCTTACACTCTTCGGAGATACTTTAGGGTTTTTTAGGGCAACAAGACAACGACTATTAATTTTTAGACTATAAAGAAGCTCTATAATGCAAGTTTAAAAATTAAAATATACATGGCCCATCAGAGGTTGGTGGAGGGCAGCATGTCTTAGACTTTCCAACAGCACTCTGCATCGGTAAGTCAGACAGTGGCAGCCATTTTGAAAAGAGTCTGACGAAGGATCAGAACAAAGTCAAATAGTTAGCATGAGGGGAATGGAGGGCACAAATTATTCTGTGTCTGCCCTTGGGGGCATAGGTAGAAGATGTGCACAAATCCAATTAGATCAGGAACCCAACTCGATGTATTAGTTGATGTGGATTGGTCCATCATATTTATACGTCAAGGTTTTAGTAATTTATACCACGATGTGTAGGGTCTGGATTGCTATGACTCAAGAGCCAGTACACAGCAAAATGGTAATAGTATTACAAGAGACACTTCTAGGCAATGTCCATAATATAATAAAGCAGTTTGGGAGACCATTCGGAGTTGGTGCAGAAAATGGTTATTTGTAAATTATCTCTCACCTCATCTCCAGTTTAGGGTTATTGAGAGATTCCAAAAATATTTCAGAATTGCTGTACATTTAAAATGACTAGTTTCACCACACACCGCTAGAGGGAACTTGAGATTTCACCGGATAGTCTTAATTTATTAAGTTTATTGGATTATTCCCCTTGGTTGCCAGCTGTCCAGAAATTCCTGGACTGTCTGTAAAAAATAGGCAACTCTTTTCCTGTGTCTGTGAAAAAAATAAACATGTCTGTGAATTTTTTGAGGCTGGAGGTACTTGAGCAAGGTATTTTGATGATAATTACTGTAATTGTACAGTTCTTAGTAAATACTGGTGATGAGTTCTTATCAGTATTTTGAGTTATAGACATGTATTACTTATAATCTTTATCATTCATTATGGTTTTAAATTTTGTCCATAAAAAATGTTGTCTGTCTATTTTGGGGTAAGCTGTCCAGAAAAAAACAATAAAAATCTGGTTAGAAACCCTGATATTCCAGTTTGGGACGTTTATGGCTTATGCATAGTGTGTTGACTTGGCTATTTACAGAAGTGATAGTGAAGTCAATGGAGAGCGCCGCGCATTTATGGCATATCCTGTACCATCAACATCCCACATGGGGCATCACCATTACTATATACACAGTGGTACCATAAACCTCAATGACTCCCCCCCCAGTGGTGGATGAAATCAGCCAGAATGTTATGCTCCGACTGCACAACACAAAAGTATGGGTATGCTACAAAACATTTTTTTGTCTGTATACTGATATATATGTGTCAAATAGGCCAAAACTGTAGATGGAGCAAAGCCTTAGGGCCCATTTACATGGGCCATTGTATAGGACAGTGATCAAGAATTAAATATTTATTTCCGATCGTTGCTTACTTGTTCATCTACGTTCACATGCAGCAATAATTCCCTCTGTATGGGGATGAACAATGGCTACTTGGATTGTTCATTCCTGTCCAAATTAAAGGTGTTTTCCATTTTGTAGATATTGATGACCTATTCTCAGGACAGGTCATCAATATCGGAATCGTGGGGGAATGACACAGTACCCCTACGGACCAACTGTTCGCAATAGCAGTGGAAATAACACAGTGGACGGAGCCAGCAGCAGAAAGCTGTGCAATGGCCATGCTGGTGTACTGCATCTTAGCTCCCAGGCAGTGGTTGATTTTAGCGCTGGTGGCTCCCGAAGACAGCTGATAGGTAGGGGTGCTGGGTGTAAGACCCCCAACCGATCTGTTATTGATGACCTGTCTTGAGTCATCATAATCTAGAAGTTGGTGAATCCCTTTAATTCCTTGCCTGCAGCACAACCATTTTTACATAGGAAGATGTGGGACCACCAGATGAATGAGTATTTGCTCGTTCATTAGGTGACTGGTGGCATATTTACATAGAGCACTTATGAGAATAAGTGTTTGTACGATAATAACAATTATCCCAATTCGTGGCCTACGTAAGGGGCTGCAACTATTCCATCCTTATTTAAATACCCTACATGTGTTGTGTTGTGTAGAAGCCCTTGACTTGTATTTGGTAAACCTACTTAGACTCCATCTTCTTGTATTTTGCCTTCCTCATGATCCATCCTACTCCATTCCTCTGTTCTGCTTCCCCGTTGCCTTCATAACAAAGTGGCCACCTTAGAGTCAGACTACATTTTGTGCTGTGATAGTCTGAAACATGCTCCCTGACCTCAGATAGCCCAGCGTCGATATAAAACGCCTACTTCATTGGCTATGGTCCATCCAAGGGCAAGGTGTCCCAGACTTTTGTTCCACAAGGTGGACGGTATAGTCTGAGGCTGTGGTGGCCATTTTGTAATGAAGACAATGAGGGAGCACCTGTGAAGAAGAGAAGAATGATGGATCAAGTGGCAGGTACCAGGCTTGTTGACAATATGTTAGCAACGTACAGTCAAATTTTTGGACTGGAGGGGCTTTTAGATGCTTAAAATATCACTTGCATGGAAATAATTTAGAATTTAAAAATGAGAAATATAAATAATTTTATTGTGTATAACCTGTGTGGGGAATACAGAATCCTACACTGCTTCATGGGGAGGGCTTGATTTTCAAGACACCACAATGTTTGCCAGTTGGACAAATGATTTTCGTGTAAATGCACAATGGTCCCAGTGTTGGGATACATGAATATTCTTGGACACCGTTGGGTCACCTTCGCTCGCGTGAGCAAGGTCAGTACTAGTTTTACATAAACCTTGGCACTTTCCAGTGCAAGCAGCATGAGATCTTTTTAAATGGGATCTTTGTAATATCCGTTTACTGCTCAGTGGGTAGAAGAGATAAATCTAGTGTCTTAAAGCATAAATGTGTTGGCTACTCAGTGGTACGCAGGATTTGACTACATCATCTAGTATTAGATTTAGTATTATTTTTTATAATGTTCACATATAAAAAAACATGAACGTATCAATAGTTCTTTCAGTTCTGATAGCAACTTTGTAGCAGTAGCTCTTCCACCGTGCATCAGAAAGTGGGAAAACATATTTGCCTTCAGGAATGGTGCATTGGGTGAAGTTCTAGTCATGAGTAAGTCTGTGTAACAGTTGAAACGTTTTGACGGATGATGGCAAAGCGGTATGCAGGGGTGTAACGATCACGGTCGCAGAGGGTGCGACTGTGACCAGGCCCGACGGGATGAGGGGCCCGCTTCACTCACATATAACGGGGTCCAGCACGGTCACTGCACTTCATGCTGGGCCCCGTGAGAGCACTCAACTCTCCTACATCACATGCGCTCCAGCATCAGGCCCCAGCACTGCCCTACTAGAATTAGTCACAAATTAAGTGGGTGGGTGGTGCTTCGCCCACCCATTTAATTTGTGACTAATTCTAGTAGGGCAGTGCTGGGGCCTGATGCTGGAGCGCATGTGATGTAGGTCAGTTGAGTGCTCTGACAGGGCCCCACACTGTCACTGTACTTCATGCTGGGCCCCGTCACATGTGAGTGAATACTGGGGGTAGTGGGGGGGGGGCACTACCTACTGGGAGCAGTGGGGGACACTACTGGGAGCAGTGGGGGACACTACTGGGAGCAGTGGGGGACACTACTGGGGGCAGTGGGGGACACTACTGGGGGCAGTAGGGGACACTACTGGGGGTAGCGGAAGGGCACTATAGGGATATTACTGTGGGTGCTATAGGTACATTAGTGGGGGAGGGGGGGCATATTATTATTACCAGGAGTGTAACGATTGCGGTCACAGAGGGTGTGACTGGTTATGGCGGTGGTGGTGGTGGGGCACCGATCCAAAGTTTGCCCTGGGACCCATAGAATTCTAGTTACGCCACTGGCGGTATGCTCTTGAATTTATTTAATATGTATTCACTATCAGGGCTTATGCACACAAACATTTACACAAAAAACACAAATGTTTTTTCCGTGTCTGTTCCATTTTTCTTGCGGAAACATTTACTTCAATGGTGTCGCAAAAAACGTAAATGACTCCATGTGCATTCTGTGTCTGCATGGCCGATCCGCAAAAAATAGAACAAGTCCTATTATTGTCCGCATTATAGACAAGGATAGGACTGTTCTATTAGGGGCTGGCCTTTCCGTTCCGCAAATGCGGAATGCACACAGCTGGTATCTGTGTTTTGCGGATAGGCAATGTGCATGAGCCCTAAAGCTAGAAATAGATTTTAACCCTTCAGTGCTGGATGAACTGTTTACTGCATTGGGTGAAGTCCCTCACATGACCACTGACTTGGCCAAATTCGAGTGGTCAGATAAATTATGTACAGCACGTGCTAGCTGCAGGACTAGAAGGTACTGGACCAGCAGTACTGCTGGAGCAGCAGTGGCGTTTATTTTTTATTTTATTTTTCCTGCTCTTTGCAAATTTAGATTTTTTTTAAAAATCTTGGATAACCCCTTTGATTTTATATTTCAACAGTATTTTTTTTGTTTCATTTTAGGTAAAATATTGTTCCGGAGGAGCCATATTCGTGATGTAGCTGTGAAAAGACTTAAGCCCATTGATGAGTATTGCAGGGTAAGAACACGTTCCTGAGTATAATGGAAGTCAATGGGAGAACCCGAGCATTAAACTAGGCACCCCCTGCTCTGAAGAGGGGAGGGTGTCTGGTTCATAGGAAAAGGTCAGAAATTGATGGAAACATCACTGAAATGGTTCGGCAACAGCATGGGGAGGATGTCTGGATGCATCTTGGACTCCCAGGTCGCTGCTGGGAACGATGTTGTCCGAGTAGTACGCCACTTTTACAGACTGACAATAATAAGCACCAAACCGAAGATAAAATCAATTTTAGAGGACAAATTGTTAGGAAACATTCTTTCCTGTATATTTACTTGTATATAAAGTGCAAGTGCTGCCAAAAATTACAAGGCAGGGGCACTCCAATACAACCTGTATATCACATAAAGGAGGCCCTCATTCACATTGTGGTACAATTGTTCAGGTAGTGGGACTCCTACACTCATAAAGCCTATGCACTAAGGGAAAGGGCTGCCAAAAATTACAAGGAACCGGCACTCCAATACACCCTTTGTTACACATAAAGGAGGGCATCATACACAGCCTTGAAAAATTATGATTGATGGCCTGCTGGTGACCCTCAAAAACATTTGGAGCAAAGGCCTGTTGATCTGACCATCTAAAACATTATGGGCGAGGGCCTGCTGCCGCTTTGGTGACTCTAGATAACCTGGGGCCAATCGCACGTCCCAGTGATGGCGACGATCCATTCCGATGTCTGGCCTATCAACTTTCGATGTTATTTTCAGCGCAAACCATGGTGACTACGGGTAACGGGGAATCAGGGTTCGATTCCAGAGAGGGAGCCTGAGAAATGGCTACCACATCCAAGCAAGGCATCAGCGAGCAAATTACCTATTAGGTATAATTAGGTGAGGGCCTGCAGGTGAGCTGACCCTGTAAAAGATTTTAGGTGCTGGCCTGCAGGTGAGCTGACCCTGTAAAACATTATATGCGAGGGCCTGCTGGTGAGCTGACCCTGTAAAACATTAAATGCGAGGGCCTGCTGGTGAGCTGACCCTCTAAAAAATTATATACGAGGGCCTGCAGCTGAGCTGACCCTGTAAAACATTATATGTGAAGGGCATATATGCGACGAATAAGCATGTTGATATAATGGAAGAGGAGAAGGAGGATGAGAAAAGGAAGATTCAACCATATACCCTTGTTTGGGGTGGAAGGGGTCCATGGGAATACAGTGTATTCAGTACATTATAAACAACACATTTAAAGTGCCTTTATGTTCATCAGCTTTTCTCTGATGGAGTCGAGAAGTCATGGTCAATCCAGGCCTTGTTCATTTTTATAAGAGTCAACCTGTCAGCATTTTCAATTGACAGGCGGATGCGCTTATCTGTTATAATGCCACCAGCAGCACTAAATACCCACTCAGACAAAACGCTGGCGGCAGGGCAGGCCAGTACCTCCAAGATGTAGAGTGCCAGTTCATGCCACGTGTCCAGCTTGGACACCCAGTAGTTGTAAGGCACTAAGGGATCATTAAGGACGCTGACATGGTCTGCTATGTACTCTTTCACTATCTTCCCAAATTTTTCCCTCCTTGTGACACCAGGCCGCGCATCGGGGTGGGGGTGCTGGCGGGGTGTCATGAAACTGTCCCAGGCTTTGGAGAGTGTTTCCCTGCCTCTGTTGGAACTGCTGTGTGTTCCCCTTGTCTCCCCTCCGAGGTTGGCCAAGGAACTACGGACTCTGTCGCCAGCGTTGTCAGATGGAAATTTTTGGAGCAATTTTTCAACAAGGATCTTCTGGTATTGCACCGTTTTGCTCGTCCTCTCCACCAGAGGAATGAGAGATGAGAAGTTCTCGTTGTTGTGGGGGTCGAGAAGGGTGAACAACCAGTAATCCGTGTTGTCTAAATTGCGTATAACGCGCGGGTCGCTGGAAAGGCAGCCTAACATGAAGTCAGCCATGTGTGCCAGAGTATCAACAGGCAAAACTTTGCTGTCGTCATCAGGAGGATCACTCTCAATCTCCTCATCCTCTTCCTCCTCTTCTGCCCACCCACGCTGAACAGATGGAATAAAACTTCCATGGGTACTACCCTCTGTAGCGGAGGCAACCGTCTCCTGCTCCTCCTCCTCTTCATCGTCCAATTCGTGCTGAGAAGACGAACTGAGGGTGGTCTGGCTATCACCCTGTGTAATGTATTCCCCCATTTCCACCTCTTCCACATGCAAAGCGTCGTCCTTAATTGTGAGCAGCGATCGTTTGAGTAGACACATAAGTGGGATGGTTACGCTGATAATAGCATTATCGCCACTCACCATCTGTGTTGATTCCTCAAAGTTTCTTAAAACCTCACAGAGGTCAGACATCCATTCCCACTCCTTGCTTGTGAATAGCGGAAGCTGACTTGAAAGGTGATGACCATTTTGCAGCTGGTATTCCACTACTGCCCTCTGCTGCTCATAAAGCCTGGCCAACATGTGGAACGTAGAGTTCCAGCGCATGCTCACGTCACAACAGCCAGTGAGTGGCAATTTCAAGCGCTGCTGCAGCGTTGACAGGCTGGCTGAAGCTGTTGATGACTTGCGGAAATGTGCACACACACGGCGCACCTTCACCAGTAGCTCAGGCAAATTGGGGTAGGTTTTGAGAAACCGCTGAACCACTAAGTTTAAGACATGGGCTAGGCATGGGATGTGTCTGAGCTTGCAAAACTCCAAAGCTGCCACCAAGTTACGGCCATTATCGGACACAATCATGCCTGGTTCTAGGTTGAATGGCGAGAACCACAGCTCAGTCTGGTCCCTTATCCCCTGCCACAGCTCTGCAGCGGTGTGCTGTTTGTCCCCTAAGCACATCAGCTTCAGCACGGCCTGTTGCCGCTTCCCCATTGCAGTGCTACACTGCTTCCAGCTACCGACTGATGACTGGTGCTGCACGCGGATAATTCGGAGGTGGTGGAAGGTGGAAGTGGAGGAGGAGGCTGAGGAGGAGAAGTGGGGGATGGAGCCACTAACGTAGGTGCTGGCGGAAACCCTGATCGATGTAGGGCCTGCAATCCTTGGCGTCGGTAGTACCTGTGTCATCTCAGGGTACGACTCGCTCCCGGCCTCCACAACATTTACCCAGTGTGCTGTCAGGGAAATGTAGCGTCCCTGGCCGAATGCACTTGTCCATGTGTCCGTGGTTAAGTGGACCTTCCCAGTAACTGCGTTGGTCATTGCACGTGTGATGTCACGGGACACATGTTGGTGTAAGGCGGGCACGGCACACCTTGAAAAATAGTGGCGGCTAGGGACTGCGTAACGCGGGGCGGCTGCCGACATCAGGCTGCGGAAGACCTCAGTGTCCACAAGCCTAAATGGCAACATTTTCACGGCCAGTAATTTGGAAAGCTGCGCATTTAGTGCTGTGGCCTGTGGGTGGGTGGCTGGGTATTTGCGCTTGCGTTTAAATGCCTGGGGTAAGGACATTTGTATGCTGCACTGGGACACGGGAGTGGATGTGGTCACTGATGGTGCTTGCAAAGGTAACACAGGGGAAGAGGAGGCAGTGGTGTGACCTGCAGACACAGATTGTGGACCCAGGCGTTCGGCCCAACTATTACGGTGCTTTAATGCCATGTGGCGTATCATGCTGGTGGTGGTGAGGTTGCTAGTGTTCACGCCCCTGCTCATTTTTGTATGGCACAGGTTGCGAATTACAATTCTTTTGTAGTCTGCACTTTCTTAAAAAAAAGTGCAAGACTGCGGAACACCTACCCCTTGGCAAGGGAGATTTCCGCAAGGGGGTGCTCCGTGGAACAGCTGCAGGCCTGTTTGGTGTGGCCCGCCTTCTCCCTTTTGCCAACCCACTGCCTCTTCCAGCCTGTTGTGGTGCTGCAGATCCCTCCCCCTCTGTACTGCTGTCCTCGCTCGACTTTCCACCTTCCCAGGTTGGGTCAGTGACATCGTCCACCACCTCCTCTTCCACTTCCTCACTCTGCTCATCCTCCTGACTTGTTGACCTAACCACAACCTCAGTGATTGACAACTGTGTCTCATCCTCTTCCTCAACCTCCTGAGACAGTAATTGCTGTTGAGTTATTGGCAACTGTGTCTCATCATCATCCACCTCATTAAACAGTAATTGCCCTTCCCCACCATCATCTTCTTGTGACTGTGGATGCTCAAGAGTTTTGGAATCAGGGCACAAGATCTGTCCCTCTTCAAGTGTGCTTGGCGAGAGGGCCAAATCAAGAAATGGCGAGGAAAAGAGGTCCTCGGAATATCCGAGTGTGGGATCACTTGTTTGGCCAGACTCTCCATGGTGGGAGGAAGGAGTATCAAGACTGGACTTGGTGGAAGGCAGGGTGGTGCTTAACCAACTGGAAGCATTATCTGCTGCAATCCAACCGACCACCTGGTCGCACTGACCACAGACTTCAAGAGTGGTGTCCTGCGCCACCCTGCAAACTGGGACATGAAGCTAGGTATCGTGGATGATTGTTTTTCTTGTGCTCTGGCAGCAGGCACAGTTTCACCGCGCCCCGGGCCACGGCTTCTGCGTGCACCATCAGCATCACGGCCACTTCCCGGTCCCTTACTGCTCGCCTTCTTCATTTTAAATGTGATATATGCTTGAAAGTATGTCACACGTACAGTAGTGTAGGATTTGGAAGTGTATGCGCAAAAAAATTTGGGATGTGGAAACGTCACACAGGAGATATCCCGCAGATAATGTCAATGCTGTCACCAGCGGCTAATAAAAAATTACAGGGAATGTCACAGGTATTTAACGGAAACGTTATACAGGAGAGGTACCACCGGTAATGTCACTGTCCAAAGCTTCTACGTAAAAAGTACATGGTATGTCACAGATAAAATTTTTAGGCGCACACGTTTCACTGGAGATTTGGCACTGGTAATGTCACTGTCCGCAGCGGACACAGTCTATTGAAAAAGTACACTGGATGTCACAGATATTTTTCGGATGTGCACACTTTACACTGGAGATGTGGCACGGATAATTTAAAGAGGACCTTTCATCTGTTTAGCCGTAGTCTAATTAGGGTCTTACCTTTATAGTACCTTTTTTTTTTTTTTCACTAGACGGTGTCCGCTGAGGACAGTGAGATTAGCTGTGCCACATCTCCAGTGTAAAGTGTGCACATCTAAAAAAAAAAATTGTGACAGCCATTGTTCGTCTGCTGTTGTTCCCCGTTGATTTCGGCGCCTTATATTCTAATTAGCCGACTTGGTTATACTAGGCGGAGACTGGCGCGGTTCTCTTCTCCCTGGCTGTGATCGCATCCAATCAGAGCGCACCGCTCATAGCCAGGGAGAATGAGCTCTTTGAAAAAAAAAGTGCGATGACATCAGTGGTGGCCGCCCTATAAGGTAAGACACTAATTAGACTAGGGTTAAGCAGATGAAAGGTCCTCTTTAACTGTCCGCAGCGGACACCGTCTATGGAAAAAGTACACTGGATGTCTCTGATATTTTAGGGATGCGCACACTTTACACAGGAGATGTGGCGTGGATAATTTAACTGTCCGTAGCGGCCTATTAGATGCTATTTAGCACAGGATGCGCTAAAAATATATATTGCTGCTGTCACACACAATAGTCCTTAAAAGGACTTTTGGGTCTCTGAAAAGTTTTTCTAATAAAAATCTTCCAATAACATTCCCTACACTGTCTTTCCCTTCCTATGCTCAGCTATCCCTGACTAACACTGAGCCGAACACGTGTCATCGGGTGCTTTATAGCACCCGATGATGCGTTCCGGCCAGCCAATCACTGTAACGCCAGTAGCCAACATGGCTACGGCATTACAGTGCGTGTCAGTACCTCCCTGCACGTTTATTGGCTGCATAGCAGCCAAGAAACGTGCGGGGAGCAGACTCGAGCATTGCTCTCGAGCACATGTGGTACTCGACCGAGTACTGCCATGTGGCGAGCATCGAGATGCTCGAGCCGAACAATTGTTCGGCCGAGCATGCTCGATTATCACTAATGTACGTAATATCCTCTTTGTGCAGCAACAGCTTTATGGGTTATTTCTTTCTTTGCAGGCTTTAGTTAAATTACCGACACATATATCACGATGTGAAGAGGTCTTAAGGTTCTTTGAAGCCCGACCTGAAGATCTGGATCCACCAAAAGAGTAAGTAGAGTTTTTTTTGTGCATTCTGCATTGCTTTTATGCGTTAAAAACATTACATTTGGGAATGAACTAACACTAATAACTGGCATAAGACACCGTTGTGCAATGTCCCTAGTAAGTGCAGTCCAGCAGAATTCTATCTGTGGACAGCATGGTAAAGAGCAGGAGGAGCCGAGTACATTGATATACAGTTTTGTGGGATAGGATTCAGTATAATCTGATATAAATCTCTGCGTTCTATGCTGGAGTCCAGTCCGACTTATTGATTGACATATTTTTTATCAACATCAATGCAAAATAAGTGAAACAGAATTTCTTCAGAGCCATTAAACTGGTAAAGTGGTTTTCCATGCCCCTGATATTGATGACCTATCCTCAGGATAGGTCATTAATATGCGATCAGTGAAGGTCCGACACCCCCCCCACCTCCGACTGATCACCTGCAGCCTCCGTCACTGGAACTAGCGCTGTGAATGGAGAGGGAACAACGGCTCCGTTCAAAGTGTAGCGGTTGTGCCATTCACTTCAGTGGGAGATGAGCTGCAGTAACCCAGCACAGCCACTACACTTAGAACGGCGCTGTTGTTCCCTCTCTATTAACAGTGCTAGTTACATCACTGGAGGCTGCAGGGAAAAGGTGATTGGTGGGGATGCAGGGTGGGGGACCCTCACCTCTCACATATTCTTAATTTATCCTAAGGATAAGTCATCAATATCCGGAGGATGAAAAACCCCTTAAAATAGTTTTAAACGTTGGAACCTCAACATGAATGTTCTCATTTTGAGAAGGATCGGGTGTTAGGCAGCAGAATGTGTTACTGGACTAGGAAAATGTGCATCTGTCAGGATAAACAGACATGAGGACCCAAAACTTAGATGGCAGCAGTTACTATTTCTCCATGTATTTTGGCTCCTAGGCCTGAGTGATTTTTCCAGCCCATTTGTAGCCACCAGTATGTCGTCATTATTTATTCTGGACAGAGTTTCCTAGAAAAACCAAAGCTGTGGGCGAACTGGTAGATTGCTAACCATGAAGAGATAGTCTATTGATTCGGATTCTTATATATGAACTCTATCTATCTATCTATCGATCTGCCGTGTTTCTCCAAAAATAAGCCCTACCCCGATAAAAGGCCCTAGCGCTATTTTGCAGGGTTTTTGGAGTAGGCTTAAAATATAAGCCCTACTCCAAAAATAAGCCCTAGATACAGTCGTATTTTATTTTATATAAAGGGAAGGTGGGGGAAATGTGCGGGCTGCAGCAGCTCAGGAGCGCTCACTAATGGCTCCTGAGCTGCCATGAAACTTCAGGCTTCAGTGAATTAGGCTTAAGTGAAGCCGCCAGCCATACATCGCGGCACTAAGCAGCACCTGACGGGCGGGCTGGTGGCTTCACTAAATGCTAAATTATAATGGCAGCCCGCGCCTCCCATTTACTTTCACGTTGGGCTGACGGCTTCTCTGTATGCCCTGTACTGCCGCCAGCCCGCACGTTCTTACTTACATAAGTACGCCCCTTGAAAAAGCGGAGCGAAACGCGCGTCGGGGTGCGCTCTTTGCCGGTCCAGTGTCCGATCCTTTTTGTGGTCCTACTAAACTTTAGGTAATATGTTTTAGTTTTTACTATTCTAGTATTTACTATTACTGTTGTCTCTAACACTGTTTATAGGCTTTTTCTCCGAGGTGCTTTGTATCTGGCCCTCACATTTGCTCATATTAGTGTAGTCTCTGTATACCTGAGTAGGATTTTTCACATCTTATTGGGGGCTGCTCGAATATTGCCTGCTGTATGCGGCACCTATGTTCGCTTTGGAGTTTCCCCTATATTGGGATCGGGCGCACTCCTTGCCCGGCAAATGAGCTGCTTGTCGCAGCGCTAGCCTGCATTTGGAGTAGTTACATAAAGGAGGCAGCAGGAGGATCTCCCTACATCTCTCCCGTGCCGTATCTGCTCTCCCTGGTACCGTAGATTGCTGCCTAGGTCCCTTGGGTAAGGACAGCTCAGGGGCAATATACAGTACCAGAATGAAAACTGTGTGGCAAATATGACTATAACCCCCTCATCCATAAGCATACACCCATGTACTGCAGTATATACGTGCATTCCTATGGATGAGGGGGGTTATAGTCATATTTAATATAAACACTGTCCAGGGACTGTTCTGTAATTGGCATGTGTCTATATAAAATATGTTCATGGAGCCAAAATAAGCCCTACCCCAATAATAAGCCGTACCCCTTTTTCAGAGAAAAAAATAATATAAGACCCTGTCTTATTTTTGGAGAAACACGGTGTCTGTCTGTCTATTTGTCTCCTATCTATTTCAGATCTACAGTACAGACCAAAAGTTTGGACACGCCTTCTCATTCAAAGAGTTTTCTTTATTTTCATGACTATGAAGGCATCAAAACTATGAATTAACACATGTGGAATTATATACATAACAAACAAGTGTGAAACAACTGAAAATATGTCCTATTCTAGGTTCTTCAAAGTAGCCACCTTTTGCTTTGATTACTGCTTTGCACACTCTTGGCATTCTCTTGATGAGCTTCAAGAGGTAGTCCCCTGAAACGGTTTTCCCTTCACAGGTGTGCCCTGTCAGGTTTAATAAGTGGGATTTCTTGCCTTATAAATGGGGTTGGGACCATCAGTTGCGTTGAGGAGAAGTCAGGTGGATACACAGCTGATAGTCCTACTGAATAGACTGTTAGAATTTGTATTATGGCAAGAAAAAAGCAGCTAAGTAAAGAAAAACTAGTGGCCATCATTACTTTAAGAAATGAAGGTCAGTCAGTCAGCCGAAAAATTGGGAAAACTTTGAAAGTAAGGGCTATTTGACCATGAAGGAGAGTGATGGGGTGCTGCGCCAGATGACCTGGCCTCCACAGTCACCGGACCTGAACCCAATCGAGATGGTTTGGGGTGAGCTGGACCGCAGAGTGAAGGCAAAAGGGCCAACAAGTGCTAAGCATCTCTGGGAACTCCTTCAAGACTGTTGGAAGACCATTTCAGGGGACTACCTCTTGAAGCTCATCAAGAGAATGCCAAGAGTGTGCAAAGCAGTAATCAAAGCAAAAGGTGGCTACTTTGAAGAACCTAGAATATGACATATTTTCAGTTGTTTCACACTCGTTTGTTATGTATATAATTCCACATGTGTTAATTCATAGTTTTGATGCCTTCATAGTCATGAAAATAAAGAAAACTCTTTGAATGAGAAGGTGTGTCCAAACTTTTGGTCTGTACTGTATGTATCTCATCTATCTTCTATCGTCTGTCTTTCTGAATGTCTATATGTATGTCTATCATTCTGTCTATCTCGTATCTATCTATCTATCTGTCTATCTATCTCTCTATCTCTCTCTCTATCTCATATCCATTTATGTATCTATCTCAAATACACTGCTCAAAAAAATAAAGGGAACACAAAAATAACACATCCTAGATCTGAATTAATTAAATATTCTTCTGAAATACTTTGTTCTTTACATAGTTGAATGTGCTGACAACAAAATCACACAAAAATTTTAAATGGAAATCAAATTTTTCAACCCATGGAGGTCTGGATTTGGAGTCACACTCAAAATGAAAGTGGAAAAACACATTACAGGCTGATCCAACTTTGATGTAATGTCCTTAAAACAAGTCAAAATGAGGCTCAGTAGTGTGTGTGGCCTCCACGTGCCTGTATGACCTCCCTACAACGCCTGTGCATGCTCCTGATGAGGTGGCGGGAGGTCTCCTGAGGGATCTCCTCCCAGACCTGGACTAAAGCATCTGCCAACTCCTGGACAGTCTGTGGTGCAACGTCACGTTGGTGGATAGAGCGAGACATGATGTCCCAGATGTGCTCAATTGGATTCAGGTCTGGGGAACGGGCGGGCCAGTCCATTACATCAATGCCTTCATCTTGCAGGAACTGCTGACACACTCCAGCCACATGAGGTCTAGCATTGTCTTGCATTAGGAGGAACCCAGGGCCAACCGCACCTGCATATGGTCTCACAAGGGGTCTGAGGATCTCATCTCGGTACCTAATGGCAGTCAGGCTACCTCTGGCGAGCACATGGAGGGCTGTTCGGCCCTCCAAAGAAATGCCACCCCAGACCATTACTGACCCAATGCCAAACCGGTCATGCTGGAGGATGTTGCAGGCAGCAGAACGTTCTCCACGGCGTCTCCAGACTCTGTCACGTCTGTCACATGTGCTCAGTGTGAACCTGCTTTCATCTGTGAAGAGCACAGGGCGCCAGTGGCGAATTTGCCAATCTTGGTGTTCTCTGGCAAATGCCAAACGTCCTGCACGGTGTTGGGCTGTAAGCACAACCCCCACCTGTGGACGTCGGGCCCTCATATCACCCTCATGGAGTCTGTTTCTGACCGTTTGAGCAGACACATGAACATTTGTGGCCTGCTGGAGGTCATTTTGCAGGGCTCTGGCAGTGCTCCTCCTGTTCCTCCTTGCACAAAGGTGGAGGTAGCGGTCCTGCTGCTGGGTTGTTGCCCTCCTACGGCCTCCTCCACATCTCCTGATGTACTGGCCTGTCTCCTGGTAGCGCCTCCATGCTCTGGACACTACGCTGACAGACACAGCAAACCTTCTTGCCACAGCTCGCATTGATGTGCCATCCTGGATAAGCTGCACTACCTGAGCCACTTGTGTGGGTTGTAGACTCCGTCTCAGGCTACCACTAGAGTGAAAGCACCGCCAGCATTCAAAAGTGACCAAAACATCAGCCAGGAAGCATAGGAACTGAGAAGTGATCTGTGGTCACCACCTGTAGAACCACTCCTTTATTGGGGGTGTCTTGCTAATTGCCTATAATTTCCCACTGTTGTCTATCCCATTTGCACAACAGCATGTGAAATTGATTGTCACTCAGTGTTGCTTCCTAAGTGGACAGTTTGATTTCACAGAAGTGTGATTGACTTGGAGTTACATTGTGTTGTTTAAGTGTTCCCTTAATTTTTTTGAGCAGTGTATATCGCCTATCTATTTCAGATCTATGTATCTCATCTATCTCCTATATTGATTTGTCTATCTATCTCATTTGAGGAGGGGACAAAGCGCAGGTGGAGCTGCACAGGGAAATTCACAATTGATTGTGATGCATCAGATAAAGGATTTACTAGAGAGTCATAGTATGGAGCTTAGGCCTGTATTACACCAACAGATTATCTGACCAATTTCTATCCAATCAGACCAATAGTTGGTGTGTGTACCAAAAGATCTGTAATAGGCTATCTGACCAATGATTGAAAATCTGTTGGGGTAATACAGCCCAAAGGCTAGGTTTACATCTGCAGTATGGTATTCTGGCAGTCCGCTTGGCAGAGGAGTGGACTACTGGAATTGCCATATCTGGCATAGCCAGACACTGCCAGGCCCCGCTGGATTCCAATTCACCATAGTGGGAACCAGACAGATTTCCAGAATGAATGTCAGCTTTCTGCCACAAAAATACCGCTGCATGCATTCATGGCAGAAACCCGACAGATCCCATTATAGCAGGGGTGGCCAACCTTACAGACACAAAGAGCCAAAAAAACATTTTTCGCCCTACAAGATGCACCTAGGTTTTAACAAAGAAAAATAAGAGAAAAAAAAAGATTTTTCATCTAATCCGAGGTCTGATCAAAGTATTTTTTTTCTTATTTTTCATTTGCAGAGAAAAAAAATAAAAAATATATTTTTCATCAGACCTCAGGTCAGACTCCTAAATCAGATCCCCAATCCTTATCTGACCTAAAATAAGATCCCCAAACTTCATCAGACCTCCAAATCAGATCCCCAAAATAAGACCCCCAATGCTCGGATCAGACTCTGTGTCAGACCCTCAGTGCTCAGATCTCCCCCCTTCTCAGATCTGCCCCCCCCCATGCTCAGATCAGACCCCCTTTGCTTAGACCAGGACCCCACCTCCATGCTCAGATCAGTCCCCCATTGCCCAGATCAGGACCCCCCATGCTTAAATCAGACCCCCATGCTCGGTTCTATAATTTAAAAAACCTCTTCCCTCTCCTGATCAGGCACTGGGCTCCTGCTACTCTGCAGGTCTGACACGCTCCCCACTGTGACCTGAAGAGCACAAGGTCAGGTCCTAGACCGTGTCTCCACGTACTAGGTTCTCACACTGTGTGCATCAGGACGTAGTGGAGAGTGAGCTGGAGCTGCAAAGTAGGAACAGTGTCCGATCAGGAAAAGAGATCTGAGCATGGGGTGGAGAGTGAGCCGCCTGACTGCTTCCTGGCTCCACAGCTAGAGCCGCACTTGAAGAAGCAAAGAGCCGCATGCGGCTCAAGAGCCACGGGTTGGCCACCCCGGCATTATAGTGACTGGTGGGCCCGGGCGGTTATGATGCATACGATAATTCAGATCTGAACAGAGGACCACAACTCGGTCATGCAGATGTGGATGTAACCTAATATATACCATTATGGTTGATGCAACATGAATAGAAAACCATTAGTACATCTTGCAGAGCCCTTATAGTGCTCCTTCAGACCTTATTACTTCTGCCGATGCCCCTGATGTGATATGTTGAAATCTGTAACAAGTCAGAATCCCACCAGCCAGATTATGAAGAAGAAAGCCAGTATCTGGCTCCTTCCCATAGAGGCGCCTTGCTGTTCAGTAGAGTAGCCTATTCTCCTAACAGGTGTTCCACCTGAACCTATGGACACATTAGTGAGGTTCTTACTCCTTATCTTAGTAACTGTCCAACTGGTATTATACCGTGTTAGGAGGCCAACATTTCTGGGGCTTTTCTCCCACTAACTCACCAAAACACATCAGATTAACTGCCAAGAACATAAAAGAGCCTGACGCGGAGTCGTTCTTCTAGCCGTGTTCACTGAGGCCTGAGGGTAATTGAGCAGCGATCAGTCAGTTGTTGCATCCGTAACCTGACTTCATTACTTCTCTTGTGGTGCTCGATGCTGCCTCATTTATCTTCGGTCCAATATCCTGCTCAGTTAAGTGCAATGAGTAATGTGAATTCATTTCTGGCTGTAAAGGTCCTATTACACCCGCCGATTAAGCAGGCGATTGTCGGGAGGGAAGCGTTCGCTAGCGGAGGAGACCGCTGCTATTACATGCAATGATCTCCTCCTCAGTATGGGGATGAGCCATCTCTGTGCCATCGCTCCTCATCATACTGATTGATTGTTTGCCGGCAGCAGATCGCGATTACGTGGCATGATCTGCCGCCGGCAAACGATTAGTTTTAAACGTGTTGAAAGACTCTAATTACCAGTTTGCTCGATCATCGCTAATGATCATTGCCATGAACGTTTGCTAGGGATTATCTGTCAGTGTAATAGGGCCTTCAGTCTTTTGTACTGTTCTTACACTGCAACTTCTAATAAGTAAATGACTGGGAAGGCTAGAAGTTTTCTTTGATTTACCATATAGGTCACAGAAGTCCTTGTGACCTATATTGTAATAGGTATAGGACATGCCCGGTCTTTTTGTAGGAGCACACAGAAGGCTATCACTGTTGCAAATCATCAGAGGTTTCAAAGTATTATCACAGAACAAAATTATAAACCCCCATTAAAACATGTTTTAATGGGGGTTTATAATTGTGTTCTGTGATAAGCACACGGAAGACTGGACATTCCTGTCCAGGCCAGTCTGTTACGAAAATGCTCCAGTTGTGAGATATCCTCTTTACTTCATTATAATGGCTCCTGGTATTTTATCTGATAGTACTGTGCACGTCCACCTACTATGGTGGTCACACATGCTCACTTCCATCCTTCAACTGCCACCAGTTATATCTACTGTTAGAAGCTGTGACAGTTTCAGAAAGAGAGCTGCAGCAGAAAGTGCACACCCGCTGAGCTGCAGCAGAAAGTGCACACCCCCTGAGCTGCAGCAGAAAGTGCACACCCGCTGAGCTGCAGCAGAAAGTGCACACCCCCTGAGCTGCTACCCTGAAGAAAATCTAGCAAAGCAATTGGAGCCATTGAGGTTCAGGGCTGGTTCTAGCTTTGTTAGAAAGAGATTCTCATGTACTATAAGAGTACTTTCACACTTGCGGCAGAGGATTCCCGCAGGCTTTTCCTTTAGGCAATCCGGCAATCCGGACGCAAACTGATGGCATTTGTCTGACGGATCTGGATGCGGATCCGTCTGACAAATGCATTAAAATAACGGATCCGTCTCTCCGGTGTTATTTATTTTTGCATTTTTAAAGGTCTGTGCATGCGCAGACCAGAAAGCCAAATCTGTTTTGCCGGAACACACAATGTTGGATCCGGCATTCCGGCAAGTGTTCAGGATTTTTGGCCGGAGAGAAAACTGCAGCGGTATTTTCTCCATCCAAAAAACGTAAGAGGGACTGAACTGATGCATCCTGATGTACAGTATACTGAACGGATTGCTCTCCATTCAGAATGCATTAGGATAAAACTGATCAGTTTTTTTCCGGATTTGAGCCCCTAGGACGCAACTCTATGCCGGAAAACAAAAACGCTAGTGTGAAAGTACCCTAAGATGTTTTATTTTCAGTTTATATATTAATAACCCCTTTAAGACGCTATATTAATAGATTGGCAAAAGTCAGATTATTTATTTTCTTACAGTTTCTCTAAAAAGTCCCAGAAAATCTTCCAGCAGGCAATGAAACTGTAATGTACTCGTCACATATTTTTTCCTCTTCTGTTGGAGGTTCCAGGAGTAAGGCTACTTTCACACTAGTGTTTTTGCTGGATCTGGCAGGGTTCAGCAAAAACGCTTCCGTTACTGATAATACAACTGTCTGCATCCGTTATGAATGGATCCCATTGTATTATCTTTAACATAGCCAAGACGGATCCATCATGAACTGAAAGTCAATGGGGGACGGAACCGTTTTCTATTGTGTCAGATAGTGTCAGAGAAAACGGATCCGTCCCCATTGACTTGCATTGTGGGTCATGATGGATCCGTCTTGTTCTGCATCCCAGGACGGAAAGAAAACTGCAGCATGCTGCGCTTTACTCTCCTGTATGAGAAAGGAATGCATTTTGGAGCACTCCGTTCTGTTCAGTTACGTTTTGTCCCCTTTGATAATGAATGGGGACAAAAACGGAAGAGTTTTTCTCCGGTATTGAGCCCCTATGACGGATATCAATACCGGAAAATAGAAACGCTAGTGTGAAAGTAGCCTTATCCCCAAACTTAAGTCTCCAGTGGAAGGCTGTGATGTATGACACCATATAGCTATACAGTGGCTTATGTTGAGGGATTTTTACTGGCCCAGTGTATGCAAAAAACGACGCCGTTTTGCCATCTGTCAAGTGCATTAGGCCCTAAGGATATGTTTTGTCTGGAGCTTTTTTGGCGCATATGTCAAAAACCTTTATATATCAAGATGTGAGTCTAAAATAGCCTAAATAGTGACATATATTATAGAGTCATAAAATAATCATTAGAAATGTCCCGCTGTATTACTTTGTCCACACTGTAGCATTTTAGGTCCTGAATAATAAAGTGAAGATTTCTAGACTTTAGAGACTGCTCTCAAATGACTGGAGATAATGAAATCTCCATCTGGACATCGTTGTAAGATAGGACCATGAATCACTTGACAGATAAAACCAACTGACTTCTTAACAGGAGGATATATGATCACAATAGAAAACTGGACATCAGTTGCTTTGTGAAAGCCGCCTTAGATCAGAGGCCCTCGTACTCCGCATTCTCCTAGAAGTCACTAGTCCGTCTAGCAGGCTTCTTTTTTGCTGACGTTTCGCAGACAGCCGTAAAGTTGCTTTCATGTCTGTGACAATCCTTTATCAGCAGCGTTTTCCCAAGTGTCTGCAATGATTCTCCTGCCGTACGTGTGGGAAAATAACTTGAGCGGTCGGATAAAGCCTTTTACATGGAGATAATATTGGAGATGGGCATTTAAATGAGCGATCATTCCCAATAATTGCCCAATATAACTGTGCCGACAATCGCCCGATGAACAAGCAGACGCCTGTACCTCCGTTATCCAACTAATTCTTCCAGCCTTTGGCTGCTTTGTGTAAGCAGGTTTGCGGCAACTGCATTGCTGCTCACCCACGAAAACTAAGGGTCCATTCACACGTCTGCAAGTGTTTTGCGGTCTGCAAATTGTGGATCCACAAAACACGGACACCGGCCATGTGCGTTCCGCATTTTGCGGACCACACATAGCTGGCACTTTGATAGAAATGCCTATTCTTGTCCGTGGCTGTGGGCAAGAATAGGACATGCTCTACCTTTTGTTGCGGGGCCGTGGAACGGAACTACGGATCTGGACAGCACACTGTTTTGCAGCCCCAATTGAAAGGAATGGATCCGCGCCCCCGTTCCGCAAAATTGCAGAATGGATGCGGATCCATTCATGCGGACGTGTGAATGGACCCTAAGCCTTATGTGATTTAATGGGGTTGAAATATTACGATTTCCATTACAAATAGGCTTGAGCGAATGGCGTTTCAGAGCGTAGATCTCGTTCAAAGACTTTGATGTTAATACGGTTTCCGTACAGCCTTAAAATGTATTGGCTCAGTTTCATCTTGTGAGACTTCGGTGACTTACTACTGTGTTCATATATGGGTATTTAAAAACATTTTAAAATAGGGATCCGAAGTGGGCTTTGGTACTGGCTGGTACCTCGGTAGCAAAGCCCACTTTGAAATCCTATTCCTATGGTTTGGATTGTCTTTTGCTCACACATTCATGAGCGTCTTCCCACCCCGGTGCTCCAAGCCCGAAAGACGTCATCAGAGGGAAGTCTCCTGCTTAGTGAGCTGCACTTTTCTACTTTTTCTTTACCTGTACTTGCATGAGAGTAGAGTCCATAGCACATGGTCAACGTTGCATCCTCAGATGCTTTTCCATGGCCTCTGTTAGCTCATGTTTTAAAGTTAAGCATCACTGGGTCCAGGGTAGTTAAAGGGAACCTGTCATCACCGTTATGCTGTCCATACTAACGGCAGCATAAAGTACAGACAGGTGATTTTATTTCTGCGGTCCATCATTTTTAAATTAAAAGTAAGTGGTTGCCGAGAACCAACATCACAAACGTTGCAGACTGGGCCTGGAAAAGAGTCACGGCCACCTGAGAAGAGTCATGGGTATTCATGAATTCCTGCTCTCCTGCCCATCTGCTGATGGCTGACAGTCTTCTACCTAGTTTTCTCCCTTTCTCTCTAGGAGAGAACTGCCAATCATCAGCAGATGGGTCAGAGTGCAGGAGATTAGGAATAACCAGGACTCTTCTCGGGTAGATTTGACTCTTTTCAAGGCCTGGGCTGCAATGATTATGATGCTGGTTCTCGGCAACCACTTACTTTTAGCTCATGAGTAACACACCGCTTTCTGTCACTAATTTATGTGGCCCTAAGTGAGGCATAAAATTGATGACAGGTTCCCTTTAAGTCATGACATCAATGAAGGAGAAAGTTTCACCTGGGACTTATATTTTGGACAGTTTTTTAGTTCCAATCTATGGCAACCTTTAAGGGTACTTTCACACTAGCGGCAAGGTACTCCTGCAGGCTGTTCGGATCCGTGCTGCCACTAGTGCACGCGTGCTCCCGGCTCCGGCCCCATTGACCATCCTAAATCCTCGTATTCACTTGGGTTAACATGGAAATACGATTTCGTTTTTACGCATTATTGTCCCAAGACACTGTGCATGTGTTCTACGATTTTACTGAAAGCAGTAAAACTGATGGCAAAATAAATTGGGCCTGTTACTGAGAAGCGGCGTAGGTTAACAGTCTGGATGAAGCCGCTGTGTTCCCGGCAGTGAGGTCAAGAGGAGTGGGAGTTCTGTAAGGGACACAAGATAAAGACAGGCTTTCAGGCATCTGGTATTTAGCAGATGTGCCATTTAAATGTGGAGGCGAGGAGAGCTGCCAAACTGTGTTGGTGAAGAAGGTCCCTTTGTGATGTTTCTTAGCTTGTAGAATCTGATACTTTTAAAATAGGTGCCTTTAGGGTATTGGGGCAGGGTAAGTAAACAGTCAGTAAAAAATGTTTTTGTACTTTCATTTTACGTGTATAATATTGCTAGATTGTTGTTTTTTCTTTTATACCTCTAGGGCTTTTGTAGCCTACACATTTCTTGTGCGTTTGCTTAGAACTCAAAGGAGTTTTATTATTCTACATACACATTTTGGTTTTAAGACTTGCAGTGATGCAGATATTAATGTGGAGTACAGGGCAAGACATTTAACCCAGTCAACCCAAACCTAAAGGGATTTTACCCACTATAGACTATGATGGTCTTATGCCCTATGCCATTATTGTCTGATCAGTAGGGGCCAACCTCTAGAAACTGGATCAAACCTTAGAACGAAGGAGCCACAGCATTTGGCCTTATGCACACGACCGTATGTATTTTGCGGTCCGCCAAAAATACGGATGACGTCCGTGTGCATTCTGTATTTTGTGGAACGGAACAGCTGGCCCCTAATAGAACAGTACTATCCTTGTCCATAATGCGGACAATAATAGGACATGTTCTATATTTTGGGGAAACGGAATGCACATGGAGTAACTTCCGCTTTTTTTGCGGACCCATTGAAATGAATGGCAAAAAAAACAGAACAGACACGGAAAGAAAATACGTTCGTGTGCATGAGGCCTTAGATAAAGTGCCATGGTCCGTTTAGCGGTTTCCAGATTGCTCCTGCACTTGAAATACTACCCCTCTGCTCTCATCCTGCTACTGGCTGCTATAATGGTAAATCCTAGGTAGCATTGTAACTAATCAAATGCCATCATGCCGTTTCTATTTCCTCTATTAGGGGCCTAACTCTACTCAAAGCCTGAATAGGGTTTTCTAGGACTCAGTGGGCATTCACACGACCGTAATTTTAGTCTGCATCCGAGCCGCACCCATTCATGTCAATAGGGCAACAAAAGATGCGGACAGCACACCGTGTGCTATCCCCATACGTATGTCCATTCTGCGGCCTGCAAAAAAAGAGATAATGTACTATTTTTGTCTATTTTGTGTACAAGAATAGGCATTTCTGATGAAGGGTGGCATGTGCTGATTTGCAAAATGCAGAACACACATGGCAATCTGCGGACCACAAAACGAATACGGCTGTGTGAATGCCCTC
This sequence comes from Bufo bufo, assembly GCF_905171765.1. Lineage (NCBI taxonomy): Eukaryota > Metazoa > Chordata > Amphibia > Anura > Bufonidae > Bufo > Bufo bufo. The sequence continues at coordinate 73,192,776 of NC_053394.1, read as the reverse complement.
TAAAGGTGCTCATATACATTAGGTGAACATCAGCCAAACCTGCTGATTTGGTTGTTAAACCCCAACATTCCCCCAAACTGAGTTGAAAGGAAAAGGAGGATCGGCCATGTTGTATTCCAACATGCCATTCCCTTCTTCTCATAGAAGGTGCCTGGCAGCATCTTATTGGCATCCTATGCTTATGATAAGACCCTTCATTATAATAAGGGTTGAGTGAACCTGCCTTTTGGCAGATTCGGGTTCGGGGTTTAAGTGAATTATGTAATGGATTCCGTTCTCACTGAATCCATCAAGTAATTTGATGCCGGCATGCCGCATAATACAAGTGTATGGCCAGCTCCAAGGGTTCCGTTCTGCTGGCCATACACTTGTATTATGCGGCATGCAAAATGGAATGCCTCTAAAGGTATTCGGTTTGGCATGCCGGCATTGAATTACGTTATGGATTCAACGGAATCCATTACGTAATTCACTTAAACCCCGAACCTAAACTCGAACCTGCCAAAAACTCACTTAAACCCCCGAACCTAAACTCGAACCTTCGCTCAACTCTAATTATAATGATTGGCAGGGTTCCAGAGGTCAGGCCTCCACCAATTTATAAATGGACAACCTATACTAAGGATAGTCCATCATCGTTTTAGTCCTGGTAAACCCCTTTGAACTTGAGCACAATCACTGACCTTGTATGATACTAACATGAGTCTAGGTGGCATCAGTTCTACTATTGGTCTTCTCAGTATTTTTCATGGCAAGAGTAGTCCCATAAACCTGGTATAGCTGGATTAGTGATGATAGTGTTCCTTCTAGGTCTACACTGTAGAGATAGTTTAAAGCAGGAACCTCCAAACAAAACTTAAGTTCTCAGTTTCTTGAAACTTTTTATATGTATCACTTTGGGTGCAAGCAGCGGCGTTTTGAACTTAATTGTTGAATTTTCTGCTTTGTAGTGAAGGTAGAAGTCTAAAGCTGCCTAAGAATAACATTAGTATAATGCATACATCCATTTATATTTACATTAAACAATTTCAAAGAGATGACACAGAGGTAAAGATATTAACATGGAAAAATAGAGATTAAAGTGATTTATCTTGTAACAGTATATGAGTGAAGTCATCATTCCAGCTGTGCGGTGATACATTGTATTAAGTGATACAGCTGCCTGCTGCCCTATAGGACTGATGTGTTCTTGAAGTAAGAAGACCCCCAGATGCTTGACTGGTTAACACTGTCCTGTAAATATTCCTCATGTATTTTAACTATTTTATTAGTCTTATCTCATAGTCATAATATGATTCTGGTAGAGATTTATTATCCATTTTGAAAGACACAGAAATCTTTTGTGTGCCCTACTTTATGTTCTACTAGTATAGAGCGTTTTGTGCTTATGCAGTAATAATTGGTAACCAAAGCTGCTTAATGATGTATGATGTAACATCCTTATCAAAGATGAATAATATGATATTATATATAATAACACAGTATTTTTTTATGATCAATGCTGCCATTATTTAGATGTCTAGATAGATTTGAGATAGATGAGTAGAGAGAAGATGGAGAGATATGAGATGGATGAGGAGAGATATGACATGGATGAGGAGAGAGGTGAGATGGATGAGGAGAGAGATGAGATGGATGAGGAGAGAGGTGAGATGGATGAGGAGAGAGGTGAGATGGATGAGGAGAGAGGTGAGATGGATGAGGAGAGAGGTGAGATGGATGAGGAGAGAGGTGAGATGGATGAAGAGAGAGGTGAGATGGATGAGGAGAGAGGGGTGAGATGGATGAGGAGAGAGGGGTGAGATGGATGAGGAGAGAGGGGTGAGATGGATGAGGAGAGAGGGGTGAGATGGATGAGGAGAGAGGGGTGAGATGGATGAGGAGAGAGGGGTGAGATGGATGAGGAGAGAGGGGTGAGATGGATGAGGAGAGAGGGGTGAGATGGATGAGGAGAGAGGGGTGAGATGGATGAGGAGAGAGGGGTGAGATGGATGAGGAGAGAGGGGTGAGATGGATGAGGAGAGAGGGGTGAGATGGATGAGGAGAGAGGGGTGAGATGGATGAGGAGAGAGGGGTGAGATGGATGAGGAGAGAGGGGTGAGATGGATGAGGAGAGAGGGGTGAGATGGATGAGGAGAGAGGGGTGAGATGGATGAGGAGAGAGAGGTGAGATGGATGAGGAGAGAGAGGTGAGATGGATGAGGAGAGAGGTGAGATGGATGAGGAGAGAGGAGTTGGAGAGAGATGGATGAGGAGAGATATGAGATGGATGATGTAAATGAAGATAAATGTGTCATGCCCCCTTTCCGGCCTTGCCATGCTTCTTTTCTGAAAGGCGGCATAGAAATGCCCTGTGCATTTATATGGGTTTTGCACTTTTATAATGTGTAATTAAAATGCAGGCTGTTCAGGAAAAGTATATTGCTTCTAATGCTTCTGTAAGATACTACTCAACGAAATGATTTACACATACAGTAAATACAGGCCTAAGGCTGGTGGTCATAAACTTTAGTTGGCACTAAATAGCTGTTGGGTAACAAGATATTTCTTAGGACCCACCATACACATGCACGCGGCGGAATAAACTGCTGCTGGACACCTCTAGTGGCAAATTATCTCCCGGGAACCAAATGTTTAGGCATGCTGAAATCCAACAGCTTGATCTTTGTCTTCCTTGACGCCAGTTTCGACACCTAAATACACACTGAATAGATGACTTATCCTACTGAAATCAGAGGGTTTGGCCAACATCCATCTAATGTGTATGTATCTTTAAAAGGGTTTTCCAGTTTGTATCAACATCCTTTAAGATAATAATTTATAAAGGTAGCTGTAATTTTGTAATGTATTTCATTTACCTTTATTGCTCCTGTCTTCCGTTCTGGGATGTGGTCGCATGACCATGTCCATGCAGATCTTACTTATTTCCTGTGTGTCCATGGGCGGGGCAGTGATAGGGGAGTGTCTACGTAAATAGCTGGGTGGGAGGAGCTGTTAAGGGCAGTGCTGGAGCTGTGGCAAAGTAGTGCATCATGGGTTTGGTTGGATACAGGAACAGGAAGTGCTACATACAGGAAGGAAACAAACCAGAGGGATTGGTTTACATGGTGAAAACGGGTCAAGAGAGCCCAAATTGAAATAAATAGCATGGGGAGATGTACATAAGGTAGGCAAATCTGATAAACACCATAGCAATACATATAACTAATATACCTAATTTGGGTAGCTCCAATGCAAAATTTGTAACAGTGCCCACCAGACATGTAACACACTGACCTCCCCATTTTGGCAGAGAAAGCCACATGGACCCCAGGGTACAGGGGCAACCTCAATTTCTGCACCCTCTAAAGTTACATCCCTGTGCAGACAATAAAGTAGTGGATTAGCTGCTTCATATCTATAATACAACCTCCAATGTCAATAGCATTAATACTCCACACACAAAATAACCTACATATTTTACATATTATGGGTGTGTCTTTCTTTTCCATCTGGCTGTTGCCAGAGAAGCCATTTACACCCTGGGTCGCTGCACTGTTGATGTAGCAGTATGTGAGAATATTTATGGCTGCAGGCTTCTTTTGACTTCCTAGGAACCAGGATAAAATAAGAGATTCCGTGCCTTGAACTTTCTCATCTCAGCACAAGCCATGGGAGGGCCTGGGGTGAAAGGAGATTTTAAGTATGCTATAAACAGACGCTTCCTGACCTTTGTTCTTCAGCTTCTTGCACATTTTTTTTTTTTTGGGCAATGAACTTGCTTCAAAGTGACGTCAAGCTTTGTTATCACTCCAGAAAGCTTTATGAGGTTTGGACAGGAGAACGTGATCTCTGCTATTGACTAAAGGTGGAACCCTTTATAACATTGACTATATGAGAGGATACATGTGCTCTCAACACTTGAATAAGAAAACTCATTTGAAAGCAATTAGAAAGAAAAAAAATCCCATTACTGAAAAATACACAATTCCCCTGTCATTAGAATGAGGCCTTTTAAGTGTGTCCATTCAGTAGCGACATAGAACAGCTTTTCTTTATCCTTTAATGTGGATTTTTACGTTAGAGACACCCATTGTGGGAATGAGGATTCCAACATCTTCCTCTCCCCGTGAATACTCGAAGATGAAAGTTTGACAACCCAAACGCACTGAGCCACACACCAAGGATATACAGTTTAAGTGGCAAGGACACTGATCCAACAACTACAGCCACCCACTATTTGGGTTGTTACATTGCATTAGCCTTTCATCAATTGCCATGCTGTATACCGTACATCTCGTTGGACTTATCATCCTTTGTCTGGTTCTCCATGTCTTATCAAGGCATGGTTTTCCAATGTAGTCATTATTACCTGTTCTTCTGGTGTGCCCACGCTCTGTATGCCCTGACCACCATAACAATCTGCTTTGTTATACGGTATTACATTCTCCGCTGCCCACACCCTGTTACTAGTTTGCGAAGTGTAAGAATTTTTTGGCACACTATAAAATTGGCACAGCAGTTTTCACCATTTTACATCCATGTGCTATCAGCATTTGTTGCGGATAGTAAACTGACCCACTCATTTCTATGGAGCTGTGCATACATCCGTATTTTTTGCAATTCCACATATCATAGAACATGACCTTTTCCTGTCCGCTGCGGCTGAGAATAGTAATTGCGATGATGGGAATGATAAAACATGGAATGTACACAGAAGGTTATCCGTATTTGTGGATCCATGGTTTGCGGACCAGACTCCAAAGACAGTCGTGTGCATCCATGAGTATTGCGGTATCTGTGGCTGCAGTTTGTGGGAAATCTTCCCAAGTTTTTAGTAGTTTAGACTAATACGAAGGCTCCCCTATTTTATTTGTATGATCAACCATACCTATAGGATGACGTTCTGCCAGGAATACATGCAGCATGGTCAACAACTGCCTCACCAATGCATTGATGATGAATTTGCAACACCCCAGAGAGGGTATTTGCAATTGTTATGTTTTATATGTATTGTTATATATCTTAATGTATTGGCTGTTCATTCCACTTAAGGGGGGGCCAACCATCCTGTTCCTTCCCTCTTGGTTGGAGTCAGATGGTCCTACTTCCTGCCATGAGAGGGAGTTCCGGGTCATCTGGAGAAGAAGGGAGTTTCAATGTAGATAGTAGGGAAGTGAGGAAGCACATGCAGAGCTCCTACTGCTAGTAACCATATCTTATTCCACTGTGAGACTATTTAGAAACCAGTTCTCCCGGAGACGATTACACCATGAGATATCAGCAAACTCAAGAAAACCGCTTCAAGAAAGCATCAATTAGATAAGATAGCAGAGTAATTAGTGAAATTACAGCTTTACAGACACTGCTGCAAGGTGAGGGACTACAGCTCAGACACCACCACCTACCTTAAACAACCACCAGGCCAGACAAATTTCATTATATATTACAGTGGACACCTATGTCCACAAGAGCCTGCTAGTGCCAAATAAACTGCCATCCAACCAGCCACCATACTTCCTTGTTTGGTGCCTGAATCTGCACTTTGTATTTACTGCTGCTGGATGTGTCAAAAATTATATTATACACTAGGAGACTGTTATACCTTTACGTCTGGCCTCATTCTTCAAACTACATTTGCACTGCATCGATCCCCAGGGAGCAACATCCTGAAGGAAGTACACCATGACACAACATCTCATCAGGGCCACTACCACACCCATCCTCTGCACTGGCTCCTCAGGGGCTCACTTCAAATTCAGTGTTCCATAGTCTGCCAACTTCCAGATAATGTGAAATACTTCTGGGACAAAGTGGCTACAAACCCTCTCCCTGAATCTAGAACCAAAAATCAGGGACACTGTACAGTGTTATAAACTAATGAACAGATGAGACTACTTGATTTAAACTTAAAAATGAGTAGTTGGTATCTGCACTTATTCATATTGACCACCCATGGGTTAAAATGTACATACATGCTCCGCTGTCCGCTCCCATGCAGCTGGGTGGGAAAACGGAATACATCATGTGCTCTTTGTTCATGTTAGTGAAATCCAGACTTTCCAAAAGCACATAGTCGTGGAAGGAAGGCTTTATAAGTAGGGATGAAGCACGCTGCAGCCTTAAACTGCTTTGTAAATGTCACACAGGAAGACCTAGAGACACAAAAGTAAGTGATTGATATGCTGCTTCCCTAAGAGGCGGAAGGGGGTTATCTGCACTGTCACCGGTTCCTCTCTCTGTATCTTCTGCTCACTTTCAGTTGATATCCCTTGTTTTATTTTAGCAGATGTAGCGTGTGTTCTGCTTGGAAATGTGCAAATGAAATCTGTGTTTCTAAATGTTGGTCCTCAGAGTCAAAATATGGGGAGTTCATAGTAACTGGATTTCATTATCTATCTATCTGTCTGTCACACACGCACAGATTTGTATTATACTGTCTTTGTTTCCATACAATGTTATTCAGCCTATTGCATTGTCTTAAAGGGGTTGTCCTGGAAGGACAACCCTTTTTAAAGCATTGGTCCTCCATAGACACAACCTGTCTTTTCGAAACCGCATTGCATTATGCAGGTTTTCTCTAAAGCAGTGCTAAATTGTCATTGCAGACTTGTCCTTGTATTTATCACACCTTTTTGTACTATTACACAGGCCAACCTAATTTTATGCCAACCGCAACCACTTGTTTTTCAACCTATGTTGTGGAAAAGCCAAAATGCATCGTCCTCCAAGACCTAGGGTGTCCGTGTGGTATACTGTATTATTCTAACAAAGTTGATTCTATATGGGCATATTTGGGCTTCAAGGGTGAAGTTCTTGAGAGGTTGCCCTATTGAAGTCAATTGCTTGTTCTCTTGAATGGAGATACATTGATTTATCTTCCATTTGATATTTTGATTGGATTCCTAATTAAGTGAGATTGTTCTATTTTACGACCACCTTTTGCATATACTGAGATCACTCATTTGGCCATTTTTAGAGATAGGTACGGGTCCCAAAAAACCCTACACCTATTTGACATTGATGGCATATCCTAGCGATATGCCATCAATGTCCCAGATGGGCCAAACCCTTTAAGCAGAGATTGTGCCTTTTGGCAGCTATTGGCTACCTAACTTTGCCTTTTGGTGAGCTTTTTGAGGGGTAGATCTACAGCTCTTTATGGATACTTTTGATGTACTTCATCATCTGTAGATAAGGAGCACGTACATAATGTACGTATTCCCCTCCTTCCTGCTCAACTGCACCCATGAAGATCCCTTGGAGGACCTTTTAAATTGCATATAAACAAGTGGAAAACTTAGGACCCCGTTATATCATTACATTCTGTCTTTTATTACAAGGCCTAGACAATCCACTGACTTTGCAGGTAATGTGGCCACTGACGGGGCTTGAAATCTATGTATATGGCGTTGACTAATTATATAGCAACCCAGCCAGAGTTTAGGTTTCTCACCTTTACTCCCACTTTCCTCACACAGCTGGTTGAAGGCATTTTTTTTTCCTTGTTGTGAAATGGTAACTATGACTATAATCTCCTTCCACTGTGTTCTGGGACGCCGCTCTCCATTCCTGGGTGCTAAGTAGGGTCATGCTTGCCAAGCGCTGCAATGTATGTGGAAAGAAAGACTGCTCAGGGAAATCAAAGTAGGTGGTGGAGCATTGCTTTCCACTCCAGCGTTGCACATCACATAAGTGAAATATCTAATCCTGGTGGGTCACACTGGCCACCGTTCAAGTGCTCTAACTTTCTGGCACAATCTATTTCCAAATGTTTATTGTGCCGTTTCAGCTTTTAAAGGCTTTTATAGCTCTTTCAGTTTTCATCTGGTTAAAGTAAATGTCTTCAAAATCCATTCTGTTCCTGAAGTTCTGTGATGATGCACCTGTAGTAAAAGCTACAGCAGATCATGGAGATCATTTAAAGGGGCAAAACATCAGTAGATGATTGAAAGGAACAAATATGGAGAACTTGTGCAGGACTACACCATAAAGTCATTGGTATTTCACCTGTTGTCGGGTGTAATGGGATGGTTTTATGATGGTCGAAGAATGACTACAAGCAAAAGAGTATAATAAAATATTGCTCTTTTATAAATAAAATAATGCTTAGTTGCAGTTACAGATGAGTTGCTTTTCCAAACCCTAGTCCAAACCAGTGAAGAGTAGTTTGAGTGGTCAAATAAAGAATTTCCTGACTGTGAAGGTCATAGAGGATGGGTCTCTCCTATATTAAGCCCTAATTGGCCCTGCGCTACTTATGTTCTTGTCTCACGGAACACCGACCAGGAGACAACGGTCACAGGTCTATGTCCTACGTGGACCTCAGTCATTACGTTTTGGAAATCCCAGGAGTTGATTCTGTGATCCTTACTATACTATTCAAAGTGAACATGCCACCACTCTAATGACCCCACAACCCCCTGGATTACCACATAGTTCTTGTCCCCAACGATGTTTTGGGGTAATTGGTCCGATGGATAATTTTACCGCAAAACCACATTTTTTTCTCCTCACGTGCCATATGCAAATGGTCAGTTTGAAGTCAAGGGACCAGCGTTCTTGACGCTCCAAACAAGGGTGGACTAGCCATAGACCCTACAGGGAAATTTTCCGGTCGGACCAATGCCCAGATGGGTGTGGGTGTGCATGTGGGGTTAAAGAGGTTCTACACTTTTTTTCATTACTAATGATCTAACCTTTGAACAGGTCATCAGCACCTGATCGGCGGGGGTCCCGGGTTTTGTTCACTTCAATGGGGCTGAGCCATGGGGCTCACTGGCCTGTGGGAAACAGCAAGAATTCTGCGGTACTACTGCGAGCAGCGCTGCTTTCTCAAACAGCTGATTGAGGGTCTCTCCGCCGATCAGGTGAAGGAAACATCATCAGTAATAAGAAAGTGTAGAACACCTTTAAATACTGAGGTGAGGGCGGCAGTATTTTATGCTGCACTGTGATATTTGGCTCTGCTAGGGTGGTATTTTGTGCTGCACTATGGTATTGCAGGCCTCACCTACTTCTGTTGTCCCTGCCTACTTGTGTTGGCCTGTTTTCTGCCAATTTAGACCTGCCTACAACATGGGGCCACTTTTAGTTTTTTTTCCAGGGCTACTTTACGTTCCCAGTCTGCCCCTGGATCCAAACCAAGCTTGCTGCACCCTCATCCCTCCTCTTAACCCTTGATGGACGTCTCTGAGCTTGTGTGTGTGTGAGACGGGATCTTGGGCACATAGTGTCTGATGTACATCAGCTCAGAGATGCCCATCAAGAGGGAAGAAGGGAAGGGTGTGCGGCAATCTTCATTTGGAGGGCCAGGACTGCTGGTCCCTTGACTTCAAACAAACCTTTTGCATACAGCATGCGATGGGAATAAAGTGGTTTTGTGGCAAAGTGTTTTTTTTTTTGACAAATTACTCAACAACATCATTGGGTGCATGATGACCAGAGCTGTGAGGTACTTCAGGGTGGTTGGGGTCATTATATATTTGCCGATTATGAGAACATACATATTTTATGGAGATGCTTTTAGGAATAGTTAAAAAAAATAAAATAAATGCATGAGGTTTGAAAAATGCTGAAGATAAACCTTTTATAGATGAACTGAATCTTTAGAGTAAGTGCTCCTTCAGGCAGAAGGCACGAGTCCTCTGACCTTGTCACTCACCATAACTGATGCTTTTGTGTAAATGAGTTAAAATTGGTCACCCCTGACTACTTTGCCCTCAGCTAATTCCCTTAAGACAATATGCCTGATGCTTGTCCTTCCATTTAACCTCTTTGGCCTGAGCACTTTAAAACCCATGAGTTTAAAAGGATTAGAGGTCATATCTGAAATCAACACCAAAGGAATTATTGCTGTAGCCTTAATGCTCAATTTCAAGGTGATCATCAGTTCTGTAGGAGCATCTGCCATGAATTTAACTGCACAATCCCCCCCCCCCCACCCCCCCCAGTGAAGGCTAGGAAAATGTATTTTTCTATATTACTCTGTTCTGTCTTGTGTTGTATATTGCTATTGGTCTTTATTCAAAGCCTAGCATTCTGTGTATTGTGCTTCTTATCATTATCTATTCTTGTGATCCTTGTGGCAAAAACACTTTGTTCCATTTACTTACCCCATGATTAGTGTAAGAAATGAAAATCAGACCTCATACAGTACATGACAATCTCTTTCTAACAAAGCTAGATCCAGCCCTGGACCTCACATGGATCCAGAGATCTCCCCATTCATTGCTCCAATTGCTCTGCTAGATTTATTTCAGGCTGGCAGCTTAGAGGATGTGAACTTCCCCAGAGAGGGTGTCCTTTCTTCTGCAGCTGGTGGCAGTTAAAGGATGGAACTGAGCATGTGCGTCCACCTCAGTAAGCAGGACATAGAAATTAGAAAAAGAGCAAACAGCAGGGGGCGCTACACAGATTTCAGTGAATAACTCAGTGGCTATACTAAATTTTTAATAACCTGCAGTTACAAAAGTATTCAGATCAAGGTGCTGGTTTGAAAAATGTAAAATATTTTTTTGTGGGAGCATATGGATGACTCCGAGCCCCCCTCTCTATGAGCTGTAATTGAGAGCCACTAATATAGTGCAGCACCTGTTTTAGAGGACTCGGTCCATTCATGTTTTATAGGGTTGCCCCATATGAATAGCCAGCATGTAGTGCAACCTTTCCCCAGCAATAGGCGCTGCAGAGAAAACCACATAGCCGACAGCATCCTCTCCTTTATACAGGTGAAGCTCGAAAAATTACAATATCGTGCAAAGTTCATTTATTTCAGTAAAGCAACTTAAAAGGTGAAACTAACATATGAGATAGACTCATTACATGCAAAGCGAGATATTTCAAGCCTTTATGTGTTATAATTTGGATGATTATGGCTTACAGCTTATGAAACCCCAAAGTCACAATCTCAGGTCCCCTTTGCTCAGGGGGTATGGATTAATTAGCTGACTAGAGTGTGACACTTTGAGCCTAGAATATTGAACATTTTCACAATATTTAAATTTTAATTTGCATTACTGAAATAAATGAACTTTTGCACGATATTCTAATTTTTTAAGTTTTACCTGTAGCTTTTATACTACCAGCCACATCTTTATAAGAAAGCTTTTTGAGCATTTTCTCCAGTCCTCACAGTATCCACTGTGCTTTCTGCTTAACTTGCTGGTAATCGAGGAAATGAACTTCTCTTATGTCATTTCCTTCTCTCAGCCACTTCTCTTCTTATCTTTAAAGAGTAATAAATAAGTCCATTTAGCTCAAAGTTTTCCTCAAGAAAACGGAATGGGAAAAGGGACTAAATATTGGAGCTTTTTAAAAGGGTTTGTCCAATAAAAACTCGAGAAGCCCCCTGTAAATGTACTAAACTAACAAAAGAAGCCATACGTACCCCTTTTCTCCGCTGCCACTTCCAGCGCTGCGCTCTCATCCTCCCTGCTGCTTCATATGGGAATAGATTCAATAAAACTTGTCATTTCTACACGTAAATCTTTGCTCGCTCTGAGCTCAGTAACCAAGTGCCCCCACTTATCAGTGACAGCTAGCCATCTATGTATACATACTTATACAGGGAATGCTATCAATCACTGATAAGGGGAATTATTGATTATGCATATAGATAGATCTATGGAGATGCGCTCCACACTGACTGCTGCTGCCCTCACTGCCCCTCTCCACATATATATAGAACTATGGAGACGCGCTCTACACTGACTGCTGCTGCCCTCACTGCCTCTCTCCACATATATATATAGAACTATGGAGACACGCTCCACACTGACTGCTGCCCTCACTGCCTCTCTACACATATATATATAGATCTATGGAGACGCGCTCCACACTGACTGCTGCTGCCCTCACTGCCTCTCTCCACATATATATAGAACTATGGAGACACGCTCCACACTGACTGCTGCTGCCCTCACTGCCTCTCTCCACATATATATAGAACTATGGAGACACGCTCCACACTGACTGCTGCCCTCACTGCCTCTCTACACATATATATATAGAACTATGGAGACGCGCTCCACACTGACTGCTGCCCTCACTGCCTCTCTACACATATATATATATATATAGATCTATGGAGATGCGCTCCACACTGACTGCTGCTGCCCTCACTGCCTCTCTCCACATATATATATAGAACTATGGAGACACGCTCCACACTGACTGCTGCCCTCACTGCCTCTCTACACATATATATATAGAACTATGGAGACGCGCTCCACACTGACTGCTGCCCTCACTGCCTCTCTCCACATATATATATAGATCTATGGAGACGCGCTCCACACTGACTGCTGCTGCCCTCACTGCCTCTCTCCACATATATATATAGATCTATGGAGACGCGCTCCACACTGACTGCTGCTGCCCTCACTGCTTCTCTCCACATATATATATAGATCTATGGAGACGCGCTCCACACTGACTGCTGCCCTCACTGCCTCTCTCCACATATATATAGAACTATGGAGACGCGCTCCACACTGACTGCTGCTGCCCTCACTGCTTCTTTCCACATATATATATAGATCTATGGAGACGCGCTCCACACTGACTGCTGCTGCCCTCACTGCCTCTCTACACACATATATATATATAGATCTATGGAGACACGCTCCACACTGACTGCTGCTGCCCTCACTGCCTCTCTCCACATATATATATAGAACTATGGAGACACGCTCCACACTGACTGCTGCTGCCCTCACTGCTTCTCTCCACATATATATATATATCTATGGAGACGCGCTCCACACTGACTGCTGCTGCCCTCACTGCCTCTCTCCACATATACAGTACAGACCAAAAGTTTGGACACACCTTCTCATTCAAAGAGTTTTCTTTATTTTCATGACTATAAAAATTGTAGATTCACACTGAAGGCATCAAAACTATGAATTAACACATGTGGAATTATATACATAACAAACAAGTGTGAAACAACTGAAAATATGTCATATTCTAGGTTCTTCAAAGTAGCCACCTTCTGCTTTGATTACTGCTTTGCACACTCTTGGCATTCTCTTGATGAGCTTGAAAAGGTAGTCCCCTGAAATGGTTTTCACTTCACAGGTGTGCCCTGTCAGGTTTAATAAGTGGGATTTCTTGCCTTATAAAGGGGGTTGGGACCATCAGTGGCGTTGAGGAGAAGTCAGGTGGATACATAGCTGATAGTCCTACTGAATAGACTGTTAGAATTTGTATTATGGCAAGAAAAAAGCAGCTAAGTAAAGAAAAACGAGTGGCCATCATTACTTTAAGAAATGAAGGTCAGTTAGTAAGCCGAAAAATTGGGAAAACTTTGAAAGTAAGGGCTATTTGACCATGAAGGAGAGTGATGGGGTGCTGCGCCAGATGACCTGGCCTCCACAGTCACCGGACCTGAACCCAATCGAGATGGTTTGGGGTGAGCTGGACCGCAGAGTGAAGGCAAAAGGGCCAACAAGTGCTTAGCATCTCTGGGAACTCCTTCAAGACTGTTGGAAGACCATTTCAGGGGACTACCTCTTGAAGCTCATCAAGAGAATGCCAAGAGTGTGCAAAGCAGTAATCAAAGCAAAAGGTGGCTACTTTGAAGAACCTAGAATATGACATATTTTCAGTTGTTTCACACTTGTTTGTTATGTATATAATTCCACATGTGTTAATTCATAGTTTTGATGCCTTCATAGTCATGAAAATAAAGAAAACTCTTTGAATGAGAAGGTGTGTCCAAACTTTTGGTCTGTACTGTATATAGAACTATGGAGACACGCTCCACACTGACTGCTGCTGCCCTCACTGCTTCTCTCCACATATATATATAGATCTATGGAGACACGCTCCACACTGACTGCTGCTGCCCTCACTGCCTCTCTCCACATCTATATATATATATATATATATATATATATATATATATATGTGGAGAGAGGCAGTGAGGGCAGCAGCAGTCAGTGTGGAGCGCATCTCCATAGTTCTATATACCGTATTTTTGGCCCCATAAGACACACTTTTTCCCACCCAAAGTGGGGGTAAATGTCACTGCGTCTTATGGGGCGAATACTAATGAGCACTTCTATTTGCTTTGAGGCTGGAGGCTGTGGCATGGGGATGATCGGGGGTCATTCACATTGGGGTCTGAATGTGGTCTGATCTGAGGTCTAATTGAGGGTCTTATAAACATTGGGGGTCTGATTGGTGGTCTGATATTTTTTTTCATATTGTCCTCTAAAACCTAGGTGCGTCTTATAGGGCGAGAAATACAGTATATGTGGAGAGAGGCAGTGAGGGCAGCAGCAGTCAGTTCAGTAAACAGAAGATGGGGAGCATTGCTAAGGCACAAAATGGGCCACTTTAGAGCTATTTTTCTAATAGAAATGTATGATTTCAGTAATTAAGGTATATTACAAAAAATGGTCAGTATCACTGCCCCTTCACATAAAAAAAGATAGTTGCACAATGCCTGATGCAGTTATATACGGTATGCACTGTTAAAGTGCATCTAATGGAGCATTATTTAAAGTGTATAGACTGTATAATAGCATTATTTATAGTAAATGAGTTAACTAGCATCAACCATATAACACATAAAATAGTGTTTGCAGTGGCAAACAGAGCCAGTCCCCAAAAGGTGCCCTGTGAAAGTGACAGATCCATATTCCCTTGTAGCTATCCTCCATTAGTCAGCAGCCAGTCCTCTCTTTGGACCCTGGTTTAGGACACTGGCTGAGACTATACTTTTTTGGGTCTAGCAGGGCAAGTCCTTACTGACCACTCCTGCTGAGAACTTGACTTAACAAGGACTTATGATATTTTTCATGGTGCTGCATACACATTATGATGATATTAGACATAGATTCAGTTTAACCATTTCATTGCGAGTGAATAACATAGCTGTAAATTCTCGTAATTGTTTTCATTTTCACCTTTGGAGGACAGAAGGCATACCCGTAGCAGTAATGTGAACAGTAACAAAATCGCTTGATACCTTTTACCTCTAGTTTATAATCGTGGCACATAGATACTCCAGTAGTTTGTGTCTAGGAAGTTTGTGTAGGATAAATATTGTGGTGTAGAAGTTTCATTTCCAATGTTTTTTGTAAATATTGTATGGTGTGTTTTCTCCCCTTTGTATGACATTGTGTCCTGCTGTGATAAACTATAATTACTATAAATATTTCTCTGTTCTCATTCAAACCAAAACACAACCTCTGGATCCCCATCACCATGCCCAGCATTATCTAGAGGACGTATCACCAGTTATAGTCAGACGCCGCCATCTAGTGGTCACAAAGTTACATTTCCCATAGTTTATTGCTGTATTTGATTGGTAATTGAAAACACTGGGGCAGATTTACTAATCCTGTAGATGGTGTGAACTAAGCGTTCTTTTACATGGACCAATGTGTCAAGCAATTATCGGGAATAAAGTAAATGTTTCTAATAATTGCCTGATTGTCACTGGAGTTTGTCCACCGGTGTGTGGACATTACGATCTGCTGCACAGGAACGATGGTTTTTGTTGAAGGCGAAATGAAAAACACCCGATGAACAAGGGTTTGCTCATTCATCGGGTGATTGCCGGCACCTTTTTCACAGATTAACTGGAACAAATGTTTATATAAGTGCTCATCCCCTATAATCTGCCTGATCATCGGTCCATGTAAAAAGACATTGAGACCGGCTGTCTAGACCTGCACCAGATTTATCATAGGGGCTCGTGAAGGTGATACATTTGGTGTATGGCACTTCTGTACTTTGTATTTTGGAGACAGAATTTTACACCACAATTGTAGTTCAGTCTTGGTGCAAAATGTTACATTTTAGGCCACATACCTGAAACTTTCTCACCACATTGTGCCAGTTTTTGGTGCAATTTACACCAAAATCTAGTAAATGTGGGCCAATATTTATTTCAGTGAACTTTTGATTTCGCCTTGTCTCGCTGTCTGCCTGTGTATGTTTTAATCAAATCCTACGACAGGATCTCGGGGATATAGCGACGGATAACCCTGTTTTTTTCCCCAAGAGAACAATTTACTTTTCTATTTATCCTTATCCAAATGCCACATCTCATTTCGGACATTGGCAGCACTACCACATGTCATCCTTGTGTCATTAGTGTTGAGCGAATTGAGCTTCGGATCTTAGATCCAAAGTCGATTTACTCAAAACTTTGTATGCTGTACGGAGATTTGTCTCTGTACAGCATTCAAATGTATGGGTTCCGGTGAGGGAAATTTGTTATCACAAAGTCTCGTGGGATACGGGATTTGATTTTTGAACTTGAAAACCATTTTAAAAACTTGGATCCAAAGTCTGCTTCATTACCAAGTTACCAGCCGGTACCGAAGCAGACTTCGGATTCCAAAGTTATTCACCAAAGTCTCGCGAGACTTCAGTGATAATGAATTTCCCTCGCCGGAGCCCATACATGTCTCCGTACAGCATTAAAATAAAGTTTTGAGCGAATCGACTTCAGATCTTTGATCCAAAGCTCTATTCGCTCCACACTAGACGTCCTATCCAGGTTGATTTGTCAATCTTTTGCATACAATTTATACCAAAACTTCACATGCTACCTATACAGCACTACTACTGTTGAGCAAATTGAAGTTAAACAAATTGAATTTGATCCGAATTTGCTGGCGTTTTGTGGTAACGAATAAATTTTTCCTGAAATGGCAGTAAAAAAAGAAATACATACTCACCTCATCCATTTGCTAGCAGAGAGGCCGTCGCAGCCATCTTGATTGAAGAAAATGTGCCAAATCTCTTGCATGCCGACATGTGACATCAGCACGTCATCAAGCTGGCCTTGCGTCCGGCCAGCGTGATGACGACATCACGTCAGCGCGTGCGAGATTTGGCACATTTTCTTCAATCAAGATGGCTGCGACGGCCTCTCCGCTAGCAAATGGATGAGGCGAGTATGTATTTTTACTAATTAACCTCCCCGAGGATGTGCATGTAAGATAATTGTCAATTCCTGCAGTATACATACTCGGATCACAGTAGGCATGAATAAAACTTAACTTTTAATATTTAATGTTAATAAATCCAACCACTTCAAGAGACAGATATAAACAAATATTTTTATAACATCACATCTTTTTATCACCTTGATTAAATCTGAGGGGAAAGACTGATAGAGAAGACACGTGAGAGACCACGCTATCCTTACGAGGACCCTCACTAGTGCCTCAACCCACAGGAACACCCTGATGGTGGATGGCCTGTGGTCTTGTACCTGCCCTAACTCTCCCTCATATGACCCTAAAACCTCCCAACGTGTTTCCCCTAGTAAAGGTTCATCAGGAGAGAGATAATGGGTAAAAAAACAAAACACAACACAGAATAACTATAAGTCTTAGATGTGCAAGATGAAAAATCAATATACACCCAAAACTGGGTAAAGGTAGTTCAACTAGCCAATAGCCTCATCAGCCACGTCGTTCACGAGTGGTCTTGGTTCTATAGCCAACTCGTTTGCCCAAGGCCTAGTCTTTCTATAGGTTATATATAGTTTATACGATATGTCCAAATGTCACTGATATATAGTAAAGCATTTATTGGCCTCAACTCCACAGACGTAATGTCTCTAGATATTGCTGGCAGATTTGGATCAAAAAAGATACAGAATTCAGTGATGGCTGTATCGATGGCCAGAGAAGCTGGTGTAGGGGTGGATGTGGCGCATCTATCTTCAGGACATCCACCCCTACACCAGCTCCTCTGGCCATCGATACAGCCATCTAATGTATACATCAGCCTTCCTGCCATCCACACCACCTATGTCACCAAGGGATATGGAAGAGGTCTTTTGACCGCAATGAAGTTCTTTATGTGATATTGGGGTAACGATATTCACTGAATTCAGTATTTTTTTTTTATCCAAATCTGCCAGCAATATCTAGAGACATTACGTTTTGGATTATTATTTTGGTGATATCAACTCCATAAGTGTGAATCTGGTATATATGCACCTAGTGTATCACTTCACATTATCTAAGTATTCCCATGTATACAGATTTGGTGAATAAGTACTTGCTTGAGCATTATATACTATCAAAGTGCCTTACTATGTATCAATAGTAGATGGTCATGTTGTGTAAATTATATATAACCAATAGAAAGTATATATGGTCATACTGCATAAACTATGTATAACTAATAGAAGGACAGGGCCACTGGTGAACAATTTGGTCTGTGGAGTTGAGGCCAATAAATGCTTTACTATATATCGGTGACATATTGTATAAACTATATATAACCTATAGAAAGACTAGGCCTCGGGCAAACGAGTTGGCTATAGAACCAAGACCACTCGTGAACGACGTGGCTGATGAGGCTATTGCCTAGTTGAACTACCTATACCCAGTTTTGGGTGTATATTGATTTTTCATCTTGCACATCTAAGACTTATAGTTATTTTGTGTTGTGTTTTGTTTCTTTCCCCATTATCTCTCCCCTGATGAACCTTTACTAGGGGAAACACGTTGGGAGGTTTTAGGGTCATATGAGGGAGAGTTAGGGCAGGTACGAGACCACAGGCAATCCACCATCAGGGTGTTCCTGTGGGTTGAGACACTAGTGAAGGTCCTCGTAAGGATAGCGTGGTCCCTCACGTGTCGTCTCTATCAGTCTTTCCCCTCAGATTTAATCAAGATGATAAAAAGATATGATGTTTCTAAATATTTGTTTATATCTATCTCTTGAAGTGGTTGGATTTATTAACATTAAATATTAAAAGTTACGTTTTATTCATGCCTACTGTGATCCAAGTATGTATTTTTGTCTAAACGCCTGAAAGACCTCATTGTGACTGTCAGATGCCGCAATCCGCTTTGAATGCGGCATCTGAGATTTTCAATGATGGGAGGCTGTGTGATCGCCGTTCCCCGTCATTGCACTCGCTACATACGGTGGAATGCGATTCGTGACTAAGTTATTCGTAGCGAATCCAATTTTTTTGTGAACTTCGGCGAAGCAGTCGAATCCAATTTTTGATAACTTCGCTCATCTCTAATTACTAGCTCCCAGTTACAGTCGATGACGTGGCTCATGCATGGGCACACATGTAAGTGCACATCCATACTTGTGGACATGAATGCTGATCACCCCTTTCTAAGCCTTCAGTTGCCAGTGTTTAGTCTGTCTTGTCTGCTGTCATAATTAGAACTTTTGCAACTCCAAATTCTCTCCAATGCCTACTGATGGCTTTAGACAGTGCTTGCTTGCAATTTATTGGCATACCTATAGAAAATACTCAAACAAATTTAAAAAATCCCGGTACTTCTTCCCATAGTCCCCTCCTTTCTCACATTTTATCTCAATTTAAAATTAACATCGAGAAACATGTAAAGAAATCTTCTCTATGTGTCTCAGGAGCTCAGCCATGTCAACGGACTCCAGCAGGAACTTCTCCCCATCTGTCCTGTCTGCAGTAGGACAGAAAAATGAAGCCCCACCCCTTCAATAAGCTCCACCCCTTCAGCCCTTTTTCAGCCAAAAAGGGAAAAGATCAAACCTAACAAATAGTGGGGACAAACATACCTCCTGTTTAGTTATAATTATTAATTTCAAGGTTTAGTGTTCCTTTAAGTTCCTCCAATGGTTCTTCACAAGTAAGGGCCAATTCACGCTAACGTGCTAGGTCTGGGAAGCACGGGCCGTGTGTCGGCTGCATCTCCTGAACCGACTGCGTCTCCCCTGACTCAAACTGACTGTTTTAGGGTACTTTCACACTAGCGTTTTTCTTTTCCGGTATTGAGTTCCACTACAGGGGCTCTATACTGGAAAATAACTGATCAGGCATATCCCCATGCATTCTGAATGGAGAGTAATCCTTTCAGGATGCATCAGGATGTCTTCATCATTTTGACTGATCAGGCAAAAGAGAAAACCGCAGCATGCTACGGTTTTATCTCCAGCGAACAAAACTGAAGACTTGCCTGAATGCCGGATCCGGCATCTTTCCCCATAGGAATGTATTTCGGCATTCCGGTATTTTGAATGCGCAGACCAGTAAAAATGTGAAAAAAGATACAAGACGGATCTGTCTGTCCGCATGACAAGCGGAGAGACTGATCCGTTCTTGCAATGCATTTGTGAGACGGATCCGGATGCGTCTCACAAATGCTTTCAGTCACATCCAGATCGGCGGATCCGGCGGGCAATTCCGACGACGGAACTGCTTGCCGGATCACACTGCTGCAAGTGTGAAAGTAGCCTTATAGTACAGTCAGTTCCTATCTGATTGTGGCTCTTTTCTACTGTACTCACGTGGATAATGATGATGAGTACAGTACAATAGCCCTGCCAGCAGATAGGAATTGACTGTATTATAAATCACTATGATGCAGTCAGTTTGGGTCATTGGAGTTGTGGTCGGTCTGGGAGATGCAGGCGACACACTGTGTTCCCAGTCATGTGAATCCAGCTGTGTAAGTGATATAATAAATAATAGTACATATAATAATGCTGTTATTATTGCCATTGTTTTTTAATGTGCATACACTTGTTTTTACTGAGAAACAACAAGTGCAATCTAATCGCAGGCATAATAAAATCTCCAGCTAAGACCATTACTCAGAGTAATGTGGGTCCTGTCACGGATCCAGCCTCCACGCTCTATTATAGATGGTAATTTAAGGACTGAGAAAGCTTTTACCTAATTGAGGGGAAGATCCGCATTAACCTCACCGGAGATTTTTCATAGGTGGAATACACATGGGGGTTATTTGTAATCTGATCCACACCGAGACGTTCATGTTTAAAACTTTGTAAGATCCTTATTCCTCGCTGCGCTTCTTAAGAAACAAAGTCTCACACTACTAGTCTTACAGAAACTTAAACCGAGTCCTTGTTTCACCTTTTCTGTGCGTGTTGTAGCTCTGTGAATTTTGAGAGGAAGCCATAAAATAGTGGTTTTAGATGAATGGTGGCCCGGTGGTTAGCAATCTTCTATTGCACCACTAGGGTCCTAAATTTGAATCCAGCCCAGGACCACATCTGTATGTGGTTTATCTGTTCTCCTCCTTCAGGTGCTCTGCCTTCTTCCCACAGTGCAAAATATGATTAACTGGTTGTCTGCTTTTGGACGATATCTTTTTGTTAGTTGGTCACAGGTTAGGGTCTTGCTGCTCAAATCCCCTAGTGATCAGCCATAAGCTGTGACAGCAAGTGTTTCATTTCCCTACAGCGCCACCATAGGAGACCTGAAACATGGCATGCTATGGTCTTTCTTCTGCACTGTTGGGGCAGGTGTAGTACATAGCTCAATGTCGTGATGTCACTGGCCTAGGGTAATCTGTGAGAAAGCTGTGAAGCTCACAGTGGCTCTGGAGCCTTGACATAAAGCTAATCGGCAGGTGTCAGACCCCCACCAATCAGATGCTGAGGACCTATTCAGAGGATAGGTCATCAGTTACAGTCAATTGGATAACCCCTTTAAAGGCTATGTACGTTTATGATTACATTTTACTCATTTTGAACTAAAATAATTTTTTTAATTGGTCTTTGGTAAAAAAATATTCAGACGTTTTGTCACAACGTTTTTTTTTAGAGTTACTAAAAGGTCATAAACACTTATTTAAGCCACCTTCTTATCAGTAAAATAAGAATTGAGCTATAATGAGTGCCTGACAGAACACAGTAATATACGGAGCAGCTACTAGAGAATCTCAAGGCTGTACAGAGAAAAGAGCTCAACATTTTTAATAAAGACCAGTTGAAAAAATGATTTGGCTCAAAATGAGTACAATACAATTAATTTAAAAAAAATGCCCCAAAGGTATACAGTACATCCCCCTTTAAAGGGGTTCTCCAGGAATTAAAAAAATGGAGATACTTATTTTATAATAAATATATTCACAAATACCTTTCATTACTTAGAATGGCTTGTTTTGTCTGGGGAGCAATCATTAGGAGAAATAAAATGGCTGCCATCCTATTAGTACACACAAAACCTGTCCTAATCACACAGGAGGACAAGTTACTTCAGAGCAGTGAGGTAAAGAGCTGCCTCATCTTCTTCTCTGCTCTGCCTGTCAGTTATCATGATCCTGAATACAGGATATTACATTCTCTGTGAGAATGAAAATGATGAGCAGACATGAGAGGAGGGTGAGGTGTGGATAATGAGCAGCAGCTCTTGTATGCAGCCTCCATTACAGCAGCAACACATTACCACAGTCTGTCCTGTCCGTCCTCTCTGTACTTCATGTCTCCTCATGAACTTAATTCCACAGAGATTCAGCTAAAGTTTTTATAATCTGTATTCAGGATCATAATCCCTGACAAGTAGAGAGGAGGAGGAGGCAGCTCTTTACCTGAGTGTTGTAAAGTAACCTATCCTCATGTGTGATCAGGACAGGTTTTGTGTGAACTAATAGGACAGCGGCCATTTTGTTTCCCCTTTGATTGCTCCCCAGACAAAACGAGCCATTATAAATAATGAAAGGTATTTGAGAATATACTTATAATAAAGTAATATTTAAGTATTTTTATTTTCTTTATTCCTGGAGAACCCCTTTAAGTATAACATTGTCTCTACCATATGTGTGTATGAGTCCCAATAGGGGCAGGGACTAATGTGAATGATGGCAGCAGTAGGGAATATGCTGGCACTATATAAGCCATACTAAATACATTTTTACAAAACTCATGCAAAAATAAACCAATTTATACTAGCGGTGTACTACTCATAGAGGCAAGTCCTACAGCCTCTATTAAACCCTACAAGGGTTGGCCATGTTCTCCTGCCCATTCAGCACAGGCCCTGTAACTTTAGTAAATCTGGTTGTAGACAAAGCTGGGATCCATGTACATATATATATATATATATATATATATATATTTGCTTATCTAGAGAGCTACATAGATAGGTATGGCAATAATGCATGCATATCAGCAATATCACTTAATATATATGACAGTACAAGTTAAATGTCAGCTCTTGACTTTTTATTTTTATTTTTTATATATTTGTGACCCAGTGGCTGCCCAGTCCACACAGATCTCTTTATGGTTTCTTGTCAAAGGCTTCTTATTAATGGTCTCTGGTGAGAAGTCCTCAGATTTCTGACAATTGGGACATTCATCTACACATAAGCATTTTAATGATTAATGATAGCAGATTTCCATCATGTTGTAGGACGTGAATGGGACTGTTGTGTTTTATTTGAATATGAAGATACTGCCCTCATTTTGTCTTCAAAGGAGAGGAAGCTACAAGTGCCATTCCAGATTTTATACCCATTGTTAATACAGATTCTGGTATACGTCATTGCATAGATTTAGAAAATGGATCCATTTATAATGTCAGTATGTGAGCTTCCTGCCCCAGCCTGCACGAAAAGAATATTTTTCACCATTTTGGTGTATTGTGACTGAAATTTATTACAACAATAGGTTTCCATTATCAAGATGTTCTGTCTCCCTTGGATTATAATATTGAAAGATCTGGACTGAGCGGCTACTTCTGGGAGCTTCCATGCCAGAACCGCCGGCCAGATCTCAAGCACTAGTGGGAAACTAGCCTAATGGTTTGTGTGTGTTGTGTTGGTGGTAGATGGTTAAAATTTGTATAAATATGAATTTTATTTGACTATCTTTATTTTAGATAATCCTAAGTGTTACACTATTGTAGCAACGATCAACAGGAATACCTGCTAGATAAAAAGCATCTACCCCCAAAATGTCTGGAGACAAGGTCCATGACCCTGTGTTAATCGCTCCTCCTGCTTAAATGATCTGCATAATGACCATTATATCATCTGCCTTGTGCAATGTGTTTGGAAAGTCTTCAGACCTTCAGACTTTCATTTTTTTTTACATTTTGTTATGCTGCGCCTTGTGCAAATTTTCTTTTAAAAAATTCCATCTTTTCCAATCATTCTGCGCTCAGTACCCCATAATAAGAATGTGAAAACAGAATGTTCAAAATCTTTGAAGTATTCAGACCCTTTACTCAGTACTTAGTTAAAGCACCTTTGGTGATCACTGCCTGGCCCTGTCAATTAAAATGCAGAGGGTGCAGCAGTTGCAGAAAGAGCTGAGCCTCTAGGTGTAATGACAACGCCCCCGTTGCTCCTAGAGGCTCATTTGCATATCTCAAAACATAATTTTTCTCAGCAATGCGGGCACATATGAACATGGGGCCAACACGGATGTCTTAAGCTGCCAAGTGCACATGCAACAGGTCAACAAGTTTCATAGGTACAAATCTGCTGACAGATGCCCTTTAACAATTAATAGCTCCTGCTGCTGGTCACAACGAGCAGCTGTGTGACTTATGATAGGAAATATTTTTTTACTCTGATTCCAGCATAAATCTGACCACAATATACAGGGAAATGGTAATCTGTTGTCCGCTTCTATATTTAGGGTACATTATTGAACAGAACTTTGGCAAACCACAAGTTCATCTTGGTGTTCTGTTCTCCTTCGCCAAGAATTTAGTTTCATCTCTAATGAACTTCTGGCAAAGTCTATGGGTGCAGGCTGTCCCTAGAATAGCAGAAGTCAGGTTATCAATTTAGTAATGGCATGGAAAAATAATCTGTTTGGCAGCACTTTATGGCATTTTAATGTAATTTCAATATATAGAGTTTTCTTTTGTGATAATTACTCATTCTGCAATCTGGAATAATAGTATAAGTAAGAGCAAGTGGAAGAACGGATCCAAGAGAGGAAAAATGGGAGATTCCAGGAACGCTCTATACCTGTATATACAAGTCAGCGTAAAACCTCGGCTGATATTTTAAGCCAATTTCTTTTACCAAGGATAAAAATATTTTTATAGAAAATCCTCAAATATTTAATTTTGTAAAGCCAAAAGCTGTTACACTCTGATTTGTCAATGTGTTCCTCTTTAGTCTTTTGGCATTCAGCTTCATTATATAATCTTCCTCTGGTTCATGAGTTCATTTTGAATTTAAAAGGGAGATTACAAATATCAGTGCGCCTTTGTTCAAGATACAGCACCACTCTCATTGCTGGGTGGTGTCTGGTATTGCAGCAGGGCCCCATGATGATGAGCAATATCAGGCATAACCCATCAGCTACAAGTAAAAAGTAAAACACACCTATTTTTCCAATCAAAGATGACCCCTTAAAGGCTATGGACACCTTCAGGGCAATTTTTTTTATGATTACACTTTACTCGTTTAGGCTAAAAAATTTTTTTTTTTCAGTAGGTCTTTATTTTTTAAATAAATGTTCAGCCATTTCTGAAATACAGGGTTAAAAATCAGTCTGTTTCAGGCTGTCAGTTTCTGTTTTCTTTGAAACCCGTCATCAGACGGCTCACATGTAGCTCTTATCTCTGATCTCCTGAACTCATAAACACTCATTATAGCTAATTTCTTATCAAACTGATTAGGATTTGTTTATGAGCTCAGGAGATCAAAGATAAGATCTCTACATGAGCTGTCAGCTGACAGGATTCAAAGAAAACACTGTGACAAACTGCAAGCAGACTTATTTTTAACCCTTGTATCTCAGAAACAACTAAAAAATTTTTAATGAAGAGCAATTGAAAAAATTCTTTTAGTCCAAAATTTGTAAAATGCAATCATTAAACAAAATGTCCCGGAAGGTGTCTATAGCTTTTAAGGGTACCTGTACACGAGTGCACATTTCAAAGCAGAAATTCTGTGTTTTCTTCCTGAGGTTTTTGTGGGATTCTGCATCAAAGCCACACCAAAAACTGCATGTGATACTTGCAATTTTGTTGCAGCTTTGATCCGGATTTTCTGAAGATCTCTCCCTTCCTTTGAAAAGGGTGAAATCCGTACCAGAAATTGCACAAACAATTGACATGCTGCCATGGTGTCCATACTAAAGACTTAGGCTACGCCTCTATTTATATAGCGGGAGACACCAGCTCCATCTAGTGGTGGCTGTGAATATGGCTCATCAATACCATGTGCAAATACATACATATGCAAGTATTACATATTTACTTTGCGCTTTGGATGCTGCAATATGGCTTCCGTGAAATAATTGTATAGAAATAGTAGATTGATGTTGGTACATTGGCCACCTGCTCTGGACCTGTATAATTCTAAGAGCCTACAATTAGATGAGGTGTAGGTAAAGCTCTGGATGATCTAAGTTCAGAGCTTCTGGGGTCAGTATCTGATGCCATTGCTGGCAGTGTACAGAAAATGCAGTCGGCGACACCTGGCACCTGACGGTGCCCAGTAGTCGCCTTGTCCCATGAGACCACACAAGTACTATAAACCTTATGTCCTCGTGGGTCCTGATAGAGGTCCAGTCATGTCTTTGTGCTGGAGTCTCAAGGAGGCCCTACGAAACACCAATCTGTACCATGGATCCTCTTTGCAGAACTAATGGTTGGTAGATTTAGATCATAAAGGGGGCACTGCAATATGTTAAATATGCTGACATGGATGCTATTGTGTATGTTAATAAAAATTAATTGCACAGCATTTTGTCTTGAAGCACTCAGTAAGTACTTGTATTATTACTCCTAGATGAAAGCTCAAAGCCTTCGTCAGATCTCGACGTTCACTCATCACTCTTTTTATTACAAGAATTACCAGTACGGCCTCTTAAAAGTAAAACCCGACCAGTAGGATGTCCCTAAGCAGCAGGGAAGAAGTTGATAGAATTTTTACTGAAAGCTCCCGTCCCTTTCCAAGCCCTCGCATGCAACAACTGTTTTATCTCACCAGGGAAGCCCCTGCCTTAACTGGAAGCTCGGGGCCCAGGTTTCTTCACATTTTTTTTCCTCTAAATACTGTGCTTTGCACATTTTACGAGAATGTTATGTGTACGTTTGTCCTGCTCTCTACAAACTGCATACATGTTTTTCTGTGCAGAATGCAAAATTTATCATTTTGTGGTGGTCTTGGTGTCCGTTTTAAGTCTGTATTTGCTGTGTGAAATCCTGACCACTTTTCTCTCCACTTCTAAAAGTGGCAAGGCTCACCAGATGTTGCAAAAATTGACCAAATGTCACAAAAATATGCACCAAATTTTGTATGTGGGCATCAGTTACGACATTTTTTACGCCACAAAACTGGTGTAGCAGATTTGATAAATGACCCC
This sequence comes from Bufo bufo, assembly GCF_905171765.1. Classification (NCBI taxonomy): domain Eukaryota; kingdom Metazoa; phylum Chordata; class Amphibia; order Anura; family Bufonidae; genus Bufo; species Bufo bufo. Next base: position 73,165,725 of record NC_053394.1, on the reverse strand, counting down.
CTATGTGATTTTGAGAAAATAAAAATAGCAGCACCAGATTTTCTAATCCTGCAGATGGTGTAAGCTTAGACTGGTTGTCTGGGCCTGCAGCAGATTTATCACAGGGGCTCGGGCTGGATGGTAAATCTGGTGCAGGAATAGATACTTTTCACTGTATACCAACTATTGGTTGGCTCAGTCTGAGATAGATTTTTACTCCAGAATTGTGGTGCAATTTTGGTTCAAAATGGCATATCTTAGGCCCTGCCCACATTTCCTGTGGCGCTCATCATTTACGCTATGCCCTGCCCCCTTATTGAGCATGTTGGAAACAGTGTAGAAACCATAGATGCACCAATTGGCGTCACTTTTTCAATAGATTTTTGGCGCAGACACATTGGTAAATCTGGGCCACTGTTTTTCTCAGAAATAGCGCTGCTCTTGTGTGAGGGCTGTGAATGGTATTACATCTAGTCCCATTAACGTAAGTAAGGATTAGCTGCAGAGTTAGACGCGGCAAGTGCAATGAATAATAAAAAAAAATCTGATTCCAGAGAAATTAAACATAAAACATTTAATGCATACAGTTTTATATATATATATATATATATATATATATATATATATATATATACAGTCAGGTCCATAAATATTGGGACATCACCACAATTCTAAAATTTTTGGCTCTATACACCACCACAATGGATTTGAAATGAAACAAACTAGATGTGCTTTAACTACAGACTGTCAGCTTTAATTTGAGGGGATTTACATCCAAATCAGGGGAACGGTGTAGGAATTACAACAGTTTGCATATGTGCCTCCCACTTATTAAGGGACCAAAAGTAATGGGACAATTGGCTTATCAGCTGTTCCATGGCCAGGTGAGCGTTATTCCCTCATTATACCAATTACAATGAGCAGATAAAAGGTCCAGTGTTCATTTCAAGTGTGCTATTTGCATTTGGAATCTGTTGCTGTCAACTCTGAAGATGAGATCCAAAGAGCTGTCAGTGAAGCAAACCATCGTTAGGCTGAAAAAACAAAACAAACCCATCAGAGAGATAGCAAAAACATTTGGCGTGGCCAAAACAACTGTTTGGAACATTCTTAAAAAGAAGGAACGCACCAGTGAGCTCAGCAACACCAAAAGTCCCGGAAGACCACGGAAAACAACTGTGGTGGATGACCAAAGAATTCTTTCCCTGGTGAAGAAAACACCCTTCACAACAGTTGGCCAGATCAAGAACACTCTCCAGGAGGTAGGTGTATGGGTGTCAAAGTCAACAATAAAGAGAAGACTTCACCAGAGTGAATACAGAGGGTTCACCACAAGATGTAAACCATTGGTGAGCCTCAAAAACAGGAAGGCCAGATTAGAGTTTGCCAAACGACATCTAAAAAAGCCTTTACAGTTCTGGAACAACATCCTATGGACAGGTGAGACCAAGATCAACTTGTACCAGAGTGATGGGAAGAGTAGAGTATGAAGAAGGAAAGGAACTTCTCATGATCCTAAGCACACCACCTCATCAGTGAAGCATGGTGGTGGTAGTGTCATGGCGGCGTGGGCATCTATGGCCAATGGAACTGGTTCTCTTGTATTTATTGATGATGTGACTGCTGACAAAAGCAGCAGGATGAATTCTAAAGTGTTTTGGGCAATATTATCTGCTCATATTCAGCCAAATGCTTCAGAACTCATTGGACTTCACAGTGCAGATGGACAATGACCCAAAGCATACTGCAAAAGCAACCAAAGAGTTTTTTAAGGGAAAGAAGTGGATTGTTATGCAATGGCCAAGTCAATCACCTGACCTGAATCCGATTGAGCATGCATTTCACTTGCTGAAGACAAAACTGAAGGGAAAATGCCCCAAGAACAAGCAGGAACTGAAAACAGTTGCAGTAGAGGCCTGGCAGAGCATCACCAGGGATGAAACCCAGCGTCTGGTGATGTCTATGCGTTCCAGACTTCAGGCTGTAATTGACTGCAAAGGATTTGCAACCAAGTATTAAAAAGTGAAAGTTTGATTTATGATTATCATTCTGTCCCATTACTTTTGGCCCCTAAACAAGTGGGAGGCACATATGCAAACTGTTATAATTTCTACACCGTTCACCTGATTTGGAGGTAAATATCCTCACATTAAAGCTCACAGTCTGCAGTTATAACACATCTAGTTTGTTTAATTTCAAATTTATTGTGGTGGTGTATAGACCCAAAAATCTTAGAATTGTGGTGATGTCCCAATATTTATGGACCTGACTGTATATTGCTCTGCTGCAGCACCTTCACTACATCAGGAATGTAACCCGTGTCCATGCCTCATGTACACCTCACAAAGCTGTGCCTAGTACAGCCTGAAGACATTTACTGAACAGTTAATTGCTTCTGTGTAATCTATATTAAAAGGGCATCATAAGATGACAACCATTTAAAGCCCCTGTGTATAAACTCTTGAGGGTCAGGATTTTGTCTTAGGAGCCCAGTCAAATTCTTGCATTAAAGAGGACCTTTCACTACAATAAAAAATCTAAACTAAGCATACAGACATGGAGAGCAGCGCCCAGGGATCTCCCTGCACTTACTATTATCCCTGGACGAAGCTCCGTTCTCCCGGTATATGCTCCGGTATCTTCAGATTTTCGGCTCAACTGGGAGGAGCCTGCTGGAGTCTCCTTCTCCCAGGCTGTAGCGCTGGCCAATCGCAGCGCTCAGCTCATAGCCTGAGAGTTTTTTTTTTTCTCTTAGGCTATGAGCTGAGCGCTGCGATTGGCCAGCACTCCAGCCTGGGAGAAGGAGACGCCGGCAGGCTCCTCCCAGTTGAGCTGAAAATCTGAAGATACCGGAGCCTATACCGGGAGAACGGAGCGGCGCCCAGGGATAATAGTCCAGGGAGATCCCTGGGCGCCGCTCTCCATGTCTGTATGCTTGGAGATCGCCGCAAACCGCAGGTCAATTCAGACCTGCGGTTTGCGGCTTTTACCTGGTGCGGCGGTGGTGCCATCGGGTCCCCATGGGGCTGTGGGGGGGACCCAATGGCATGGAAGGCAGCGCGATGCCTTCCTGAGGCATCTGCGCTGCATTCCGGTGACGAGCCTGTGAGATCCAGCCCCCTGGATCTCACAGGCCGGAAGCTGTATGAATAATACACACAGTATTACTCATACAGCCAATGCATTCCAATACAGAAGTATTGGAATGCATTGTAAAGGATTAGACCCCCAAAAGTTCAAGTCCCAAAGTGGGACAAAAAATAAAGTGAAAAAAAAGTTGAAAAAATAAAGTTTTCCCCCCAAAAAATTTAAAGTTTCAAGTAAAAATAAACCAAAACTTCATTTTCCCCAAATAAATAAAAAATAGGGGGGAAAAAAATGTATACATATTAGGTATCGCCGCATCCGTATCGACCGGCTCTATAAACATATCACATGACCTAACCCCTCAGATGAACACCATAAAAAATAAATACTGTGCTAAATAAACAACAGCAAGCGATCAAAAAGGCGCTCGCCCACCAAAATAGTACCAATCTAACCGTCACCTCATGCCGCAAAAAATGAGCCCCTACCTGAGACAATTGCCCAAAAAATAAAAAAAAACTATGGCTCAGAATATGGAGACACTAAAACATCATTTTTTTTGTTTTAAAAAAGCTGTTATTGTGTAAAACTTACATAAATAAATAAAAAGTATACATATTTGGTATCGCCGCGTTCGTATAGACCGGCTCTATAAAAATATCATATGACCTAACCCCTCAGATGAACACCGTAAAAAAATAAAAATAAAAACTGTGCTAAATAAACCATTTTTTGTCACCTTACATCACAAAAAGTGTAATAGCAAGCGATCAAAAAGTCATATGCACCCCAAAATAGTGCCAATCAAACCGTCATCTCATCCCGCAAAACATGAGACCCTACCTAAGATAATCGCCCAATAACTGAAAAAAATATGGCTCTCAGAATATGGAGACACTAATACATGATTTTTTTTTGTTTCAAAAATGAAATCATTGTGTAAAACTTAAATAAATAAATAAAAAGTATACATATTAGGTATCGCCGCATCCGTGACAACCTGGTCTATAAAAATATCACATGATCTAACCTGTCAGATGAATGTTGTAAATAACAAAAAATAAAAATGGTGCCAAAACAGCTATTTCTTGTTATCTTGCCTCACAAAAAGTGTAATATAGAGCAACCAAAAATCCTATGTACCCTAAACTAGTACCAACAATACTGCCACCCTATCCCATAGTTTCTAAAATGGGGCCACTTTTTTGGAGTTTCTACTCTAGGGGTGCATCAGGGGGGCTTCAAATGGGACATGGTGTCAAAAAAACCAGTGCAGCAAAATCTGCCTTCCAAAAACTGTATGGCATTCCTTTCCTTCTGCGCCCTGCCGTGTGCCCCTATAGCGGTTTACGACCACATATGGGGTGTTTCTGTAAACTACAGAATCAGGGCCATAAATATTGAGTTTTGTTTGGCTGTTAACTCTTGCTTTGTAAAAGTAAAAAAAAATATTAAAATGGAAAATCTGCCAAAAAAGTGAAATTTTGAAATTGTATCTATTTTCCATTAATTCTTGTGGAACACCTAAAGGGTTAAAGACGTTTGTAAAATCAGTTTTGATCACCTTGAGGGGTGTAGTTTCTTAGATGGGGTGACTTTTTTGGAGTTTCTACTCTAGGGGTGCATCAGGGGGGCTTCAAATGGGACATGGTGTCAAAAAAAACAGTCCAGCAAAATCTGCCTTCCAAAAACTGTATGGCATTCCTTTCCTTCTGCGCCCTGCCGTGTGCCCGTACAGTAGTTTACGACCACATATGGGGTGTTTCTGTAAACTACAGAATCAGGGACATAAATATTGAGTTTGGTTTGGCTGTTAACCCTTGCTTTGTAACTGGAAAAAAATTATGAAAATTGAAAATCTGCCAAAAAAGTGAAATTTTGAAATTGTATCTCTATTTTCCATTAATTCTTGTGGAACACCTAAAGGGTTAAAAAAAAGTTAGTAAAATCAGTTTTGAATACCTTGAGGGGTGTAGTTTATAGAATGGGGTCATTTTTGGGTGGTTTCTATTATGTAAGCCTCGCAAATTGACTTCAGACCTGAACTGGTCCCTAAAAATTGGGTTTTTGAAAATTTCTGAAAAATTTCAAGATTTACTTCTAAGCCTTGTAACATCCCCAAAAAATAAAATATCATTCCCAAAATGATCCAAACATGAAGTAGACATATGGGGAATGTAAAGTAATAACCATTTTTGGAGGTATTACTATGTATTATAGAAGTAGAGAAATTGAAACTTGGAGATTTGCCATTTTTAAATTTTTTTTGGTAAATCTGGTATATTTTTATAAATAAAAAAGAATTTTTCTGACTTCATTTTACCAGTGTCAAGAAGTACAATATGTGACGAAAAAACAATCTCAGAATGGCCTGGATAAGTCAAAGCGTTTTAAAGTTATCAGCACTTAAAGTGACACTGGTCAGATTTGCAAAAAATGGCCAAGTCCAGAAGGTGAAATTGTGCCGAGTCCTTAAGGGGTTAAGACTAAAAACGCAATCCATCATTGGGTGTAAGCCAGAGAGTAACCTTACTTGCCAAGCCTAATATGAAGAAGTCCATACCCCTAAAAGAATTATATCATCCAAAATAAAAAATCTAGCTTTGATCAGTATATTACTAACTACTGTACCACCTATTATCTAGAAATCTGGAGTCAGAGCCTTTTTCTGGCCCTCTAGCATGTAGACTTACCAACTGTTTTGTGTCTGGAGCTTCTATGCAGATCTGTGTCTTCATGGTAACAGACAACAAACAAACCTGGCGTAGTCTGATCCTGCAGTCATACTCCCTTCCATTTCTACTCTACTTTTTCTTACCTTACATTTGATAGGTTAACAAGAACTATGGAACAAATGGATTGCAGTAGAACTACAGAATCAGGCTACAAAGGGTATGTTTGTTGTCTGTTACCATGGAGATGCATACATTTGCAGAACAACTGCAGACGCAATTCAGTGTAGCATATTTAATTTTTCCATTTTAGACGAATTATATAAGTTAAAGGGGTTGTCCGAGTATTTAATATTAATGAGCTGTCCTCAGGATAGGTCATCAGTGTGTTATCGGTGGGGGTCCAACTCCCAGCACCCCTGCCAATCAGCTGTTTGTAGAGAAGTTGGCACTCTGCTGAGAGCCGCGTAGGCCTGTGATGTTATGTTAATTGGTCACATAGCCTAGGTGCAGCTCAGTCCCAATCAACTGAATGAGGCTGTGCTGTAATACCAAGCACAGCCACTATCCAGTAGACCAGTGTTCCTCAATTCCAGTCCTCAAGCCCCACCCGCAGGTCATGTTTTCAGGATTTCTTTAGTATTCAGCAGGTGATAGAATTGGTGTATGCATCAGGATTTTCCACAGGTATTCATTCTGTGGGATATTCTCAAATCATCACCGGCAGGTGGGCCCTGAGACATGGAATTGAGGAACACTGCAATAGACAGAGATATGCTTGGTAATTTGCAGACAGCGGGGGTGTCAGGAGTTGGACCCCCACGATCACATACTGATGAACCTTTAAGAAATGATCTGCCAAGATGGCCATAGCCTATAAAATTTGACCTGTCCGTTCTTTTCTCCTGTTTAAGCCTCTTGCACACGAACGTTGTGTTCCCGTGGCCGTATTGCGGCCCGCATACGGCAGGTCCGCAATACACGGGCACCGCATCACGAATGTGGACCCATTCACTTGAATGGGTCCGCAATCACGGAGATGCGGAACGGAAGCACCGATCAGAACCCCACGGAAGCACTACGGAGTGCTTCCGTGGTGTTTCTGTCCATGCCTCCGCACCGCAAAAAAAAAAAGAACTTGTTCTATTTTTTTTTTGCGGTGCCGACGGATCATGGAACCACTCAAGTTGAATAGGTCTCGATCCATCCTGGACGTCGCACGGACGTTGCCCGTGCATTGTGGACCGCAAATTGCGGTCCCCAATGCACGGAACGGATGCACAACGTTCGTGTCTAAGATGACTTACTCCCATTTGGCATACTTATGGCCGACCATTGTACAGGCACCACAGATATGAGAAAGCCCCTTTAATATTAGTTTATTGATTTCTTATTGCAACATAGCCCTGACTCAGCATATAGGAATGTGTGCTTCTGTACCACAAATTGAAAAACTCAAAGTACAGCATTAAAAAAAAGGTAAAAAAGGAGAACCAGATGTTCTGGTTGATAAGGAAAGAGCTGTATTTATATCGTGGAACAACCCAGATGGGGCTGATGATCCTGCATCACATGCTCAGCATCGTTTTGAGGTTATCCTGGTTTGAGTTAAGTGTAAAGTATGTACGGGGTACAGAAACCCGCTGTGAACCAGTGTGTGCTAAGACACATCTGTCGTCCCTTTTTGTTTTATCGATCGAGCAAAGAACAAAGTTTGCACAACATGCTCCATGACATAGTGTACGTTACCTTCTTCATTCACCCCATTCACAGTATATGAGTGTTTCTTGGCCTCTGTCTATGCCTTGGAATAGAATCACATTCCTTCTGGACACAAAGAAGTTGCCTCTGATGTTCCTGAAACCCTCGGGGGTCTGTTTTAAATTTAAATTTTTTTGGATCATCCCAAAAGGTGAAGTAACCTAACACAGGGGTCACATTTCATCATTTCTTTATTCCATAACCGTAGACCTGAGGTTCTATTTATTTTCTATTGCACAGAAAGACTGGAAGGATACGAGCCTTGTTTTTTCAGACAATATTTTCCTTAATTGAAGGTAGGGAGCTGGTTTTGCTGACTCAAAGAATCCAAGTCCATTATGAGATTAAGGGCAGAGGGCCCCATTTATGAATACTAGTGCTGCATGACGCAAGATTACAGAATTCATTTTGTAATGTAAGATCAAAGGGGTTTTCCGCATTTTTAACATTCATGGCCTATCCCCAGGATAGGTCATCAATATGAGATGGGAGGAGGCTCGACACCCTAACTGATCAGCCGTTTGTGTACCACGACCTCCTGGCAGCTTATCAAGCACAGAGCTGTACATTGGATAGCGGCTGTTCTTGATATTGCATCCCAGCCCTATTCATATGAATGGGACTGAGCTGCGCTTAGGCCACGGGACCGATGAATGTGATGTCACTGGCCTTGGCTCACCAGAGAGCTGTGGTCTATTCAAAGAGCCTATTGTAGAGGGTGCCAGAAGTTGGACCCCCACCAATCCGATATTGATGACCTTTCTTGAGGGTAGGCCATCGATTTCAAAATTTCAGAAACCCTTTTTAAAGGGTGGGCACAGTTGACTCTTCCAATGTTTCATTGCTCTCAATTTTATAAGCCTAACCAGGTTTATATCTGAATAGCCCAGAGCACAAAGTAGGGGTCTTCGGAAAAGGTGTGCAGAGGAAACATGTTCCAGTTTCTAATGGGTTTTGGAAAGAGTGGGGTCTAGCCCAAATTTTTATTTATTTATTTATTTATTTATTTTTTAAAAACAGACTCAATACACGTTGGGTCATGTTTTGTGGCAGAGCTCGGATTTGCTCCATGAGTGTGATTCCTAAAATTGGCTTATGGTAGTGCATGGGGTTTGACTGTACAGACTGGCAATAAACCCTATGGGTACAGCTGGTCTGGTGGCGGTGCAAGCAACACCCTAAAAGCACCTGCAATTATGAGCGGCTGGACACTGGTGTGTGGGCTCATGGTGATGTGGTGCTCGGTCTCCCCATGTGCCGGTATAGTACCTTGTCAAAGCTTCTTATACTTGGATTCAGCCTTTTGGTTTTGCAGAAAATTGCACATTTCTCATGATCTCAACTTCAGGGCAACTAATGGTAGTTACATATAAGTCTACATCAATGAGGAGGGAGGCTGAGCTGAACAATCATTAATAATTAGATTTAGAACCAGTAGAAGTGGAGTAACCTTTAGGAATGAACTGTCTGTTCAGAGAATAGTAAATCATAATTAGCTAGAACATGATTTATTGCTTCATTGATAAATGGTTGAGTGATTATAAACCTGCTTCTGTGAGGCAAAAATGTGAAAGATCGGGGGAGAGTGTCATAAGTGTCAGTGTCATCGAGGATACTGAGGAGATGACTAATAAGGATCTATAGCAGTGATGGTGAACCTTTTAGAGACCGAGTGCCCAAACTGCAACCAAATACCCACTTATTTATCGCAAAGTGCCGACACTGCAATTTAACCTGAATACCAATATAGTATATCTTCCATGTACTTTATCATTTAGCTATAATAGCTTAATAGCCTACATTCAGTGCGCTGCCTGCGCTGTTCATAGTGCGTCCTGTGCTGATGAATGGCAGGAAAAGTCTAAAGCATATTGGTACGCCATAGACTTTTTCCAAGGCGCGGGTGCCCAGAGAGAGGGCTCTGAGTGCCGCCTCTGGCACCCGTGCCATAGGTTCGCCATCAATGATCTATAGAATACAGGCCTGTTCTCCCAAGAAGTCCAGGAGAGTCGAAAAACAGAGGGATTCCCAGAAGAGCAGGCTTTTGTTTTCTCCTGGGTTATCCTGGGTTTATCGGTGGCTTAGTGATAGGATTAGGGACCTGATCACTGCAAAGTAATGCATAAGCAAGAATACACCACTACCTGCCGCCACCAATGGTGCCATATCCAACCTGTGTCACAGAATGTGCCCCATCTAAGGGACACTTTAGCTCTCACTCTTATGGGATGCCACTCATGGGGGACGCTGTGGCTGATCACTGTTATGGGGAGGCACTGTTATGAGGGTTTCTGTGGCTTACTGTTATGGAGGACCCTGTGGCTTTCATAGTTATGGGGGACATTGTGGTTGTCACTGTTATGAATGGCCCTGTGGCTGTCACAGTTATGGATGGTCCTGTGACTATCATGGTTATTGGAGGCACTCTGACTCACCTCAATGTTATAGGGTACAATGACTCTCACTGATACAGGGGGTACTGTTGCTGTTACTCTTACCGAAGCACTGTGGCTGTCACTGTTAGGGTACTTTCACACTAGCGTTATTCTTTTCCAGTATTGAAATCTGTTAAGGGTCTCAATACCGGGAAAAAAACATCAGTTTTGTCCCACTGCAGTCTGAATGGAAAGCAATCCGTTCAGTATGCATCAGGATTTCTTCCGTTCCGTCTCTTGTACGGTATCTGACCAAACAAAATACTGCAGCTTGCTGCAGTATTTTTTACCGGCAAAAATCCCGGAACAATACCGCACTTACCGGATCCGGCATTAATTTCCATAGAGATGTATTCATGCCGGATCCGGTACCAAGTGTTCCGGAAATTGCCGCGTCGCCGGATCCAGTTTTTCGATCTGTGCATGCGCCGGGATATAGGAGGAGCTGGTTTTGCTTTTGATTTAAAAAAAAAATATGTAAATACTGGATCCGTTATTCCAGATGAGACGGATCCGGTATTTCACTGGATCCGTCTAACGGATCCAGAAAAAAAGGATATCAGTTTGCATACGGTTTGCCGGATCCGGCAGGCAATTACAGCAACGGAACTGCCTGCCAGATCCGAACGCCGCTAGTGTGAGAGTACCCTTACCTTATGTGTTTAGGGGTATTAGGTTGGGAACAACGCTATACATTCGGATCATTTCACATCCATCAATGCTGTTGAATTTTTCCTTTAAATTTGCATTTGCAGTGGAATACAGTAGCAGAGAAGTGGATTTTAACAAACCTTATCCACAGGATGTGGACATTTTCCGTATGGAAACTGACCCGCGGAGCAGACTTTTCTGTACCGTGTCCGTTTCTGTTGACTATTGTTTGCAGATATTTTCCATTGCCTATTATAGGAAACAATAAAATCTGCCTTGTATTGTTGATTATTGCGAAAATCCACAGCAGAAATCTGCACCAGAATCTGCACAGTTTGGTGCTGATTTGTCTTGTGGATTTGTTGAGGAATTATCTTAGCAGTGTGGACATATCCTTAGCTGAAATTTCTAATAGTTTTATATGAACGGTACAATTTCTGATGACTACAGTACATGGGCTCCAAGTGCTAAAGGCAAACACTAGGGCTTTGCAAAGAGAAGGCGAATAGTCAATGAACAACTCAGGGCGATGCATCAGCTCTGCTATTCTATAAAACTCCGAATCCCTTTAATAAGTTACTCCCTTCAGAGAATGTTCTAGATGGAGACTGCTGTGGTTGAATGCACAGCCGTCGTAGAAGGCACAGGTGTCTGTAGAGTTATGCCATTTGCTGTGATAGAGTCAGAATAGGGAGAACCCTGGAAGCGTCTGGCAGCAGCAGGGAAAGCTCCCCTGTATAATTAGGGATGGTTCGTTCTATCATCACATGGTCCTCTGCCTTCCACTGCTGGCTGCAGCAGCTGTTTGTGGTGCTCAGATGCTGCCCTAGTCCTGTCAATCGTCTCTCTGTCAGGATCCTCGCAGCCCAAGCCTCCAGCTCCACCAGACATATAGCAGGGCTGGGGATTGTTTCACTGCATGGGTGGGGCAGCTGCATTTATAAGCCCCCCTAATACCACCTGACTAGTAATGTCTATTTGCTGCTGTTTCTTTTTTAGGGATTATGGCTCTTCAAAGCGTAAATCAGGTAAGAATATCAATTTTCTATTATTTCCTCTCCTGTTGCATGAAATACCGTATTTTGCATCCTAATTTCCAAAGCAATGTGCATGTAGACGTACGTGTGTCAGGATTTATTCTGCATACTTTCCACCTTATCCCTAAATCTGGGGGTGCTAATGGCTTCTGAGATGACTATAATTTATGGGATATCTGCTGGATAAAATGTTTTCAGATCTGCTATGGGATTATCTTCTTTCTAACCTTTACTTTACTCTTCTCAGGTTATTGGTATTTTTATTTCTTCTCTGCACTTTGATTTATTCTGAACATGCAAAGGGAAATCACTTCACTTCTGAGGAAGCTTTTAACATTTCTACCCAATCCCTTAGGGGATTATTAGGTAATAGATGGTTCCTAGTGTTCCAAGCTTTGCATAGTATTGACGGCAATTTTTGAGAGTGGTTTCTGGGATGTGATGAGAGTGCATATACCAAGGGGGGCTATTGGGCTTCAGCCCCTTTGGCAATGTCCAGGGACCACGAGATTATTTACAGCACCTGCTTATTGATAGGGTTATTGATTCCTAGTCTCCTGTTCAGTGGATTTTCTGACGTTCCTCCTGTTTGTGGTAATAGAGGAAGTTTCTTGCTAGCCTCTTCCACTTTGAGTTAACTTTGAGCAATGAAGAGAACGGAACGCGGAATATAAATTTTGCAATAGAAAATTTGATCTGAGTTTCGGGTCCGTTCTAGAAAATAAAAAAGGCAGTGGGGGTGGGGGGGGGGGGGGGGTTGCTATATGGAGGCTTCTGCCTAGCAGTGAGCCCGGTGACGTCACTGGCACTAATCTGCGGGCTTTAGCGCTGCCATAGCCTGTAAAACGGCTAGGGCAACGCTAAAGCCCGCCCATCAGAGGCGGTGATGTCACCGGGAACACTGCTCGGCAGGGTAGAAAATATAAACAAACAGCATCGGAGCATGAAATCAGGGGGGCTGCCTGGGTGAAAATGGGGATATGTCCGGGTTCAGCTCTAAACCTGGACAACCTCTATAAATATGGGCCTTTGTGCACCAGACATATCCTGCTTTTTTAATCTTATTTACTACAGGATACAGAATTCATTAACTAAATTAGATTTGAGATCTATGACTGCTCACAGCATCACTGCCGGGCTGCATCTAAAGAATTCCTCTGACTCATTCCCCTGATGGAGGCACAGACCTTCACTGGTCCATAAAGATGAATGGAGATCTTACTCACTGTTTGGAATTTGTAGCTAATGTGAAGTCTTTTCATTCTTCTGTGCCATCCCTGATATGCACACATTGACTGTGCCAGTCCCGAGGTTGCATCCATCCAAACCTCACAGTATGTTACTTATAAGTGCGCTGAATTTATAGTACTACATAGTCCTGTATTAGTCACAGACCTGCTCTCATTAGAGGTAATGTCATTTCAGCACTGGCAGGAACTAGATTTACTTAATAATGTTAGGATTTCATCAGCCTTGTCTCCCAATTTCCAGCTCTGGTACATATGAGAAATATTGTCTTCATTAAAGTGATTTGCCGCAATAATAAGTGATGATGTCCTGCTGAGATAACTAGCGGATTGGTGGTGGTGTGACCAGGGGTACACCACCGATGAGGCCAGGTGAGGCCCAGGTAGGGGCAAGAGGGGGGCAGCAGAAGAGGCAATGAGCGCTTTCATTGTGGCAAAGGGGTTAGGTTAAGAAATTGGCATGGGGGGGGGGGGGGGCGCTGTTTCAGTTTTTCGCCTCAGGCAGCAGAAAGGCTAACTGCACCCCTGGGTCTAACTATTGGGACCCCCACAAAAATAGAGGTAGCACTCTGTGCAGAAACTGAGGCTTAGGGCTCATTTACGGATTACAAGTTTGTATTAATTACATCTTATAGAGCAGGAGGCATTGAACAGATTTATATATAGTTTTGAGGGAAAAGGTTAAGGGTTAAAAAAATAAATTACCATAAAATCCTCGGCAGAAACCAATGTTGACCCTCTGGTTTCTGCCATGGTTTAGCATTTTGATTTCAGTGGGTCCATCCACCGCTATTGCCTCATTCAACATGGCTGTAAACTGTGCCTTATCTTCCCTAAGAACAGAAAGATCTGCCATCAAGAGGCCCCCCAAACACGTCAAGCTGCCCATACACGTTCGCTAGCTGTCGGTGGACAGCAATCTCTCCCGTCTCCCTCCCAGCCTCCCCACACACATTTGTCGATGGGGAGAGCGGAGAAAGCTGCTGCCAAGACTGCTCTGGGGGGCAGCTTATCTCCTGGGAGAACAAAAGGATTGGGCGAAAATATTCATTTGCCCGATCCTTCTCTTTCCCAACATCATCTGTCAGGGGAGGGTCAGGAGCTCCCCATACATATTAGTGTGTCTGCCGAACCCAACGTTCTCGGCGAGTTTGGCTGACCAAAAGTATAATGTCTATGACCAGCTTTGGAAGGTTGGCCAGTCCTGATTAAATCATCCAGCTTCATGTGTGTTGACAGCCTAAGGCCATATACTGTATCTAGGGTTGAGCGAATTGAAGTACCCGAAGTGAACTATGATCTGAAATTCATGGAAAATTTTATTTGCGTGAAGTCGAATTTCCTTGTGCTTTGTGGTAACGAATCAATTTTCCCTGAAATTGCTGTAAAACCACCCCCCAAAAAATACTCACCTCATCCATTTAGACACGAAGAGGCTGCCGCGGCCATCTTGATTGAACATCCCTTCAGAAATCGTGTGCGTGGTGACGTATGACATCACCACGCCGGCCAGCCTTATGACGTAATCAGGATCTCCAGTCACGATGACTGCAGCGGCTTCTTTGCAGTCAAATGGATAAGGTGAGTATTAATTTTTTATGTTTTTTTTATGAATTAACCCCTAAAAGCCCTCACTATTATTCTCAGATGCTGCAATCAGTGATGAAAGCAGCACCTGAGGGGTTCTGGGGTTGAATGATGGGGGGGTGGGTGCAATCACCGCTCCGTGTCATTACGCCCACTACTTAAAAAGAAATGCGTTTTGTGACAAAGTAATTTCTCACAAAGAAAATTTCTGTGTGAAATTCGGCGAAGCAGTTAAATCTTTTTTTTTTTAAAAAAATTCGCTCCACACTAACTGTATCTATAAAGAAGGACCTAATAAGCACTGGCTGCCATAGAGATCAGTTGGCTCTTGTGATGAATTTGTAGAGGGTTGGTGTCGGATCAGGTGGAGACTGTCCCCCTGGATTATTTATTTTAATTTATTGCACTAAATTGCTTAATAGAATGGAAAACGAGCAATAAACTATGTACATCAATTATTAAAGTAAATCGCCTAAAATTAGTGAATGGATACTCACCTGTTACCTTCCCTGTTTCTTCAAGCACTGCGCTCCAGTCCTCTCGCTGCTGACGTCATCTTGACAGCAGCAGCAACGTTCCGTGCAAAGGCCTCAGCCATGCACGGGACATTTCTGCTGAGGCCAGTGATTTGCTGTAGTGGTGACCTGTGTGCACAGAACGTCACTGCTGCATCCAGGTAAACAAAGAGCAACGGTGTGGAGCGGAGTGCAACGCAGGAAGTATCAGAGGAGAAAACGGGTGAGTATACAGTATATTCATTTGTTATTTTAGGCAGTTTACAGGGGTTGCCCGAATTTTTTGATAACTTGGACAACCCCTTTAATTGTGATCACTGGCAATATTGGCAAGAAATTTAGTAAAATAAATTAAAATAAATAGTCAAAGGGGACATGATCTTCACTTGATCCCTAGCTGTCAAAGGGCGCCCATGTTCTTTAGATGCCATGTTCCCTATTGACTGTCTGTGACATGTAAGGAGGTTAAAGAGGAGCTGTCCCCTCCCCTGACATGTCTGTTTTAGTAACTACTTCTATTCCCCATGTAATAACAATTCTGGAGCATCTGTTCTTATTGTTCTGTATAGTTTAATTCCTTAAGTATTCCTACTAGAAGTTATGAATGAATTGCTAGCGGTTTGCTATGACGATCCAGAGTTACCAGTTGGGCGGTGTCCCTGCACAGTCTGACACTGGCAGCACTGATTGGATAGTGTCCGACTTTGCAGGGACACTCTCCCCGCAGGTAACACCCATCTAGACCTTCACTGCACATCGCTATTCAATAAGATCTAGCAGGAATGACGCATCATACAGTCATAAGAATAGATGTTCCAGAATCGTTAACATATGGGGAATGCAAGTAGTTACTAAAACAGACCTGTCAGGGAGGGGACCGGCCTTTCTATTTAAACAGCAGGGATGAGAGCTACTTATAATCTCAGTCCTTGCCCTGAGAGAGCAGCTATGTATCGCCGATCTTCTCCCAGGAGTGATGCATAGTTGTGCCCATGCCATCAGTGCTCCATAATTGTACGTACAGTGCAGGATCTGGTTAGACTTCTACATTGGGAACCCATCCTTATGGTATTTGTCTCCTTACTGGTAGAACCGTCTGGTTGATCTGGAGGTTCTTCGTACATCATTAATCCTATCTCACAAACCTATACACTTTTGAAATTGGACTAAAATTGAACTGAAACTTTATAAAAATATCTTTGTAATCTTACATTTTCCAATGTATATAAATTACCGGTGTAGTGATAATTCATCATGGGTTATAGGTTACTGTTTATTTTAAACAGTTCATGTTTCTATGGTTTTTTTGTTCTTTTGCACACTTCTCTCTGTTATCAGTATGACGGCGGTAAGTGGTTATCTTGAAAAGTTTATCGCCTTAAGAGATTAGAGAACTGAAATGAAACAGAGAAAGGGAGGACGGCTGGCATATTTTCTAGTGGTTTTCTAGTAGAAAGTGTTTGTATAAAGCAAAGAAAAGTAGGTAGGTATAAAAGAGCCATTTAGATGTGAAAATGTGAACATTGATTCACAAATGTTCAACTTTGGTTAGCTGTAGTGTTGAGCGACTCAAATCCGTGGAATTCGATCCGAATTTCAGGATAAATTGGTTTTGCCACGAAGCCGAATTTCCTTGTGCTGCGTGGTAGCGAATCGATTTACCTGAAATAGTGTAAAAAACCTAAAAAAAATCATGCTTACCTCTTTCATTTGCTTGGGAGAGGTCGGCCACGGCCATGTTGATTGAAGATCTTGGCCCGAAATCCCATGCGCAGTGATGTATGATGTCACCACGCTGGCCGGCGTGATGATGTCATCTCGCGCCACGCAAGATTTTGTGCCAGATCTTCAAGAAAGATGGCAGCGGCTGGCCCGTGGTGAGCAAATGTAGGCTGTAAGTAATCAGATCCATGATCGTGGCATCTGAGGGGTACAGTGACGAGGAGCGGTGCAATCACAGCTTCCTGTCATTGCACCCACTACTTACAAAGAAATGTGCTTCATGACAAAGTAATTAGTCACAAAGCGAATTTTTTTGTAAAACTCAACGAAACAGCCAAATAGAATTTCTCAATACTTTGCACATCTCTAGTAAGCTGTATTGGACAGAGGAGACTTAACCCCTTAGTGACCAGCCTGTTTTGGGCCTTACTGACCAAGGATTTTTCTTCCTTTTTTCATCGTCGTGTTTCAAGAGCTATAACTTTTTTATTTTTCCGTCTATATAGCTTTATGAGGGCTTGTTTTTTGCGGGACAAGTTGTAGGTTTTAATGGCGCCATTTTGGGGTACACATAACTTTCTGATTAACTTTTATTAACTCTTTCTGGGAGGGAGATGGGAAAAACAGCAATACTGCCACTGCTTTTTTACATTATAAATTTTACGGCGTTCATTTTTCGGTATAAATAACATAATATCTTTATTCTCTGGGTCAGTCTGATTACAGTGATACCAAATACATATTTTTTTTTACGTTTCACTACTTTTTTGCAATAAAACCCCTTTTTGCATTGCCACTTTTTTATTTTTCTGTATATGGAGTTGTGTGAGGGCTTGATTTTGGAGAGACGACTTGTATTTTTCATTGGTATTATTTTGGAGTAAATGGCGCTTTCTGATCGCTTGTTATTAAATTTTTTCGATGGCAACTAAGAATAAATTTGCAATTCTGTTTTTTTTTCTTTATTTTTTTAGGGGATAATTTATGTAGTCCAGGTCGTAACGGACGCAGCAATACAAAACATATGGAGAAGATTATTTTTTTTGCTATACTTTTTCATTGAAAAGCGTATTTTCAATGTAAAAAAAGCCTCTCTGGCGCAGCCTGCTGGAAATTACTCAAGGCTGGTCTGGGGCCTATATCAGACCCCAGGCAGCCTTTACACACACACACAATCGCATTTGCGGGGTGCCGATGGGAGACAGAGGGAGTCCGCTCCCTCTGTCAGCACTTAACATGCAGCGGGCGCCATTGCCCACGGCATGTAAAGTGTTAAAAAGCCCAGATCGGCACTCCTGCCGGTTAGAGCAGGGCCACGGCTCTCATGTGAGAGCCGGGTCCCCACTCCTCGCTGCACGGGGGACCCGTGCATCACTTAGACTGGCCCAGCCTTAGGCTCCTTAGTGACCGCCGTAAAAAGGCGTATGGGTGGTCACTAAGGGTTAAAATGGACCTGTCACCTCCCCTGACATGTCTGTTTTAGTAACTTCTTGAATTCCCTATGTAATAGTTCCGAAGTATCTTTTCTTATGACTTTATGATGTGCCATTCCTTTATTATTCCTGTTATAAGTTATGAATGAATTATCAGCAGTTTGCAATGAAGGTCCAGGTGGGTGTTACCAGTTAGGGGGGGGGGCGTCCCCAGGGACACCCCACCCCCCAACTGGTAACACCCATGTGGACCTTCATTGCAAACTGCTGACAATTCATTTATAACTTCTAGAAGGAATAATAAAGGAATGGCGCATTGTAGAGTCAAAAAAATAAATGCTCCAGAATTTTTATTACATGGGGAATGTGCAGCAACCCACAGGGGGAATACTGTGAGGAGGTTGGGAGTGGTAGTTGTGGCACTGACAGGAGTTCATGGTGGTTGTCCGCCCTCTACCGCTCCCTAGGGCCGTTCAGTGAAGGGACACGCCCTCTGGACAGAGCCTGATATTGGGGTTCCCGCCTGGTGTTACTTAGGGTGCCCTTGATGGTGAACAGTTGGTAGGGTGCAAGGCAGGACAGGTGCAGGGCCAGATAATGGCAGTGGTGCAAGGCAATAATCGGGTAACAAATCCAGTGTCCTTTACGGAGGTAGTTAAGTTAATAAACCCAGACACTGGTAGCCTTCAGGTCAGACGCTCCGGAATACACAATACTTCCAAAGCAGTAAGATGGCTGACTCTGAGTCTCTCTCTCTATCCGATCCAAAACTACCTTCCAAATCGAACAAATGGCTGCATATTTGCATTACGTACTACAATTCCCCCAGCGGGGTGTAGATCCTCCAATGGGTAGCTAATCCGTGGTAAAAGCGTGGCTGGCACCTGAGACAATGTGGCCTTTCCACTAGCAGTAAGACCTGTTGCTGTATAAAAACGATTGCACTTACTGTCTGTACTTTGCACCAATCCTTTAAAAAGCCCCCAACAATCTGGATATTCTGTACTTCTTTCTCTCTCAGAGGATGGTGGTAGTAGTCGATGCAATGATGAGAGTTCCTTATGCAGCAACCGGGCCCCAGGGGCAATAGGTGTGAGTTATGGTGGGCCGATGGGGGTAGTAGTGATTGTACTCCCAGTTCTGCAGCTCCCTGGGCCGGCCTGCAGTGATGGGGAAGGACGGCACTAAATCCTTCAGGGCACTCTCTGTTGTGCAGGGATCGCCAGCCAGATGGTAGTTGAGGTGCCCTTGGTGGAATGTGTGTTTAGGGTACCTTGGAGGCCGGGTCCCTGGTTGTACGTGACGCCAGCACCGTACGGTGCATTGAGGGATAGTAACGAATAAGGAGAGAGTCAGGAATGAAACAAACTTTCAGGAACTTTACTTGAAATATTTGCCTTGAGGTAGTTAGCATCCACACAAATAAGGCCTTGGTTCACAAAATAATGCAGAGCTGCAACTCCAGACAACAGGCTCGGTGAGGCAGTTTTAGACGGGTTCCAGATTGACTTGAGTGAGAGAGTGATCCTTTCCTTGGTTCTGGTCTCGCTCTGATAACCCAGCCTTTCGGAACTTGGATCTCGGACTAGAATTTGGCAACCAATAGGGCAGTCTACCTAGTGGCAGGCATCATACTTCTGCTCCGTTATTTGCACAGGTTGCTTCAATACAAGTCCACTTCGTCTCTGGCTTCTGGACAGCGGCACTACAAAAAGGGATCCAGTAGCCTTTGGGCTTTGTTTCCTATATATCTTACCCTACTGGGGAGTGCCCAGGGGCACACAGCACAAGCTACATGCTCTCCTTTCCTTCACTAAGCTCTCATCTGTCTTCCTGTGACTGACCTGTTTTATATATATATAAAATGTAATAGCACCACCTAGTGGTGACTGGGTGTAATGCAGTTCCCAGCCTGTTGTGAGGAATTTGCAGCTTAATACATAGGAAATACGGAGTGTGACACTGCACTTACACCAGGTCTCACACTGCACAGGCACATTCAGATGCTTCCTCTCTCTGAGTCCATTCACACGTCCGTAAGTGTTTTGCGGATCCGCAAAACACGGACACTGGCAATGTGCATTCCGCAATTTACGGACTGCACATCGCTGGCACTATAATAGAAAATGCCTAATTTTGTCTGCAATTGTGGACAAGAATAGGACATGTTCTATTTTTTTGCGGAAACGGAAGCACGGATGCAGAAGTGCGGATCCGCAAATGCGGATGCGGACAGCACATTCCGGCCCCATTGAAAATGAATGGGTCTGCACCCGTTTTGCAAAATTGCGGAACGGATGCGGACCCATTTTGGGGACGTGTGAATGGACCCTAAGGGTCCATTCACACGTCCGCAATTTCGTTCCGCATTTTGCGGAACGGAATTGCGGACCCATTCATTTCTATTGCGGACCTGCACTTCCGGGTCCGCAATTCCGTTCCCCAAAAAAATAGAACATGTCCTATTCTTGTCCGCAATTGCGGACATGAATAGGCATATTCTATTAGTGCCAGCAATGTGCGGTCCACAAAATGCAGAACGCACATTGCCGCTGTCCGTGTTTTGTGGATCCGTGGATCTGCAAAACACGTTACGGACGTGTGAATGGACCCTTAGGCTGCTTGAACTAACCACTAAGCTCCTGACCCAGAGGAGAAGGGCTCATCTCCTCCCACAGAGCAGATCAACATAGCTAAACGGGGTTCCCATTTCACTTCTTGGATGACAAACATCACATAGAAAAAGTGCATTAACATTAACAATGGACATTAACCCTTTTGCAGCAAAATTACAGTTTGCAGTAGCCCTCTGGGGCACTGCAAATGTAAGTAGTCAGTAAAACAGACACTTTGAGAGAGGTTACGGTTACGGGTTCTCTTTAAAAGAACAGACAGCTTGCTGTAGGGTATGATTTTGTGGTGTAGATGGAGGATAGCAGTAATGCACATGGATGACATGTGGTGGTAAACACAATAACAGTAAGTTATCAGCTTCATATATTCACATATACAAATGAGCTTTAGCACGCACCGAGACTTTAATTTCGAACATATTGTACGACAGTTCTGCTCCGGATCAGCTGCCAGGAAATGATGGTAGTAAATAATTTTCCATGTGGTTTGTTTTGTAAAATAACAACCTCTCATATGGACCAAGCATGTCCAGTAAGTGGAGCAGGAAGCTGACGTAAACCGTGCTGCACGGATCGAGGGGCCAGTCCCACATACATTGTTTTTCATCTCTCATCCCCTGCAGCACGCTACTACTATGCCGAGATCCAATTTCCTCACCAGTGAATACTGGTACGGTTTATAGTAATCTGTATTTTGTGAATTGATGGCTCACAGAGGTAGCAATGATAGCAGTACATTAAAGGGATTCTGTCACCAAGTTTTGGGCTATAGAGATACGGACATGCACGGCTAGATCGCCGCTAGCATGTCCGCAATATATCTGTCCTATAGGGCTGTGTGGTTTTAATTTCTTTAAAAAAGGATTTTATAGATATGTAAATGAGTCTTGTATGTGTCCAAGGGGCTGTACTGACCTTCCTTGTGCCCAGCCACGCCCGCCTGTGAAGGAGCCCAGCACCGCCTATGTCCTCCGAATCTCCTCCTTTCATCAACTATAGATTGCCGTAATCTCGCGAAGCGCGAGATCGCGCATGCGCAGTGCCGGTATAGTGTTCCTTCCCTGTGTTGGCATCAGCCTCAGGGAAAGAACTGCGCATGCGCGATCTCGCGCATCGCGAGATTACAGCTATCTATCGGTGAAGAAAGGAGGAGATTCGGAGGACATAGGCGGTGCTGGGCTCCTTCACAGGCGGGCGTGGCTGGGCACCAGGAAGGTTAGTACAGCCCCGTGGACACATACAAGACTAATTTACATATCTATAAAATCCTTTTATAAAGAAATTAAAACCACACAGCCCTATAGGACAGATATATTGCGGACATGCTAGCGGCGATCTAGCCGTGCATGTCCGCAGCTCTATAGCCCCAAAACTTGGTGACAGAATCCCTTTAAAGGGCATCTGTCAGCAGATCTGTACCTATGACACTGTCTGACCTGTTATATGTGCGCTTGGCAGCTGAAGACGTCTGTGTTGGTCCCATGTTCATATGTGCCCGCATTGCTGAGAAAGATGATGTTTTATTATATGCAAATGAGCCTCTAGGAGCAACGGGGGCGTTGCCATTACACCTAGGGGCTCAACTCTCTCTACAACTGTGTCACCCTCTGCACTTTAAGTGAGAGGATAAGGCAGTGGAAATGTGACCACACCTGACCCTGTCAATCACAGTGCAGAGGGCAGGGCAGTTACAGAGAGAGCAGAGCCTCTAGGTGTAATGGTAACGCCCCCGTTGCTCCTAAAGGCTCATTTGCATATATAAAAAAATCATTTTTCTCAGCAATGCGGGCACATATGAACATGGGACCAACACAGATGTCTTCAGCTGTCGAGAGAACATGCCTGCCTTAGCATACATACATTAAAAATAAAAATACTCACCTCTTTTCTGCTCTCCGTCACCTCTTGTGGCCTGACTTCTGGCGTCCTGGTGCAGGTGGTCACAAACACATCACTGTGTCCTCCTGCGCCGTATCATTACGTCATCTCGCGAGACCCGATGTGATCTCTTGCTCCATTCTACTGCCTCATAGGCTTCAGGCTTAGTGGCCTGAGGCCTATGAGACAGAACTGTCTGCTACCTGGTACCCCCTGCAATTCGGCCCCCCTTCCCCTACTACGCCATAGACTCTGTCTCCTACCCACCCAACCCCATAAAAAAATGGCTCACTTCTGGTGAGCAAGAAAAGTCTTAAAGCTTGTGCTTACACCTTCACTTATTTCACCAGCAGCCCCCCCATAAATGTGCACACTCGGCGGAAAGTCGGGTCCGCATACATGTTGGATGCTCGGCTAGTCCTGCTGAAACTGGCATATCTGTTTTCCAGAATATTGGTGGTACAAGCCTGGGAATCGATCCCTGGATGATAACAGAGTGCACGTTTTCTTGTGCGCACAAAAGTCTGGCTTCATTATGGGAGCTGTGTTTTTCCCTTTTGTTCTACATTTTCTGACATTTACATACAAGCGGCATATTGTCTAGTTGTCATTGTAATGTCACACAATCGTAGTAATCGTACAAAAGGGCTATTTGATTGGAGTTTTTTTTCCCTTTAAATTGTGCCTTGAATAGCGATTATATCCAGTGAAGAGTTGCGTTGTCTCAGCCGCCATGTCACATGGGAGGCCAGCAGGATGCCAAACAAATATGAACCAGGATGCCGGGGCAGGCGGATAGCTTTTTACACAATATTTGGGGAGGCTTGTATTCTAAAATTTGCATGGTGCAGTAAACATATGAACTCCTGCAAACACGTATCCCACAGACAGCTAGAGTTCAATGAATCTCTTGTTCTTCAGGCTGTAGAGTACGCTGCCAGTCTGTCTTCAGTGTCTGCCGCTCCAGGGAAGAGTTATCCCCTGGGCTTAATATATGTAATGAAGAGAGGTCAAATATTTGACTATAATATTTGTCTTATTACCATGTATCATGAGCTATCATCACAAGCTACAGTATTTATTGGAGGAATTGAGTATTACTTCTGGTTGTTTGTATAAAAAAAGTAACACCCAAGCAAAATTTCCATAACTTTTTAAATATTTTTTTATTACAATGGATAATTCGCCACACTATGCTCTCCTGTTTAAAGGGGTTTGAACCAGGTCACATCCCTTACTTCTCCCACTCAGCACCTCTGACATGAGCATCGGAGCATTTCACTGTATTGCGCTGTTATATTTTTTGCACTGCTAGGTGGAGGCTTCCTCCTAGCAGTGTTCACGGTGATGTCACCGGCACTGATGGGTGGGCTTTAGTGCTGTTTTACAGGCTAGGGCAGCGCTAAATCCTGCCTATTAGTGCCGGTGACATCACCAGGCTCACTGCTAGGCAGAAGCCTCCGCCTGGCTTACCCGTGGAAAGCCCAGTACGTCACCGGATCTCCAGAAAAATCTCTGATGCACATATCAGAGGGGAAGAAGGTGATATGTTAGAGTTCAGCTCTGAACTCGGACAAGCCCTTTAAAGGAAGCAGTTATAGGGAAACATCCTCTGCACAATTAAACCAAACTGTTCAAAAATACATGTGCCATTTGGTCTCCAGCGCATAACCGTATTTAGCATATTTGCCACTAAATAGATTTGACTTGGGTCAATTCCCTCTGGCCTTCACCCTTTAACTTTTATACAGAGATCTGGACTCTGCTGCAGGGAACCATCAGTCTGCTATGTTTTGTAGTAGTCTCTGTTTAGTGGCTTCTGATCCATGGGGTTCAAGACACACAAGCGTGGAGCTCTGAGGAATCATGAGAAACCATAGTCAGGAAAAAAGTCAAGTTTAGGGCAGACAGCATGTGAGCAATCTAGTCCAAGGACAGGCTGGGAACACAGTCAGAATGTCCAGAAAAAGGCAGTGTTTGGTACGTGGGCAGTAGAGCGAGACTGTAGCACACTACTGCAGGAAGCTAGCTAGCTAAAATCTTTTGTTCAGGCACCCTCCCATATGTGAAGGTGCCTTAAAGGGGTTATCCGACTAATAAATGCCCTCCATATGACCGAGCCCCTCACACTGAATATACTTACATGGCTCCCCACCCCCTGCGCCGCTCCTGGTCCCCGCACTGTCGCTGCTGCTTCTCCCCGTGCGGGGATGAAAACATCTGGTGTCGGGGGAAGGGGGAGCATCAGTGGCAGGCGGGAATGAGCATCGGGGGTGACTCTAGGGAGGCTCGTCTGCCATTGACTGCTCGCTCCCCCCCAAGACCGGATGTTTTCATCCACGCACAGGGAGAAGCGTAGGTTTGGGGACCAGGAGCGGCACGGGGAGCCAGGTAAGTATTTTTAATTTGTGGGGCCCGGGCATATGGGGGGCATTGGATAACCTATTTAAATATCCTGAGGTGGTCAGCCACAGGCTGGGAAAGATTGTTTCACAATCGCTGGCCCTTTAAGAGCTGGATGGAGTATGTGCACACCTTACAGGCAGTGAGAGGTTGAATAGGCAAAAGACAGGCCTCAGCCAGTGCCGCACTGCCCCGGTGGCTGGGACAGTTTGGAGGGAGCAGCAAAGATGCTAGAGGCCCCGGACAGCCAAATAGAAGATGTGTGCAGTCTGGCTGTCCTACCCGCTGGGAGGTATGAGGTGGCTGGTACAGACCACCAGTATAACAGTATGTAGTTACGAGGCCACTAACTCCCGTTTCCCGTGCCTCATCCACCTTCTTTGCCATTTTTGCTTTCAGTCCGTAGTGGGAGGAGGTAGGGGGAAGGGCTTCTTCCATGAATTAAAGTAACTCATAATTGTATAGGTTTTTATTGGTGTGGTCCGTGCATATTATTAAAAAATTTTTTGCATCAACGACTTTCCAAGTATTGCCAACATCTGCATCTGACAACGAAAAAATCCAAGATCAGGTTTGTCACGGATATCTGCAAAAAAGGGCTAACCAGTGGCAATAAGTGGTCAAAATCTGACAAGAATCACCAGTGTATGGCTAGCAGGGGAATTGGGAATGTCTAGCGAATGATCAATGCTCTTCATAGAAGTTTCTAGTAGTACAGACTGTATTACAAATGTATTGTATATTATATAAGCAGTGAGACCCTGAACCCATCCGGTCATCCCATACCAATTCATGTCGGAGAATGCTGTGCTCAACCTTTGTGCTGATTTTCAGTAATAAAGAGAGGATAGGTTTACTCCCATAAATATATAATATGAAAAGCAGGAATTCCTTTTTTCCCCCTCAGTTTCTGGAGATGGGCTCCTTTTGACGCTGTAGTTAATCTGAATATCTGAGCAGCTCTTGAAATCTTTTCATCCATTGATCTGTTTTCTGCTAGGAGTTTGCGTGGTAGAGTTTTATAAGCTTTAGCAGTGCCTTGACTTTCCTGTTCTCCTCCTTCTTACAGGAGAAAACCAGATGTACAGTTGCAGGAACTCGCACTACACCGCGGTACAAGACACTAATAACATCAGCCGTCAAAAAGGACACATTTTTTCATGCAGTTTTAAAGCTAAAACCAGGAGTGGATTAAAAATGAGAAAAAGACTCAGGGGCACGTTTTAGACGGCGGTCTTAATAACCCCTATACCTGGTGGTGGATCCACTGGAGTTATAAAGAGGTGACGGCCTCTACATAACTTCAGCGGATCCTCCGCCACTTCTAAATGTAAGACTCCTCCCAAGCTGTCTTACATTTAGACCATTTTTTATACCTAAAACGGGCGTAGAAAATGGTAAATGAAACGAGCCTGCCGGCCTGTCCCCTTCCCTACCCCACGCCATGCACACTTTTTTAAACCTGGTGTGAGCGGGGAGAGGTCGCAGTTTGCGGCGCTGCAATCTGTGCCAGAAATATGCCTAATTTAGGCATATTTCTGTTTGAAAAATGACCCCCTCAGTCTCTTCTATATTCGTGTCCTCCTTTTAGGATCTGTTCCTGATTTTGGCTACAAGCGGTCTAAAATGGATCAGTTTTGCCCTAATGCATCCTGAATGGAAAAGGATCCGCTCAGAATGCATCAGTTTGCCTCCGATCAGTCACCCTTTCGCTCTGTAGGTGGACACCAAAACGCTGCCTGAAGACACAATCTGACCCAATAGAAAACGGATCCGTCCCCCATTGACTTTCAATAGTGTTCAAGACTGATCCTTCATGGCTATAGAAGACATAATACAACCGGATCCGTTCATGACGGATGCACACGGTTGCATTATGGTAACGGAAGCGTTTTTGCAGATCCATGACGGATCCGCAAAAACCGCTAGTGTGAAAGTAGCCTAAGGCGACCATCTCTGTAATTGGAAGACTAGAATGAGGGGCGGATTTGCCATAGACCCTACAGGGAAATTTCCCAGGGGGCCCTCCTCACAGCCAGCCAGTGGAAGTTTTTGGGGATGTATTTTGTGCTGCTGTGGCATTTGGCACTGTTGGGGTGGTCTAATGTGCCACAATATGGTATTTCCGGCTCTGTCTTCCATCAATTTGGACCTGACTATTTTTTCCATCGAAACCTTAAGTTCCCAGTCTGCCCCTGACTAGAATATTATCACCAAGTGTTATTAGTGGCACAGTCGCTTGTTTAAAAGCCCATTTGCATGGGACAATTTTCGGGGAAACAGGCTGCTTATTCCCAATAATTGACCAGTGTAAATGTGCTGTCGATCACCCAGTGAACCTGCAAACGCTTGTTCATCGGGTGAAAGCTTCATTGATGTGGCCCCCAAATTTATTGTTTGTGAGCATCAGATCATGCTGTGTCAACAGGGCTCTACTGCCTATAAATCTGTATTGACGAGCGATCACAGTAGAAATCACTCATCCCCATACAGCAGAGGTGATTGCTGCATGTAAATGCAGCTCTCTGCTCCTCTAATGAGCAGGCAATTATCGGCAACGAATGGTTCATTCATTGCCAAGGCATCAGCAGGTATAAAGGGGCCTTTAGGGTCCTTTTACATAGGCATGTGCCAGTTGATGATAACAGCATGTCAACTGGCGCTCGTTACCTGCCTTTATATGCAGCAATTATAATTAGAATGGGGATAAACGATCGGTAAAACGATTGTTCCTCCCCACACCGTTTTGATTTGTTGGCAGCCTCTTTACATGGGGAGATGTGCTGCCGACCAGCGGTATAAAAGATGTGATCAAGCAACAAATATCAGCCAAAATAACAGGCCCCTAAGAACAGGAGAACATGGGTTTTCTGTTCTTATGCGAATAAAGTTTAATAACTTTGTAATGCAAACTTCTGCAACATTCTAATATAATTTGTGCTTCAGTTCCTCATTTTCAAGATCACTTCTTGCTGCATTTATACTTTTTTCTTAACAGTTTTTTATTTTAAAGGGAATCTATCACCAGCGACCTCCTGATACAGCTGTTTGCATAGACACATAGCTATGGTCCACCTGATTAAAACACTGTTTTTCTTTTTTTGATCTAAGTCCCTGTTCTCGAATTATGATACTTTTTTTGAATATGCTGATTAGGCCTTTGGCGCAATGAGGGTCAGTTTCCAGATGGGTATCCCTTGTTGTGGTAACTACAGGGACGTAGTTATAGGGGAAACAGGGGAAGCTGCTGCTTTGGGGCCCGAACACAGAAGGGGCCCACCAGAAGGAAGACTAAAAGATTTTGTCAGGGTCCCCTCAACAGTGTTAAACAATGACATTATATACAGTAACACTGTAGGATGTGCCTGCTGGGCCTCATCTGACTAGCCATAGAAGTGGGATTTGAAAATTTGTTGGGGGAGGGGGCATTCAAAAATTTGCTGTGGGACCCAGTCATTTCTAGTTACGCCACTGGGTGGCTACTCTGTGCCTAGGCCCATTAGGTCTTACATAGTCCCCCTGACAGGGTATCCTAGGGATAGAGACTATGTCTCACGCGTATACTGTGACCCCTGATAGGCTGCAGATCCGGATACTTAGGGCACTCCACCACAACCACGGGAGGCGGAAGGACAAGATTGATTTACATTGTGCTCTCCGCATCCGCATTTCTGGAGCGTGTTCCCGATCTTCCAGTCCGCAATTGCGGACAAGAATAGGCATTTCTATGGGGGTGCCGG
Organism: Bufo bufo; assembly: GCF_905171765.1. Classification (NCBI taxonomy): domain Eukaryota; kingdom Metazoa; phylum Chordata; class Amphibia; order Anura; family Bufonidae; genus Bufo; species Bufo bufo. The sequence continues at coordinate 73,136,945 of NC_053394.1, read as the reverse complement.
CCGGGTGTATTGCGCAACGCACTACGGACGTGTGAATGGGCCCTTTAGTTATGGCCAATTTTAGAGCTCCCAAAGAGCTTTTCCAGAATCATTCAGCCTCCACATCTTTTCTATCACTGCAAGACTAGTTAGATTTACATTTTGGGTGAGCTGGATGGCAACCCCTGTAACGGGGCCGGATTGGCCATAGACCTTACAGGGAAATTTACCGGTGGGCCAATGCCCAGGGGGCCGCCTGGGTCTTCCTCATGGCTGGTACAGTAGTTATTTCTACTGTAAAAAAACACTTGGAACTGAACCAGTGTTCGGTAAAAGTTTTTTTTACAGTAGAAATTAATTTTTTAAGTTATTACACGAAGTCTCGTGAGAATTCGCGAAGTAAGAACTTCGGCTCATTGGAGCCAATACATTCTGATACATCCGAATTTAATTCGCTCATCCCTAGTTGCAATATATAGACCTAGGAATGGTTCAATAGATGTGTTACCACTCTGCTTCTATAGCAGAGAATAAATCTGAGACAGGGCGTTATAGTACATAGTACAGATGCACACGGACTCTCTCGGCATGTATGCAGTAGGCAGTCTTCTGGGCAGAGGACTGTTAATAATCCGTCTCATCTGTTACTGGTTTCTGTTAGGACGTTATAGAGTCAGGTTGTAGGTTTGTATATACAAAGGTTTCTTCACGCTGGCACTGCAGATCCTGACTCATCACGACGAGTATCCCTCCCTCTATTGCTCTGCCAGTTGCACACTCATTTAGTAACCGCAAAGCTCAATTCCGACTTCCAGCTTTGGACATAATTCCAGCAAATCTGTATGAAAACTGAATGGGCCCCGAGCTGGAGAGTCCTGATCAGCATGCTCCATACAAGGGCAGGAAAGTGATCTGAATCCTCCTCAAGTATGAGTCACCGGGACAGCACCATTTAGTGTCCTATCATCCTTTCAATTAACTCAATAGATACATGACTAGTTGGAAATGCGGCAGTGCTGAATTTATCATTTAACTCTTTGGAGACATATTTTTAGCGGTTTAACTACAGTCCTATGTAAAAAAAAAAAAAAAATCACTAGGCATCATTATTGCATAATGAGGGGTTTTCTGGGATTTTTTAGCTGATAATCTATCCTCTGCATAGGTCATCAGTATTTGATTGGTGGGGGTCTGACACCAGGGACCCCTGCCGATCATCTGTTTGAGAAGACAACGGCGCTCGCAGTAGCGTCGCAAAGTTTTTGCAGTTTAGCCTTGCCCAAGTGATGTCACATTTATCAGTCACAGCTGGCACAGCTCAGCCCTGTTGATGTGAATGCGGCTGAACTGTGATACCTAGCACGGCCACTGCACAATGTACAGCGCCGGGCATAGTGAGCTGAGAGAAAGCCACGGCAAAAAGCTGATCGTCAGGGGTCCAGGGTGTTGGCCCCCTACCGATCAGAGGATAGTCAGTTAAAACAAAAATCCCCTTTATCTGCAGTCCTATGTAAAAACGCACTTTGCACATCATTCTACATAATGATTTATGCCAAATGACAAGCTCAGCCCTGCAACATCTGGTAAACCTGCCTTCTCCATATCTGACAAACTCAGTTCTGCAACATCTCATGAACCTGGCTTCTCCAAATTCAGCTCTGCTGCTTCTGGAAATCCTTTACAAGCACAGCTTTACGTGGGGATTGCCACACTCTTATCTTGCATAGCTCCCCTCTCGTAATGGGATATTGTATAAGTTGACCGTACAGTTGTGTGCGTACAGAAGTGCCCACCATGCTTATGGCAGCTGCCCATGATAAGTAATCTTTTGTCTGTTTGGTTCTACCAACTTGAACGGCACCTGCTATGATCAGTCTCATTGGCAGAAGACCTGACAGTGGTTTCTTTATGGTGTCAGTCGCTCTTGCTAGCCTTCAGCTGTTCACCAGCATAGCGGCACTACCAGCCTCTGCTTTCTTAGTTGGATCTTCCTTTATACAATGTTATAAATCAGCAAAGACAACTCAAAGCAGAGTACCCAAATGGCGCTGCAGCGTCTTGTTCAGCTGATTTCTGGAACCCTGCGTGTGCAGTTTGGCAGTAGTAGTCACAAACAGGGTGATAACATAGACATAGATCAAGAGGATTAGAGGAATGGTCCCCCTAATTACACTGAACATTAAAGAGAACCTGTCATCAACTTTATGCTGACCTCACTGAGAGAAATGCTGATTTCAGCCATGTGTCCCACATCCGCTAAAAGTTAGTGGTTGCCGAGAACCAGCATCATAATCATTGCAGCACAGGCCTTGAAAAGAGTCACGGCCACCAGAGAAGAGTCCTGGTCATTCATGAATTCCTGCTCTCCTGCCCACCTGCTGATGGCTGACAATCTTCTACCTAGTTTTCTCTCTTTCTCTCTAGGAGAGAGCTGCCAATCATCAGCAGATGGTCGGGAAGACCAGGAGATTATGAATAACCATGACTCTTCTCAGGTAGATTTGACTCTTTTCAAGGCCTGTGCTGTAATGATTATGATACTGGTTCTCGGCAACTACTTACTTTTAGCTCATGAGTGACACACGGCTGAAATCGGTATTTCTGTCACTACTTTATGCTGATCGTACTGAGGGCAGTATAAAGTTGATGACAGGTTCCCTTTAACATTAATTTCTCAATTGTATCATTTTTCAAAAATGCTTTTGTGCCTCCTTTTGAATAAAAAAAAAATTCTATCCACCTAGTGTGTCAAGTGCTGGTGGACACACGTGCCCAGTGGCTCAGTCCCGCTGCCTGTTTTGCAGACCAGATCATTAAAAATAGTACTGCTGATATGGAATCTTCTCACCAGTTCTGGACACATTAGGTGAATGTTCTGAGAAGGTAATTAAAAGAACACGAGGGGGTGCCATAATAAGCATGTGACATCAATGTGGACACAGATTGCAATGCACAGAAGACAATAAAGGAGACACTCCTCTGGCATCTATCCGGCTGATAATTGTAGTGAGGACCGGGTTTGAAGGATCTGGACTGTATATAGCCTTAAATGGGTTTTCAGATTTTACAATGAAATTTATTTGATCTGCCCAGAGTACCCCAAACACTGCATATTTTTGCCCCATATTCCTGTTTTTCATGTCAGCGCTTTCCTCCCCCTGTTCTCAGCATCACTGCATCCTGGCAGGATATTTACATGCAGAACTTCCTGTTTTCAGCAGCTTCCTGTAGGGTTTTCTAACCAAACCCAGCATGTTGGCTCTGTAATGTTTCACAGTGCTTGCTCCACCTTCCATACTGTTCTCTATGCAGTAATTGCTCCCGCTTCACCTCTTCTTTCCATGTTAGGTAGGTAGAACAAGCCATAAAATGTTAGCAAGACTGGTTGCCACCACATGCAGAGCTGCCTAGGGGGATGAGGGAGCAGGGCCTACGATATACCATCATGGCTGAGCAGCCTGGCAGCAAAACTCACCAATATGTAGTATATGCAAGTGACAAAGTGTAGTGTGTAGTCAGGCTCTGCCTCCTCAACCTTCAGGCAGGTCTGTAAGTGGTGGCAACCAGTTCTGCTCATATATCAGGACAGAATGATGGTGGCCATTTTAAATAATTCCCAAGAACCCCTTTAAGTTTCTTCTGAAACGACTTTTTAATGGTGAAAATTATGGCAGCAAAATAAGGAAAATAGGAATTACCAAATTCATATTTACCTCAATTGCGCAAAGATTTCCAGTGAAAAATATCTGAACTTTATGTTCTTGCCCAAGCCAGACTCCTGTAAACATCTTCTTTGCCAAATTTTTTTGTAATTAACACATCTCGCATTGTGTATTGTTTTGTTTGCAAGGGGCTAGCATCTTTTTCTGGAATCTATATGTCACACGTGTCAATGATGAATCTTTTTTTCATCCCCTTTTAACACTGGGAACAATTTATGTAGAAGTTTTTAAAAGGAAATCCAAATGCAAACCAGATGTGGCAGCATGGCAAGAACACTTGCGAAATTGTTTTTTTCCCTATTTTTTTTCTTTTTACCTTGGTTTGGGCCCACCAAAGAGATTTTCTAGAGATGGTTTTCATTTACTAGGTCACCATTTCAATGGGTGTACTGCTCACACACCTATTTTTTACTTTAGCTTAATGCACACCATATGTTAAGAAATGCATATTCCATGGACAGTCCTCTTTATGTACAGATGACCTATGAAGCCTGAGACCTAGCAAATTAACAGTGTCAAGAAGCTTAATTATATGTGTCACTCTAAGACTTTAAGTTCTACAACAACTGACTTGATCTTACTCTTTGCTACAGCCAGTAAACGTGTTTAAAAGATTATCTCAGTTGGCCAAAATTGGCCAAGGGGGAGAAATGATATAAAATACAGAAATTTACATAAACATATAAAAGAGACCACTGAGGCCGGGAATAGGCATCAGCAGTCACGTGCGTATAGAAGCATGTCACCACTGTACCCAAGTAAACGGAGAACAGCAGGGAGGACCGGAGTGGCGGTGGAGGAATAAATATCTAAATAATGTTTATTTTTTTGTTTCATAATATAAACCCATGTTCAGTTTTTGCTAAACTTGGACAAATCCTTGATGACTTACCCATTGGGATGGACCGTTAATGTTTGGTCATTGGAGTCAGGCCTCCTGCTGCTTCCCTTATACTGTGAAGCCACCAATGGGGGGAGCTCAGTGCATAGGGATTTATACAGTTATCATTGACTGCAATGGAAGCTGTAAAAATCTCCAGTTGTTAACTGCATGGCCCAATAGCAATCACATAATCTGCATCCATGAAAGGTATGCCACTGGTCCACTATACTCCAGTGAGTTCCATGGCTCAATTTATTACGCAGGCGTAACAGCTTATCCATATGCGTGTCCGTTTCTTGTACTGCAGCTTAATGGTGCTTTAAAACAAATAATAATAAGACTAATAATAACGGGAATACCAATGGTCCCGTAAAAGGAACTCTGTAGCCTCTCACAAATTGTATTTTGGGCTTAGGTTTGCCCAAGGGATATTTTAGGTGGTGTGCTTGTGGCAACCTGGGCCTATGGCCTCATGCTTTAGTTGTTCCCAGAAGTCAAGACCTCCGCCACAGTCTGACAGTGAGGGAGGTCAATTATTTATACTGACACTTTTATGGTTTAAGCGAATGCTTTTTTTAAAAAAAAATTATATATTTTTTTATTTTGGGGGAAGTGTGGTCATTTAATTAATACTAGCCTTGGATGGCCGCAAAGAAATACTAATTACTGTACTGAGCCAAAAAGTTACTTTTGTGGCTGATTATTTTGTACAAAAGATATTTGATCTATTTCATTGTGTAGATGAGTTTTCCCAACTGGACAACCCCTTTACAGACTGTAGGAGGCCTTGAAATCTGCTCAGGGAAGATGCTAGCAGCCACACATTTCTCCTGCTCAAGTATGCTCAAGCTCTCCTTTAGCATATGACCCCATGGTGCCAATGGCCACGTGATTTTACTGCATAATTGTGGGCCCATTATTTCCCAGGAGTTGGCATGGCCTGGCTGTAGATTCTTAACTTTATAGTGGATCTCCGCTATAAGAGGGGGGTTCCAAGTGGGTCACTTTGCTCCCTTTTATCCTTAAAGGGGTTATCCAAGAATTTGTTATTGATGGCCTACCCTCAGGATAGGTCATCAATATCAGATTAGCGAGGGTCTGACTTCCATCACCCCTCCAATCAGCTGTTTGAAGAAGCAGCGGCGCTGTGTGAGCGCTTAGGCCTCTTCCTAGGCCAGTGAAGTTACCATACATCAGTTTCAAGCGAATGGGGATTAGCTGCAATACCAAGCACAGTAGGTATCCAATGGACGTCGCTGTGATAGGTAAGCAGTGGGGAGACAGCAGACTTCACTGGAGATTTCAAACAGCTGATCGGAAGGAGGTGCCAGGAGTCAGACCCCCACCAATCTGATTTTGATGATCTATCATGATTAAATTCCCAGATAACCCTTTTAAATCTACTTACCCTAGTAGGACATCTGGACAGGGGCGTACCCCAATGGGAAAACATCTAAAAGACAATGACAGGGCATCCAGGTCTCAATTTTACAATCTCTTGTAAGCAGGTTCCCTTATTAATAAATTAGATTTTAATTTATGCCGTTGCCTTTATATCAGACCAGTGTGATGGGTTTGAAGATCATCGGGGAGAATGTTATTTGCCAGATGTTATTCTTTACTGTACAGATTGTTTAACGCTCTTTTATTCATTTGTAATTCTTTTCTTGCTGCCTCTGGATACCTGAAGTCTGGATGTCCAGTTTGTGTGAGATTCCAAAGGCTGAACCCAAAGGTAGTACACGTCTGTGTGCTGTGTATACTGCTGTGTTACACATCTGTGTGCTGTGTATACTGCTGTGTTACACGTCTGTGCTTTGTAAAATTACTTTACAGATAGTGCTCAGTGCATGTGGACAACTACATAGGAGATGCATGATGTCACCACAGATGGAATTCTCCATGGCCTTCCACAGTAAAGGGAACCTGTCATCCAGATATTCAACATTTAACTGTGTATTACCTTATTATTTCAAGCATGTTGTCCCTGATGGTGCCGTTATTCTTCTTTTGTGTTTTATGGTTCCAGAGAAAATGAACTTTATTCCATGCTCCCGCAACCATGAAGCACAAAAGCAGAATAACGACAGCATTGGAGACAACATGCTTGAAATAATAAGGTTGTATTGTGTGCATAGTTACATGTTGAATATCTGGATGACAGATTCCCTTGAACAACTCTATTAAATTATATTGGTTTAGACATAAGGCACGACACAGTGGTACGACACAGGGAGCCATTCAGATGTTATACATGGACTTGTTAAGTCCTCCATATTCAGCTGCTCCTCACTCTGGCTCCTAGAAAGGGGTACCAAGCAGAAAGCACCTCTCAATATAGGGCATATAGACGAGAGTGGTCCTGGGTATCCTATAGCTTGTCTTTTCATACAATATAATAACTGTATGATACTGTAACAAAGCATGCATGCTCTTCTAGATGTCCACTATATGTGTGTGGAATATCCATTTTACACCTTTGGACTAATTGCATTGTGATTTTGCAGTCCTAGTCGTATGCTGGAATTTCTGCCGTACCATTTTACAAAAATAAAATGATGCTCCTTTTTGTGACATCATTTCCATTTTGTATCACAAAATCCGTGAAACGTGTTTGGCTTCAATGCATGGTGTGAGAAAGTTACCATTGAGCAGAACATTGTGACATAACATAGCATTGTGTCACAAATTTTCACACTTTTATCCAAAACTTATGATACAAATAATGGAGGAGATTTACTTAGGCTACTTTCACATTAGCAGCAGCCTTCTCTGGCGGCCGGAATAAAACTACGACATGTCGTAGTTTTATTACGGCCGCCTCTCGGCATGTGAATGGGGCTGGAGCGGACTCCCGGCGGCATGCGTGCACTAGCGGCAGCACGGGTCTGGCAGGCTGTTCACCCTCCGGACCTGCCTGCCGGAGAAGGCTGCCGCTAATGTGAAAGTAGCCTTATCGAAATGTGAAAGAGTTCTGCTGCAATTTCCAACCACTAATCTGACACACATCCCCTGCACCACATTTTTTTTTTTAGACCTTTTTATTCGCTCCTCTAACAAGGAGACCTTATTTAGCCAGAAAGGTGCGTTGCTTGCTGGAAAGAGGCAAACCTTAGCATGTGACTGCACATTTTGGCTAAAAATTCTGGCACAAAGTAACTGCCAACTAATAGGTGGCATAAACTTCTATCATCAGCCATTGCCATAAAAATAGTGTATCTTTAGACTTACAGGGGCAGATTTATTAAGACCGATGTTTTAGATGCTGGTCTTAATAAAGGTCCATAGCTGGTCATGGTTCCGCCGAAGTTTTGAAGAGGTGCCGGCCTCTCCAAAACTTCAGCGCATCCAGCACCAATTCTTCCATGCTGTCCTACATTTAGACCATTTTCTACGCCTAAAACAGGCGTAGAAAATGGTGAATGAGACGGGCCTGACGGGCCTGTCCCCTTCCCCGACCACGCCCACAATATTAGACCTGGCGTGAGCGGGGCAAAGTCGCAGATAGCGGCGCCTGAAATACGCCTAGAATTTAAAATAGTAAATGACTAAATATTAGACCGGATTAGTAAATAGGCCTTCTTGTGGGGAATTTATCATGAGTCAAATATTTCAAGTAAGTATTTCTTGAGTCTGTGTTGCTGTTATTTGCACAAAATTTGCCTCTTTAAATCCGAAGAGGTATCTCCCAAGAAAGAGAATCATCTCGCCAGCACCACCTATTGAAGGTGGCTCCCTATGTGGCTCTGACTTTCCAAAAGCCTTGGGCTTTGACAAAGAAATGTAGCTAAGCCAGATATCCATCTGTACACAGCTGTTTCAGGGTGAAGTCTCCATACCATGGAGTACTTCCAGTAAGACTCCATACAGTACTGGTCTCTTTAAGGAAACTTAGCACCGGGAGCCTAGGGAGCATCTTTAAGCAACAATTTTGTCTAGAGATGTTACTCTAGTTTTTTTATATGCTATCCCCTACTGGAGTAAGATTGCGACTTTTCTGGTGCCATTTTAGTTCCAGCTAATAAATCTGGCATGCACCTAATCCTCAAATCTATCCACGTTCCACTTTTTCAAAGTGCCAAGGGCGGCATAAAATTGCAAAAAGTCACAAGATTATGCTTCATGATGGCATGGGCCAAAATTGGCAACCTTTTTCTGCCAGAATTCTGCCACAAAGGAAATGATAAATGTCCACCATTATGTGTAAAACAGCAACACATTAAGGCAAATACTAATAGCACTTGTCCTCTCCTGTCTCCTAATCAAAATGGATATCATGCCTGCTACTCCAAGTGCTTTCTGAGTTTCCCAGACTCCCGAATGGCAAAGCTTCTTAGGTCTCAGGTATTTAACACTCTCATTATATATTTTGATACCCGATTATTTGGGGTTCATATGAATATTCCTAACATTGATTTTTGTACCAGATGGAAATTAGGAGAAATGTGATGGTCCCTTCGCGTTGGGGATTTTTCTAAATGTAACCCCAGAAGATGTATAATCACGCAAAAAAATAACAGCCTGATAGGTATGAAAATTACTGATCCTTTCAATTGTTATCCTAAGCTTTCAGTGGAAATGACTTGGTCCAGTTTTCAGCTCAATACTGAATATTGCATTTGCATCAGAAATTAAAATGACTTGTTTGTGGAAGGATGATTCCTGCATTAGGGACCAATTACAGTTGCAAGAAAAAGTATGTGAACCCTTTGGAATGATATGGATTTCTGCACAAATTGGTCATAAAATGTGATCTGATCTTCATCTAAGTCACAACAATAGACAATCCCAGTCTGTTTAAACTAATAACACACAAAGAATTAAATGTTACCATGTTTTTATTGAACACACCATGTAAACATTCACAGTGCAGGTGGAAAAAGTATGTGAACCCCTAGACTAATGACATCTCCAAGAGCTAATTGGAGTGAGGTGTCAGCCAACTGGAGTCCAATCAATGAGATGAGATTGGAGGTGTTGGTTACAGCTGCCCTGCCCTATAAAAAACACACACCAGTTCTGGGTTTGCTTTTCACAAGAAGCATTGCCTGATGTGAATGATGCCTCGCACAAAAGAGCTCTCAGAAGACCTACGATTAAGAATTGTTGACTTGCATAAAGCTGGAAAGGGTTATAAAAGTATCTCCAAAAGCCTTGCTGTTCATCAGTCCATGGTAAGACAAATTGTCTATAGATGGAGAAAGTTCAGCACTGCTGCTACTCTCCCTAGGAGTGGCCGTCCTGTAAAGATGACTGCAAGAGCACAGCGCAGACTGCTCAATGAGGTGAAGAAGAATCCTAGAGTGTCAGCTAAAGACTTACAAAAGTCTCTGGCATTTAAAAACATGGTAACATTTAATTCTTTGTGTGTTATTAGTTTAAGCAGACTGTGATTGTCTATTGTTGTGTCTTAGATGAAAATCAGATCACATTTTATGACCAATTTGTGCAGAAATCCATATCATTCCAAAGGGTTCACATACTTTTTCTTGCAACTGTATGCCCATTACCTGATATAGGACTGTGTAATGGATAATCCAACTCTGGCTACCATCCATCATTGGTGGTGAATGAACATAGCAAGGGTCCACTGGTTGTAATCTGCAGTTGGAGGACTAGCGGCGTTAGAATCCGGCAGGCAGTTCTGGCAATCCGTATACAAGCCTTTTTTTCCGGATCAGTTTCATCCAGTATCATCCAGAATAACTGATCCGGTATTTAAATTTTTTTCAAAGATCAAAAGAGAAACCCGCCCCTCCTCTATCTTGGTGCATGCGCAGACCGGAAATTTCTGGAACACTTGGTACCGGATCCGGCAAGTGCTGTATTGTTCTGAGATTTTAGCTGGAAAATATTTTGTCTGGTCAAGTACCATACAAGGGACGGAACGTAAGACATCCTGATGCATACTGAACGGATTGCTTTCCATTCAGACTGCATTAGGACAAAACTGATGCGTTTTTTCCGGTATTGAGACCCTTTACCGGATTTCAATACTGGAAAAGAATAACGCTAGTGTGAAGGTACTCTAAGTGTATTGCCTATAGCACCATAAAGCTCTGAAATCTGTTCATAATTTACTTGGGATGGTGAGAACACATAAAACCATCTTCTTCCACATAAACATACATATTAGTTCAGGCATTGCAGATGCCTGTTGTAAGAACGCTGAGTTTCTACACCCAGCAGCAAGAATACCTTATAAACAGGCCCCGTAAATGTAAACCACAGAGAAAATTACATTTTCTAAAACAAACAAAAAAACACATAAATGATTTTCCAGTATCCTCAGTTGCTATGTGGCCCATCACAATGTTCTGCTTTTCGATTGTCTCTGCTTTCTAATGGGTGGCCGTAGAGCTTGCAATAAAAATCATGGGATCATGCACTCTGGGAATACGGATATAAAAAAGTTTTTATAATGTGTTTTTAAAAGAGTTTTGTGGGAGTTCAATATTGATGGCCTATCCTCAGGACAGGTCATCAATATCTGCTTTGGAGAAAGTCCAATTCCAGGCAGCTTATCCCCTTTAAAACAATTGTGCAGGGGTTTTATATTGATGACCTCTCCTCAGGATAGGTAATCAATATCTGATCAGCGGGGATCCAACACCCGGCACCCCTGGCAATTAGCTGTTTGAATAGGAGGCAGATCTCCATGCGAGTGCTGCTTCCTCTTCATTTCACTGCGCGTGGTCTCCCCTGCAGCGGAGGCGTAGTGTCATTACAAGTACTCGCTCTATTCAAGTGAATGGAGCGAGAACTTGTGAATACACTCGCTTCTGAGACGACGGACTGTGTAAGGAAGAGGGAGTAGCGCTCACACGGAGGGGGGATTTTTCAAGATGTGATTTTTTTTATTTATTTTTTGCATAAGCAAAATTCCAAAAATCAAATATGTACCCATATATCCCCATTCTTTTTCCAGTGGCATTCGTATGACCTCAAGTACCTACAGTCACATGCTTGCATCGTCTCTGGCTCCGGGCAGATGTCAGGAGCTGAATTGTGACTGTAGATGTCATTTTATTTTTTTTCTACAAGATAATTTCTCAGAAAAGCCACAGCAAATTATGATAATTGTTGATGACATCATGATTGACAGGAACTCCCAGCCACCCAGCCTGCTGATGCTCTTTAAAAAGCCTTGCAGAAAGTCTTATTTTTCCATAGATTTAAGATTTATTTTCTTCTCTTACTGCTCCTGCTATTACTACTATGAAAGATTCCCATCCTTATCGGCAGGGGCGTAACTACCATAGCGGCAGACCATGCGACTGCTATGGGGCCCAGGGCAAGAGGGGGCCCAGTCTTAGTTGAGATGATCGCCTCTTCCAAAGGAGGTGAAAACTTGGTCAGGACTCTACCCTCTAAAGCAGGCATCCTCAAACTGCGGCCCTCCAGCTGTTGCAAAACTACAACTCCCAGCATGCCCGAACAGCCTACAGGTATCAGCCTACAGCAGGGCATTGTGGGAGTTGTAGTTTTACAACAGCTGGAGGGCCGCAGTTTGAGGATGCCTGCTCTAAAGAAACAACTTTTAGCAAACGAGGCAGTGGAAAAAATGGCACACGGTTCATTGAAAAGGGTTTAGGCAGAAACCCTTCTGTCCTGTGTGGGGGGGGGGTCTGGTTTGATCCTTGCTATGGGGCCCTTACTTCTCTATGTACGCCACTGCTTATCGGAATGCAATTTTAGTACAGAGTGGGATCACTTCTCATCTGAAGATCTTGCTGTTCATTACCAGCTTATATGGCTAGGTTTAGAGACGCCCAAATGTCCCATCTATTTGTCTTTTCTGAAGATCTATACAATCTCATGGGCATTAACATGAAGTTAGTGCTGTTATTCAGCCACAAGAGCAATATAAGGATGGGTCAATATGTCTTGCCTCACTATGGGTGTCTGAGTTGATCCCAAAGTTGTCAGACTCAGGAATATTCAGGCTAGTTAAGGCTTTTACAAGAGAATCTCATCATTCATTTTCATGGTGGAATCCAACATGCTTGATCCTTCCCCCCCCCCCCCCCCCGATGCATTCGTCCTACAAATGTCATAGTTGCCAACAGTCCTAAATGTGCATGGGCTGTCCCTAATTTTCAGAGATCATTGTGGCAAATTCCAGGAGCGAAGCTTTACAGTACATGTCCCGAATTTATCAACTACAATGCTGCTAACTATGCAGTCTACACATAATATAGTTGGCCAGTCCTACTGGCATTTGGCATATCCTGTCACTATACCACATACATATCATGGTAAAACTCATCTGCTGCCGTCCTCTTATTCCGAAAATAAATGGCACATAAGGCTACTTTCACACTGGCGTTTTGTTTTCCTTTTGTGAGATCCGTTCAGGGCTCTCAGGAGTGGTCCAAAACGGATCAGTTTTGCCCTAATGCATTCTGAATGGATAAGGATCCGCTCAGAATGCACCAGTTTGGCTCCGTTTGCCTCCGATCAGTCTCCATTGCAGCGTTTTGGTGTCCATCTGACGAAACTGAGCCAAACGGATCCATCCTGGCACACAATGTAAGTCAATGGGGACGGATCAGTTTTCTATGACACAATATGACACAATAGAAAACGGATCCGTCCCCCATTGACTTTCAATAGTGTTCAAGACGGATCAGTTTTGTTTATGTTAAAGATAATACAAACTGATCCGTTCTGAGCGGATGCATGCGGTTGTATTATCTGAACAGATCCGTCTGTGCAGATCCATGACGGATCCGCACCAAACGCCAGTGTGAAAGTAGCCTTACAGCTCTGGGCCACATAAGATTGAAAACTGACCTCTATTTTGTATGGGCATCAGAGCCTCAAAAAGATGATCCTAAAAAGATTATCCCACCACAAACATTATCGGTTAACAGAACTTCTAGGACCTCCGCCAATCACTAAAATGGGTGTTCTGAGGTCCCTACTCTAGAGGCCAGTGTCGGACTGAGGTGCCTAGGGCCCACCATTAAAATTCATTCTGGGGGTCCACTATACAGCTACATGCAAATGCTACCTGCTCACATAGTGGTCGGCAGCAATAAGATTCTCGGGATAATTTATTATTGTGGTCCCTTCAACAACTTTGAGAAGGTAAATTGCTGGGGTAAGAAGATACAAGTTGGCCTGGTTCTGTATCTAGAAGTCTCCGCCACCTGATGCAATATAATAATAAACTCTGTCGTTTTTAATTATTCTACCCAATTTGTTATATGGATATAGGCTGGTTAAGATACCTAAAGGACTTTGGGTCCATCTTTGTCAGGGGCCCATCGGGGGATTCACCTATAAGTCTGAGCCTGCTAGAGGCACTGAAAAGGAGCTGCCGTTTTGCGTTCCATTCAAAGTCTATGGGACTGACAGAGATAGCAAAGTACTGCACCAGTCCAGTCAGCCCCATAGACATTGAATGGAGCAGCAGGGCGTACGGGTGACAACCACTCCATTCAAATGCTCTAGAATTTAGGGACTTAGGAGCCCCTTTATAGTGATCGGTGGGGGTCCCAGTGGTTGGACCAGTCATACATTTTATTGGCTGTGTAGGTGATAAATGTTGGATAATACCTTTAATAGGTGAAATAAACTTCTAGGTAATTAATATTTCAGTTATTAATTCTGTTGCTGGAAGCACTATTAAATATGCAGATGGCTTATTATTTGGCTAAGGGATTAAAATAAGAAAGGATGAAGTACTGCTGCAGAATATATATATATATATAAATGGAAAATCCTCTGGCACTGTGATTTTTTTACGTCTGCTGCTTGAAGTAAACAGTGTGCAGGCCTTCTCCTCCTTCCTTTCTCTTGGTTCCCCTCCTCCTAGCTACTCCCTCCTCTCCCTCCCTCCCTACTCAGTTTTACTCATGTGTTTCTGTTTAAGAACTCCAGTGCAAATGAATATGATTGGCGTCTACAGTCCCCTCTTGACTTCCAGCTGGAGTCATAAGAGAAAGCACTTTTCCTTGCAGAGTAGAGCCGTTTACTTTCTCTATTAGCTGACATGGGGTCTTAGCTGCAATTCCACTCGTCATTTTCCTTTTTTTTTTTTCTTTTTTCTTCTTAATTTCTTAGTCATTTCTTCTCATACAATGAAGATTTGAACCAGATCTGACATGAAGCCCTGTGATTGATTAGCCCAGCTCTCTCCACCAACGTTTCTTTTTTCATCTTCTCCTTTTCCATCCAATGTTCCTCCTTGCTCCTTTTTCAAGGGCCAGAAAGGGAGACATCTATATGGCCAGCCCTTTGGACCTATGCTGCAAGCCACGATTGTGTTCTGATTGGCTAAAATCTCTCGACAAGTTGGCCTATCATGAATCGGATGGACGTGGGTCGCTCTCGAGGAGCGATGTCTGGAAGATGGCTGACAGCTTGCTTTCTCCCATCCCCAGGTGCTGATGCCAACTCTGAATCCATGATCCTGGAACAATACGTTGTGGTGTCCAACTACGAGAAGCAAGAAAACTCCGAGATCAGTCTGAAAACTGGGGAGCTCGTGGACGTCATAGAGAAAAATGAAAGCGGTAAGAGGTCTTTATATATGTATGTATTTTTGTAATTTTTTTGGTCTCCATTCTTACAAGTTTGGTGCTCCCCTCCCATCCGCAGGGCTGTGCATTAACTACATCTAGTACTGAACTTGGCTCAGGAGGTAAAATGTTTCCCCAGTTGATTTGGGCTCCGAGCCAGAAATATTGCCTTGCTCTGTAGGAATGTCTCCTATGCCTTATGTATGGATTAGTAATATTGCATCACTGTTTTAACTATAGGGGCACCACCTACTTGTTTGTATGGGTGTTGCTTGCCAATGGAGACCGCTGTAATAGTTTTATCCATTGTCGATTAGTTAATAGTTAACAATGTAGCAGTTTTTTTTTTTTTTTCCCTTATGCAAGCAACCTAAAAGCCAGACGTTGTGTGACAGTTTCTGAACTGTGCAGCCATACGTTGTAGGATCCTCCAGCTCCGTGTATTGGATGGGAGGCTGTGTAAAGCCAAAGGGGATAGCTGTCATATTTGGCAGGCACCATGCAAGTTTATATTGCGTTCAAGGCCTGCAAAACGAATTTATACATTAGGCTGTGTTTTATTACTCGTCTATTGTTATGACACAGCTCCTGGTAAATGAAAGACTAAGGTTCGCAACGATTGGAGGATACTGTGTAGTTCCAACCATAGTGACATAAGCAAACAGAGCAGTTGTTCCGGCTGAGGGTTTAGTTAATACCATGTGTGTTTACCTTCTGCTTGGTTTTATAGCTCTGCAAGTATCCCGTAACACTTTATGCCGTGGATCATACGCTTGCATTGGGCTTTGTTGCTGCATGCTGCTGAGCTGCCTCATTGTGCACGGGCTGCTTCCCAGAACTCCTGTAAATGTGGCAGTCTGTCTGGGAGATCATTTCAACCATCAGTTTTTCTTTTTGCGGTTGGGATAGAAGCTGTGGGTGGAGACCTGAAATCAAAGTGTCAGCAAACGTTTTTGCTGTCTGGGTTAGAAAAAAATATATTTTAGGAAGAAGGGATTGGCAGTTTGTTCCATACAGCGTGAGCCAGTAATGTTTCAAATTTTGCTACCGCAATGGAGAATTCCAGAAATCATGCTAGCGTGGAAGCTGTGCCGCTGAGCCTATGAGAGCCCATCGTGCCCATCGTGCTTCTGTCACGTTGTTACCGCTTATAGTTGTGCTTCGCGGACGGCCATGCAATTGTTGGGCGACAGTATGAAGATTTTCTGTTAGCAAATGGGTTTATAAAAAAAATAATGCTATACTTATAGAGCTCATGTAATATATGTATTACTCCATGGATGTGGTGTCATGTTGGCCTAGTGGGTCTAAGTAAACAAGGCTCCCCATGCAACCTTAGGCACTAGGGAACCAAATTGGAGCATAGTCTGTATTAGAGCGCCCTGCTATTACTTCATCTGAAAACCAAAGTCAACTCTTTTTTTTATATTTTGGCACCATCATTTTTGTGGACTTTTTGGACAATTTTGTTTTAATTTTCCATGTCACTATTTATATTCTAACAAACAAAGGATCCACCATTCACAATAGGTGATATCACAGCTTATCAGCTCCCCCCTTACCTCAGGACAGGTCACAGAGCATGCCTAGAAAACTCCACCCTCCTGTCCATTGTGTCTATAGATCTTGTGGCTGCTCTCAAAAAACAGGAAGTCTTGACATAGTCCCATAGGCCTAGTGGACACTGTGAAAACTGCAGATGTTTAGGATTAAAAAATAAAAAAATTATATATATATATATGTATGTGTGTGTGTGTATATTTATATATATATATATATATATATATATATATATATATATATATATATATAGTGGTATGAAAAATAAATAAAAAATCGCCATAAAAAAAAATGGACATAAAAAATTGATTTAAACAATACTTTTTTTTTCTGATTACAAATTCCTTTTAAACACTCCTTTATCATACTTGATCTTACCACTTATACAGGACTACATGAGCATACCAAAGGCCAGTTTCTGGAGTAAATATTTATGAATGAGCCTGGGCCAATGACCCCACCAACACCCAGTCCTCACCATGCCCCCTTTTTGGAAGCCTAGCTAGGGCGGCGTAAAATTCTAGTTGACACTTAAAAAGTTGCAAAAGTGGGGTTTTGAATTTTTTTTAAGCCAAAAACATGCATACAGGGAATGATTAATTTTTACCAAAATCTTTAGGGTGATTGCTTGTTACAATATGCCAATGCCATACAAAGCTCTTTCAAAACTCAGTTTCCTGAAAGCCATGTATTCCTGAGGCCTATGTGTCGGGCAGATGTGTACCTCTTTGATGCAGAGGTAGCAGTTACTAACAGACCCTGGTGTCTGAAGGGCTCAATTCTTCATATGACACAGACACCACTACAATAAATAGCACATGATTTTGTGGGATCCAAAAACTTTAGGTGATGCCTGTGGAGCATGAATTGATGGGATCATCCTACTTGTGGGCCTTGGTTAAAGTTGATTGCCTACAGTAACTGATCAATCCAAATGTTCTCCAGGGTTCCCAAGAGTGTGTCATGTGTGAGATTTCAACATTTTTAGTTAAAGGGAACCTGTCACCAGGATTTTGTGCATAGAGCTGGGGACATGGGCTGCTAGATGGCCGCTAGCACATCTGCAATACCCAGTCCCCACAGCTCTCTGCGCTTTTATTGTGTTAAAAAAACGTTTTGATCAATATGCAAATGAACCTGATATGTGTCCTGTGTCCGGAGATGAGTCCAGCGGAAAGGAGCCCAGCACCGCCCCGCGTCCTCCGAATCTCCTCCTTGCTGGCTGACGTCACAGAGCTGGAGCGCCGAAATCTCGCGATGCGCGAGCTAGCGCATGCGCAGTGTCGGCATCAAGTTCATTCCCTGTGCTGGCATCAGCACAGGGAACGAACTACGCAGGGGACTGGGTATTGCAGATGAGCTAGTGGCCATCTAGCAGCCCATGTCCCCAGCTCTATGCACAAAATCCTGGTGACAGGTTTCCTTTAATGATGTTAGAGGGATCTCTTCTGATACAAGAAGAATATGTAACTTCCTGTTCCTGTGCTAATCTATGTAGGAAAATGTCTTCTAAAAGTGAAACAGTCTGTGATGCATAATACAGACAATTGCACTAAGCATCAACAAGACGAGTTACAGACTGTTACAGAAGGAGAGAGGGCCCAAGATCTACATGGTATGGGAGAAGGACACAGTAGGAGAGGGTAAAGTTGGTCATGGCGGTATAGAGGCAGCAGGGTCACTGGTTGTAGGCTTGTCTGAAGAGGTGGGTTTTTAGGTTTCTTTTGAAGGAATAGATAGATAGATCATAGATCATATGATAGATCACTTCTTGAAGGACAATTGGGAGACATCCCAAACCTGGTCTGGAACCGGGTGGCACTTCACCAATGAGGCCCACGAAGCAATGATTATTTGTGAAACAATTCATAGACTCTAGGGGTGAGTGATATGCCTCAAAGTCCGCTTCAAAGGAGGTTGTCTTCTACTGGCATTCATAGATGCTGCCAGGTTAAGGCTGCATAGTTTACAGGTTCCATACTAATGGTGGTCATAGCTGAGTTAAGTCTCAAGTTTTTGTATAGGGCCAATGGTTACCTGTTAATACTATCAAAAGTCAACGTTCTAAAGTCATAGAAGTGACAACATTCACAAGTGGCTCCTTTGTAAGGTTTTTGTAGAAATAAGATTTTGCATTATAATAGCATTAAGCTTATACAGAATCAGTCGCACTTAGAGTTCATTTGGAGGGCATATGCAGATAGTGCTCCAATTAGCAGTAGTAGCTAATGATCTTGTGCCCCTACGCAACTTCACTAGAGTCTGCTTTTGTTCACCTGTGACACCTAGTGCTAGGTCAACTCAAAGGGCTGTGACTTAAGGACACGCTCCTTGTTGTAGCTAGGCAACTACATTGTAGTGGGATAATGCCTGTTGCGCCACCTTCCTGACAATACACAGAAGGTAAACCAGCACACAATGGATTGACATGTTTTTACTGGCTCCTCCATTATATCTACAGACGGGGCACATTCCTCACGGTTTAGTGGCCCGTTGGCTGAATCTTTATGTTTCCCAGCTCCGGCGTTGATTGCTACACTTGGTGTGCTAGTAGATGTTCAGGACTTGGTAGTCTAAACAAGACTGAAGCCAGAAATGATATCACTTTTCTGCACAGACTCCCCAGTCTGAAGACATGCATTTTTGTGGTGGTCTTCATAACTTACGAATGGCACTGTCACCGTATCTGTTTTGAAAGGCCTCATCCAGATTTATTGTGTCAGATTTTCGCTCTGGAAGACCCGTGCTCCATGTTTATGCTATGCATTTAACCAGGAGGCCAATGACCGTACAGCAGAAACTCTGTTTTAAACAAAGGCCATCGCGTGGAAAGTTGAAAATGACAAGGATTTGCTCAGCGGCGGATTCTTCCGAATAACTCTAGAAATCAAACTCTTCTTTGTTAAGTAAACTCCTGGCAGATGTGCAGCATTCTGAAAGATAAAGTCAAAGAAAGTAGGCCAAGTGAAAAACCACAGGGTCCACCCAAAGAAAATACAAATGCATGTTACAGTCCTAAAACTAGTGGTCTCTCAGAGCTGGAATGCTGCACTAGGAAAACCTTACCCACTATATAATTAAATCCTTTTTACTTAACCTCTTCCACCCTGATAACTAGTAGTTACATGTTCAGCATTATTGTCCTCGACGGTTAATACTTGTATTTGATGGGAAATCTTGGGAGGAAAGTTCCAGCCGTAGAGCATCTGCAGTAATGTCATATTCTCACTTTCTGACATGTAGAGGGAGCTGTAAAGTCCTTTTGATCTCTGTACAGGAGTACAGCTGTGGAGGGTGCAGGGGTTAGGGTTATACCTGGGCCTTGGCCAAAAGGTTCCTCTGCACCATCTTCAGCCATGGTTCCAGATGGTTATAATAAGGCCACATTTGGTCTCCTCAATCTAGTGATCCAAATTCAGTTCAGTAGAACTATGGTAGGTTCAGGTATTGTGGCCATAAACATCCTAAGATGCCTCAGTGATAAAGTCTGAGGCTAGCAAAACACTTTAGATAGATGACAGTAGAACATAATTTGGTTGAGAGCTATCTCTTTTGATCCCCCCCCCCCCCTTCACACATATGTTCTGAATAGGAAGAGGGGAGAAACCCGCTAATAGATACATCTCCCTTAAGGGCTAAATGATTGGGCATATTGAAATTCAACAGCCTGATCCTTTTCTCGACTGACACATGCCGTCAGGCAAGAGTTGGGAGACATCCATACACAGTAGATGGTGACTGATCTCTATGAAATTGGATGGATTTGTCCAAGTTAATCTTGTATTCATGGCCAACTTAAAGGGGTTCTCCAGGAATTAAGAAAATGAGAAACATCATTTTATAATTAATATATTCCCCAATACCTTTCATTAGTTATAATGGCTTGTTATGTCTGGGGAGCAATCATCAGGAAAAATAAAATGGCCGCTGTCCTTTTAGTACACACAAAACCTGTCCTAATCACTCAGCAGGACAAGTCCTTCAGAACACTGAGTTAAAGAGCTGCCTCATCCTCCTCTCTGCTCTGCTTGTCAGGGATTATGATCCGGAATACAGCTGATAAGATCTTCAGCTGAATCTCTGTAAAAATGGAGTTCATAAGGAGACATGAAGTACTGAGAGGATGGACAGAAGAGCCTGTGGTAATGGAAACTGCATACAAGTGGTGCTGCTCATTATCCACATCCCGACCTCCTCTCTGTACTTCATGTCTCCTCATGAACTCCATTCCTACAGAGATTTAGCTGAAGATCTTATCTGTATTTATGTGTCACGGATGGTGTACAGGGAAACAAGACAATACAATATAATCTATGAGTCACTGGATCCACAACTAAGGAGCAAAAGGGAGACCCCTGCATGAGACCTGCCACTCTCCCTGACTTCTCAGCCTATGCGAACACCCCAAAGGTGGATGGGCGCATATCCACGTACCTCGACTATCTTACAGCTGAAGACCCTACAATAGTGAGGGGACAAGACCACCGGCCCCCTACACAGACACGGAGGGAGCCAGGGTC
Organism: Bufo bufo; assembly: GCF_905171765.1. NCBI lineage: Eukaryota > Metazoa > Chordata > Amphibia > Anura > Bufonidae > Bufo > Bufo bufo. The sequence goes on along the minus strand of NC_053394.1, from coordinate 73,115,752 downwards.
ACCTGGATCCAGCTAACAGAAAATCACAAATATATAAACAGTACTTATCTTGCAGACGACTGGGAACTAGGAAAGGCATGCACACACACTCCAGGAAGTTGTATAAGCCGCAACCTAATGCATCATGGGGAGGAACTTAAAGGGAAGCAATCAGTCCAACTGCATGACAGCTGAGATAGGCTAACGAGATGAGGAACTGAAATCAAAACAAAGAAACTCAAGGAGGAGGTTCTGGACAGCTCCTGTCAGAGCTTCTCAGCTGTCTGGTTGTGACAGTACCCCTCCCTCTACGAGTGGACTCCGGACACTCAGAGCCCACCTTCTCAGGATGGGACCTATGGAAAGCCCTGATGAGACGAGTGGCCTTAATGTCCGTCACTGGGACCCACATCCTCTCCTCAGGACCATAACCCTCCCAATGAACGAGGTACTGGAGGGAACCGTGGACAAGACGAGAATCCACAATCCTAGAGACCTGAAATTCAAGATTTCCATCAACCATAATCGGAGGAGGAGGCAAAGGCGAGGGTACAATAGGTTGAACATAAGGTTTCAATAAGGACTTATGAAAAACATTATGGATCTTCCAAGTCTGAGGAAGATCAAGACGGTAGGCAACAGGATTGATGACAGACAGGATCTTGTAAGGCCCAATAAAACTAGGACCCAACTTCCAGGAGGGAACCTTCAATTTGATATTCTTGGTAGACAACCACACCAGATCACCAACATTCAGGTCCGGACCAGGCACACGTCTCTTATCCGCCACACGCTTATATCTCTCACTCATGCTCTTTAGATTATCCTGAATCTTTTGCCAAATAGATGACAAAGACGAGGAGAATCTGTCCTCATCAGGTAAACCAGAAGACCCCTCTCCCGAGAAAGTCCCAAACTGCGGATGAATCCCATATGCACCAAAAAATGGTGACTTATCAGAGAACTCCTGACGACGGTTATTTAAAGCAAACTCAGCAAGGGACAAAAACAAACACCAATCCTCCTGATTCTCCTCCACAAAACAGCGCAGATATGTCTCCAGATTCTGATTGACGCGCTCCGTCTGGCCATTCGACTGCGGGTGGAAAGCAGAAGAGAATGACAACCGAACCCCCAAGCGAGAACAGAAAGCCTTCCAGAATCTGGAAACAAACTGCGTGCCCCTATCAGAGACTATGTCTGAAGGGATACCATGCAATTTGACAATGTGGTCAATAAATGCCTGCGCCAGCGTCTTAGCATTGGGCAAACCAGGAAAAGGGATAAAATGCACCATTTTGCTAAAACGGGAAGGAATGGGTAAGGGAAGGAGAGGACCTGATGGCCGTGAATGAGGGACTTTGGCACGAGCGCAAGTCTCGCAGGCTGCCACAAAACCTTCAACCGACTTACGAAGCGCAGGCCACCAGAATCTCCGAGCGATGAGATCCAGTGTGGCTCTTGCCCCCGGGTGCCCAGCAAGGAGCGTATCGTGGTGTTCCTTAAAAATCTTGTGTCTTAAAGTGAGAGGCACAAACAACCTCCCAGGAGGACAAAGATCAGGAGCCTCCGACTGGGCTGCTTGCACCTCTGCCTCCAATTCAGGAAAAAGAGCAGAGACCACCACACCTTCAGCCAAAATGGGACCCGGGTCTTCAAAATTCCCACCTCCCGGAAAACAACGTGACAGGGCATCTGCCTTCACATTCTTAACCCCAGGGCGGAACGTGACAACAAAATTAAACCTTGAAAAGAACAAAGACCATCTGGCCTGTCTCGGGTTTAGACGCTTGGCTGACTCCAAGTAGGCCAGATTCTTATGGTCAGTAAACACGGTAATAGGGTGTCTGGCTCCCTCTAGCCAATGGCGCCATTCCTCAAAAGCTAACTTGATGGCCAACAGCTCCCTATCTCCCACATCGTAATTTCTCTCTGCGGAGGAGAGTTTCTTCGAGAAAAAGGCACACGGTCGCCATTTGGCAGGAGAGGAACCCTGAGACAAGACTGCACCCACACCCACCTCAGAAGCATCAACCTCAACTATGAAGGGTAAAGAAATATCAGGTTGTACCAGGATGGGAGCGGAAGCGAAACTCTCCTTGATATTAGAAAAGGCCTTACCCGCCTCTACCGACCAGGAAGAAAAATCTACCCCCTTTCTGGTCATATCAGTGAGTGGTTTAACAACAGAGGAATAATTCAAAATAAATTTCCTGTAATATTTGGCAAAGCCCAAAAAACGCATCAGCGCCTTCTGATTCTCAGGAAGCTCCCACTCAAGCACAGCGCGGACCTTCTCGGGGTCCATGCGAAAACCAGAAGCGGAGAGAAGAAACCCCAGAAATTGAATTTCTGGAACCGCAAACACACATTTTTCCAGTTTCGCGTATAATTTATTCTCCCGCAGGATGAGCAAGACCTGACGTAAGTGTTCCTTATGAGTCTTGAAATCAGGAGAAAAAATCAAAATGTCATCCAAATACACTAATACAAATTTTCCCATTAAATTATAAAAAATGCTGTTCACGAAATGCTGAAAAACGGCTGGGGCATTCATCAAACCAAAAGGCATAACCAAATTCTCAAAATGGCCCTCAGGGGTATTGAAAGCCGTCTTCCATTCGTCTCCTTCTCTGACCCTGACCAGGTTGTATGCCCCTCTTAGGTCTAATTTGGAAAAGACTTTAGCCCCAACAACCTGGTTAAACAGGTCCGGAATCAGAGGAAGCGGATAAGGGTCACGAATAGTGATACTGTTCAGCTCCCTGAAATCCAGACAAGGTCTTAAAGAACCATCTTTTTTCTTAACAAAGAAAAAACCAGCGGCAACAGGTGACTTCGAGGGTCGTATGTGTCCTTTTCTCAGACTCTCAGAGATATAAGCACGCATAGCGACCCTCTCAGGTTGGGAAAGATTGTATAAACGAGATTTAGGCAGCTTGGCGCCTGGGATGAGATTAATAGGGCAATCGTACTCCCTGTGCGGAGGCAAATCCTGAACTCCACTCTCAGAGAAGACATCCGAAAATTCAGAGAGGAAAGGTGGAACAGTCTTAGTAGAAACCTCAGAAACAGATGTCATGAGGCAATTCTCTCTGCAAAAGTCACTCCAACCATTTATTTGCCTCGCTTGCCAATCAATGGTGGGGTTATGTTTAGTGAGCCAGGGTAGCCCCAACACTAGAGGAGTAGGCAAACCGCTAAGGACAAAACATGACACATCCTCAACATGAGCATCGCTCACAATTAAATGGATATTGTGAACTATGCCCTTTAATGATTTCTGAGAAAGTGGAGCGGAATCAATAGCAAAAACAGGAATATCCTTTCCAAAAGTGCATACCTGGAAACCATAAGTTATTGCAAATTGATGATCAATGAGATTGACAGCTGCTCCACTATCCACAAAAATCTCACAAAAAATGCTCTTGCTCTCTAGCGCCACCCTAGCAGGCAGGACAAAACGGGAACTACAAGCAAACGGAAAACCTTTAATTTCCGCCTCAACCCTGCCAATAGTAACAGACGGAACATTTTTAAAAGATTTTTTCCTTTTTGTTTCTTTATTACTCTCAGAAAACTGCCTGAATCTCCTAGAGGGACACACATTTGCCAAATGATTTATACCTCCACAACAAAAACAAACCCTCCCATGCGGGCTGAATCTTCTATTGTCAGAGGCAATCAACCCCAGCTGCATGGGCTCCTGCTCAGAAGGGGCTGACAGCGACTGATACCCCTGCGCACAGAATGGGACCGCTGCACTGTCCCGGGACTGAGCATGACAGGAAGGAGAGATCTCTCCTTTCTCTCTAAGACGCCTGTCAATACGAATGGCCTGAGACATAGCAGAATCCAAGGAGGTAGGTCTCTCATGAAAGGCAAATGCATCTTTCAATCCTTCTGAAAGACCATGGCAAAATTGACTTCTTAGTGCAGCATCATTCCAACCAGTATCAGCTGCCCATCTCCGAAATTCTGAGCAGTATATCTCTGCGGATTGTTTACCCTGGCATAACAGACGTAGTCTAGACTCAGCCAGAGCAATACGATCCGGATCATCATATATCTGACCCAGGGCTAAAAAGAATTCATCCACTGAACGGAGGGGCTGTGCCCCCTCCGGCAGCGAAAAGACCCAGGACTGAGCGTTACCCCTGAGCAGCGATATAATGATCCCCACCCTCCGTTCCTCATCACCAGAGGAATGGGGAAGAAGGCGAAAATGGAGTTTGCAAGCCTCTCTAAAACGCACAAAATTCTCACTACCCCCGGAGAACGTATCCGGGAGCGAGATCTTAGGCTCAGAACAAACTCCATGAACGCAAGCTGAACCGGTCACTTGAAACTGAGAAAAAGTCTTACGGAGATCAGCTACCTCCAATGAAAGACCCTGGAAGCGTTCAGCCAAAAGTGAAACCGGATCCATGCTTGAGACGGTTTTGGGCGGCTTATAATGTCACGGATGGTGTACAGGGAAACAAGACAATACAATATAATCTATGAGTCACTGGATCCACAACTAAGGAACAAAAGGGAGACCCCTGCATGAGACCTGCCACTCTCCCTGACTGCTCAGCCTATGCGAACACCCCAAAGGTGGATGGGCGCATATCCATGTACCTCGACTATCTTACAGCTGAAGACCCTACAATAGTGAGGAGACAAGACCACCGGCCCCCTACACAGACACGGAGGGAGCCAGGGTCACCTGGATCCAGCAAACAGAAAATCACAAATACATAAACAGTACTTATCTTGCAGACGACTGGGAACTAGGAAAGGCATGCACACACACTCCAGGAAGTTGTATAAGCCGCAACCTAATGCATCATGGGGAGGAACTTAAAGGGAAGCAATCAGTCCAACTGCATGACAGCTGAGATAGGCTAACGAGATGAGGAACTGAAATCAAAACAAAGAAACTCAAGGAGGAGGTTCTGGACAGCTCCTGTCAGAGCTTCTCAGCTGTCTGGTTGTGACATTATGATCATAATCCCTGACAAGTAGAGCATAGTGGAGGATGAGGCCGCTCTGTAGGTCAGTGTTCTGAAGTAACTTGTTATCCTGAGTGATTAGGACAAGTTTTGTGTGTACTAATAGGATTGCGGCCATTTATTTCTCCTGATGATGTCTCCCCAGACAAAACGAGCCATTATAAGTAATGAAAGGTGTTGGGGAATATATTTATAATAAAGTAATATTTAAGAATTTTTAGTAATTATATTTTCTTATTTCCCGGAGAACCCCTTTAAGATTAAGGGATTTTTGCACTAAAATTTATACTTATAGCGGGTCATTTACAAAAGACTGGCATTTCACAAGCCAGTCTTGGTAAACAGCCCAATGGTAAAAGATTTGGCCAATTTATTAAGAGGTGCATACCTCTTTATTAATTAGTTGCGTCTGTGATATTGGTGTGCCGGAAACTCAAACCTATCCCAGCTCCTGCCAAGAGCAGCATAAAATATTCACATTTGCCCAAAATTTGATTTTGTGACTTTTTTATTCCAAAAACTTTGCATAAAGCCTTTGTAAATGGTCCTCTTTAGGTGTCGTGATGAAAAAACATTCATTTCAGATCTGGGAACATTCCTTAGAAAACTGACCTGAGTGCCCGAAGTTTATTGCTGTTTCGACAGTCGTATAAGTTGTTTTGCATTTCTGGATTTATTTGCAGGCCTCTCACTCAGAAAAGTTCATTGCACTCTATGTCTTCGCCATTAACCAGTTGGCCAATCCATGTTACACAGTCCAAGCAGAAAATACTTTTGGTAGTAGTACTTAGATTTGTGTTACTTGTACAGATATGAGCCACACTGTGTTTAATCCAATAGGTTTGAGTGTGACAGTTTTTTATATTTTGTTTTTTACATCTTGGAGGATTTTGTTGACATACTGAAGCTGAATAATGCCCTGCATTCCAGTGTTTTGCAATAGTCATGTGCTGGATTGCATATTTTCTGTCTGACCAAAGCAGGAGAAAATAAATTAGGAACATGTTTCTTTTATTCTTTGCCCTTTTTATTTATTAAAGAATAACTGTTACATTTAGACCCTAATTTCAATTTTCATATATGAAGTTACTAATAACATGATATTCCAGAATCAGTTACTATTAGACTGACTTACCCCATATTTAATAAGATTCAGCCCTTAGCAACCAGTCTGCATAAAACTGCAATTTCACTATTCAGTTAAGATGGCCGCCACTGCCCTCACCCTGAGGCTAATCCCGCCTGCCCTCACTAGCCAGTAACAATAGCTCCCCAAAAGTGTCAGTGACCAGAGCCCTCCCCCTAAAGGGTTAATCTCCTGCAGCACAAAGGGGTCCTCTTACCACATGTTGCTTTCATTTATACACTGAGCAGATGGCAGATCTCCCTTCCCTGTTGTGCGCTGCTCCAACTCTGCATTCTCCAGCTCTGCTGAGTGAGGGAGCGTCTGCCAAGTGCAGGGACAGGGAGAAGTGCACACAGCCCAGGCACTGTTATCAGCTGCTGGGGAGGACCTGGCTTTAATCATTTACCTACAGTCCCTGGCTGTCAACAGATAGACGGACCATGCCTAGCAACCCTATTTTAAGCACAGGTAAAAGTAGGCAGTACAGGGAACAAAAATGTGGAATTAAGGGGTAATTGAATACACAGTGAAAACTTGAAATAGGGCCACCAAGGTGATATTAATCACCACAATCCAATACTCAAAAAAATAATATTACGACAGTTATCCTTTAAAACGTTACAGTGCCTTGCAAAAGTATTCACCCCCCTTGACTTTTTTCGTATTTTGGTGCCTCACAACCTGGAATTAACAATGGATTGTTTGAGGATTTGCATCATTTAATTTACAGAACATGCCCACAACTTTGAAGATTTTTTATTTTTTATTGTGAAGCAAACAACAAATAGGACATAATAACAGAAAACGTCAATGTGCATAACTATTCACCCCCTAAAGTCAATACTTTGTAGAGCCACCTTTTGCGGTAATCACAGCTCCAAGTCGCTTTGGATAAGTCTCTATGAGTTTGCCACATCTTACCACTGGGATTTTTGCCGTTTCCTCCTTGCAAAACTGCTCCAGCTCCTTCAGGTTGGATGGTTTGCGCTTGTGAACAGCAATCTTTAAGTCTGACCACAGATTTTCTATTGGATTGAGATCTGGGCTTTGACTAGGCCATTCCAACACATTTACATGTTTCCCCTTAACTTAAGTGTTGCTTTATCAGTGTGTTTGGGGTCATTGTCCTGCTGGAAGGTAAACCTCCGTCCTAGCCTCAAATCATGCACAGAGTGGGACAGGTTTTTCTCAAGAATATCCCTGTATTTAGCACCATCCATCTTTGCCTCAACTCTGACCAGTTTCCCAGTCCCGGCTGCTGAAAAACATCCCCACAGCATGATGCTGCCATTACCATGTCTCCCTGTGGGGATGGTGTTCTTTGGGTGATGTGTTGGGTTTGCGCCAGACATAGCGTTTTCTTTGATGGCTGAAAAGTAAAATTTTAGAAGTGAAGCCCGTGCCCGTGCTTCAGACAGCAAATTGCGGTCCGCAATGCACGGGCACCGACCGTGGCCCAGCCGCATGGGGATCGTGGATCCATTCACTTTAATGGGTCCGCGATCCCTCCTTTCCGCAAAAAGATAGAGCATGTTCTATCTTTTTACCATGCGGAGGCACGGAACGGAACCCCAGAAAACACTCCGTAGTGCTTTTGTAGTGTTCCATTCCATGCTTCCATTCCACACCTTTCCACATCTCCGGATTTGCGGACCCATTGAAGTGAACGGTGTCCATGTATTGCGGATCTGCAAATGTGGTCCGCAATACGGCAACGGGCAGCACACGTTCATGTGAACGAGCCCTTAGTCTCATCAGCCCAGAGCACCTTCCTCCATACATTTTGGGAGTCTCCCACAGGCCTTTTCGCAAACTCTCAACGTCCCTTTTTGTTTTTAGCGGAAAGTAATGGCTTTCTTCTGGCCACTCTGCCATAAAGCCTAACTCTATGGAGCGTACGGCTTATTGTCGTCCTATGTACAGATACTCTAGTCTCTGCTGTGGAACTCACTCTGGAACCTTAGGTCTCTGTGCTGCCTCTCTGATTATGCCCTCCTTGCCCGGTCCATGAGTTTTGGTGGCTAGCCATCTCTTGGCAGGTTTGCTGTTGTGCCATTTTCTTTCCATTTGGTTATGATAGATTTGATGGTGCTCCTGGGGATCATCAAAGATTTGGGTATTTTTTATTTTAACCTAACCCTGACTTGTACTTCTCAACAACTGTCCTTACTTGTTTGGAGAGTTCCTTGGTCTTCATGGCAGTGTTTGGTTAGTGATGCCTCTTGCTTAGGTGTTGCAGTCTCTGGGGCCTTTAAAAAAAGGTGTGTATATGTAATGACAGATCATGTGACACTTAGATTGCACACAGGTGGATATCATTTCACTAATTATGTGACTTCTGAAGGTAATTGGTTGCGCCAGAGCTTTTTATGGGCTTCCTAACAAAGGGGGTGAATGCATACACACATGCCAATTTTCTGTTTTCTATTTCTATAGTTTTATTTATATATTTTTTTCATTTCATTCACTAACTTAGACTATTGTGTTCTGATCCATCACATAACAAAACATTGAACTTAATGCTGTAATGTAACAAAATACGAAACAAGTCAAGGGGGTGAATACTTTTACAAGGCACTGTAGTTGTTTGAACAGACTGTTCATAACTACAGCCTCCCTGCTCCAGCGTTACCTGTCAAGAATGGAAAAAGCTACCATCACTTACAAAAAGCAGCTGCAGAGCCCATCGCTTGAAACTTCTAGTTATTATCCATAGGTTTCCGAAGAACATAGTAACTACAGATGCATCATTCACTAATTTTCACCAATTGAATGAGATGACAAATGCAATAAATGTTTCCGGTAGTTTGTTCTGATTATAGCATAATGATTATGATAAATACAATAATTACAGTATTTAATGCTGCATGGGACCCGGAATATAATTGTCCAATCCTATACATATGAGGAGGCAATTTTTATTCAAAATGAGGAAAACTGGCAATGCAGATTGTCCGGATTGCCCATTTATTGCCCCAGGACCATCTCTAACCCCCTTATGAACCCTGTAAATGATACCAGAGGAACAGAATTCCATAAATTGGAAGACTAGCATGATAAATTAGGAAGGCAGAAGCTTTATGGTCTCATTTGTGAGTCCAAGGCACCACCAAATGCCATTTAGAGCACAAAAGCCAGTGACGACAATGTTTTGGCACGTATGCCTTTCCGAACTAGTCCCTTCCCTTCCTTCTTGTTCTAGGTTTACTCACAGCTGGACCAAGAGGTTGCTGCACCCTTCAAGCCATTATTAGCACGGTGTTGCTGTCTGTACTTAAAGGGGTATTGCCATCTCTCTTCTTACTGGAAGACTGGTCGCGGCCCACCTTTTGAGACCCTAACTGGTCCTGAGAATGAAAGAGCCATTTCACTTTTTTCCCTGAGCAGTGGAGTTCCCGGCTGCCCATTCTGTAAGGGAGCTGCAGCACATCTCTATTTTCATGAATGGGGGTAAAGCAGTTCCCAACACAGCCAAGTGGGAAAACTTAGAGGACAGCTTAGAAAAAAAAACTGTGAAGGGGTCACAGCCTCCCCTTTAATTTCAGGATTGGGAGACAGGGAGGAGGCATGTCTTAGATATCCCATCACTTTATGAAATGGAAATAACCCTTTAATACAACCTGTACTGTTGAGCATATTCGGTACTTTTTAGTTCACCATAGTTGTTTTATGTAGCGTAGGTTTTATAAGCTCAGACTTGAATTACTGGTTGTGAAAACCTCACTGTCCATTAACATCACATATTGTGGTACTTGCCAATAGTTACTTAACACCAACTACCAGTCCTCCCTTCCTGTGCCCTGGAAAATTGGCTCAGACCGATTCTACCATAGTGAATGCACAACGTGCCCATTACTATGGCATCAATAAGCAGATTGAGGGCTGCCAGTTATAACACTACTCTGGAAGTTGGGAACATGATGATGTCTTGCCTGGAGTTATTGAAGAACCCATTGTACTTGGGCATCCTCCCATTCCCCTGTTAATTCATGTTGTAAAACACAATGCATTTTCTTAATGGAAATACTGCTGAATAAGAAACGGCAGAGAACAATCCAGGCTTTATGAAATATTTGGCAATTACTGTTAAAGAAACTGTTTACCCTGGAGTCGGGCTTCTTTGCCGCCTTTTATGTTGACAACTTAAAAGTGATGTTTTTGCAAGACCTTGAATAGGCTCAATGACATTCGAGGCTTGATCTGCACAAGTGACTTTTCAGTTTCACTGTTTTGTTTCTTTATTGCTTTTTGCCTTTTTTTTCTTCCTGGTTCATAGATTTTCAAAAAAAAACGTTGCTGTGAATTTTTTTAATTTGGTTTATAAAATTAATTGTGGAGTATGGAGACTGGAGTATGATTAGAATGGAGCTGGGAGAGTTGCTGCAGTAGGTGGTGAAGCCTTCTACACATATGTGGAAGCCAGGGTGGCATTGAGGTGTGTAGATGTGGAGGAGATGGAGTGAAGGGGTCTGAGGAGCATATCATACATACAAATACTAATGATGGGAGAATAAGGGGCAGTTAAAGGGTTATCTCATGATTACTGTAGACAAATGAAAATCAGACATCATACAGTACATGACAATCTCTTTCTGACAAATCTAGAACCAGCCCTGTACCTCACATGGATCCAGAGATCTCCCCATTCATTGCAGTAATTGCCTTGCTAGATTTTTTTCAGGGGGTGTGTCCTTTTTCAGGGGCGTGTATTTTGTGATGCAGCTTTCTTGCATATTTATTTAAGTGGGCATGTTCCTTTTGCTACAGATTTCTCAGGGGGATGCGTCTTTTGTGATGCAGCTTTCTCCCTGTCACAGTTTGGCGACGTGTCCTTTCTGTTGCAGATCTCTCCCTCTTACAGCTCAGTGGGTGTCTGCTCAGCTCTCTCGCCGTCACTGTCACAGCTTCTATCAGTAGATATGGCTGCTGGCAGTTGAAGGACGGAACTGAGCATGTGCGTCCAACTTGGCAATGTTAGTGAGGTGGACAGAGAAATAAGGAAAAGAACAAACAGTAGATTGCGCTATGGAGATACCTATTATTGAACATCTCAGTGACTGTACTAATGTCTTAATTATATGCAATTACAAAAGTATTCAGATCCAGGTGCTGCTTTGAAAAAACATAAAATGTCATGATAAAGCCTCTTTAGTCATTGTGCATACGATAGCTATCATGCTGAACGTCAGGGCCTTAGAGTGAAGAGGAAGTATTCTGCATCCCCTGCCTTTGACACCAGGAGAACTTGCCCCATGCTTGCTTGCAAGGTGGGCACATTTATGTAAGCTCAATAAATAGTGTTGCAGAGAATGCTAGTTTGTCTGCTCATCAGAAGGCAAACCTGGCAATTACACATAATCCACCTAATTGCCCTGACCATTGTTCCCGACTTGCGTTGAAACATGAACATCTGCTGAGAAATTGCAATAAATCCTGTGTTGTCTGGAAATGTCTGTGTGACGCACGAGTCTTCCTAGTACTATACCTTTACATGATGGATTTTTCCCTTTTGTGGCTTGTTTTGTTATATTTTAGCTGTGTACAGTTTTCTTCTGCCATTTTTCAAAATCTGACGGAGAAAATGACTTTGCTGTTAGCCATCATGGGAGTATAAATACCAGACATTTGTCAAGAGTTGTCCATAAGGAGAACAGACACTCCACGATGTACAGTTAGACCGTGTCTGAACTTTTGCTCTCCAGAGAACTGCTCTTTTGATAAGTAAATGAAAGATTGAGGCAAAAAGAATTGAAAAAATGTACTATGGTTTCGTGACCTTGGAGCTGTTTAAGGACTGAGGGCTCCAAGCTGCAGAGATCTCCAACAGAGTTCATATCAGGCCAATACGTGTCTTGAGCAGATTGTTCTAAGCTCTTCTTAATAGATGGTGGGAGCTGGTATTTTTGAGAAGACAAGATAGAAATGCATGTCTGTAGTTTAGCATGGCTATTTAGTATGCTTTATGCAATTTTGAGTACCTCATGTCTGATTCACTTGCTTTCCTTTTTTTTCTTGGATAATGTGATAAAATATGTGGTTTCTGTTCTCTTTCTATTGACACTAATTGTCAGCCCCAGATTTTATCTTTTTCAAGGGGTAGAGCCGATACACATACCTAGATTTCGGCCACATGGGCATTTAATCAATGCCTATCTCTCTCCACTCCCCCATAATTATGTACATGACCAGTAGGGAGATTAGCTGGTGGCAGGCACCTCACATCACTTATGGTTGAAACCACACTGAGAGAATATTTGGATAGCTCATTACACTGTGTAGACCATCAGCTGATTCCAACTGGTTAAAGAGGTTCTCCAGGCTTTCACATATCCTCATGATAGGTCATCAATATCAGATTGGTCCAACGCCCGGCACCCTCGCCGATCAGCTGTTTGAGGAGACAACGTGGACAGTGTGCACGTGCCGTTTCCTTTCTCTCTTCCTGTCCGCTGCTGCTGTCCCGTAGACATACAGCAGCAGTGGACAGGAAGAGAGAAGGGAGATGGCACATGCGCACTGTCTCCTCAAACAGCTGATCGGCGGGGGTGCAGGGTGACGGACCCCTGCCAATCTGATATTAATGACCTATCCTGAGGATAGGTCATTAATATGAAAAAGCCCGGAGAACCCCTTTAAGCTAACATCTGTTTAATATGATGAAAAATTATGGAGCCCTATATTATTTTCTTTTACTTGAATTAATATATGGCTCTATCTTTTCTCTAGTTTAAGCCCAGCTCATTTTCATCTCACTATCTGTAAGTGGTATCATAGGGGAGTAAAATAGAAATAGATCTATAAGAATAGTAATATGGCTGAATGTTGGTCTATTGTGTATTTTCTTCAGAAAGGTCACGCATGTTGGATTTCAACATGCTTAATCTTTTTGTTCTCAAGGGAGATAAGCCACTGCCAGAAGTGTTTGGCTGTGCCTTATTCTCCTTTACCCATTGAAACACATGTAGACTCCGCCAACCATCCTAAGGAGATAATGGCCCAGATTTACTAAGCTTGTAGATGGCATAAACCGTCTAGACCGGCACCATTTATTACAGGGGCTCAGGCTGGAGGATACATCTGGTGCAGGAATAGACACTTTTCTCTTAATCTATACCAACCATTGGTTGGCTTACTTTGAGACCAGAATTGCCATAAACTTTTGGGTGAAAAATGGTGCATCTGAGAGTCTGCCCCCTTTCCAGTGAAGCTACACCAACTTCTCGCCAAGCGCTACCCTCTTATCTAGCATGTTGGAAAAAAGTGTAGAAACCCTAGATGCACTAATTTGCTCCATTTCTTCGGACAGATTTTTGGCGCAGACACGTTAATAAATCTGGGCCAACGGCGCCAGGTGATACATGTAAGATTCTTCAATAGACTCCTAAATACTTTTGTAAAGTTCACTGAGACAGTAGTAAAGAGTTATGCGGTAATAGACAACGAGAGAAGGGATGTTACTGTAATGGTGCACAAGTTCTTTTTTTAACTATTTACTTCTGAAAAAAAATAATTGTCCTTTAAGTCTAAATGGGGAAAATGATGAGAAATTGTGTATGAAAATATTATAGCAAAGGCTCCAGCATGATTATTTGTTTATACACATTAGATTAAAAGGGTTCTCTGGGATTTACATATCGATGCCCTAAATATGAGATAGGCAGGGGGCCAACACCTGGCACCCTCGGCGATCAGCTTTATGAAGGAAAGGGAGAGCAACCTTCCATTGTTTGTTTACCTGCTTGCCGTCGACATCGCAGCCGCAAGCAGGTGTAATTACAAGCTGTCCCATTCACTTCAATGGGGCGGCTTCTTCCTATCCAAGTGCCGATCATCTGTTGGAGAAAGCCTAGTGATGACTGCAGCCTCCTCGCAGCTTCCCACCCACAACTCTGTCCATTTGATAGCAGCTAGGCTTGGTATGGCATGTCAGCCCCATTCACATGAATGGGGCTGAGCTGTGCTTAGGCTGTATGACCGATGAACGTGACGTCGCATGGCCTAGGAAGAAGCCTAAATCTGCACACAGCGCCGGGGCCTCTTCATGCAGCTGATCAACAGGGGTCCTCGGTGTGAGATAGGCCATCAATATGTAAATCCCTTTCATTTCGGGAATGCCCCAAGTTTCCCCCTGTAGTAGATGGAAAAAAAAAACAACGATATGACCTTGGATCTCAACATGATCCTTGTCTTCTCAGGGAAGACCAGCTTTTGGCCAGACACCTCTTATTTCCCTTTCCCCTTTAAGAACAAATGCAAGATGAACGTGCATGTCTATGGGAAGGGGGGGATAGCTGTCAACCAAACCAGCGTTCAGCTATAGTATATAAAGTGTATGGTCAGCCTAAGGATTAAGATGGTTTTCACTGAGCAGTTTCTAGATAATAGAGAAATTATTAGAAGGAAAGCTGTCGGATTTGTACAGTAAATCTTGATGCTTTTCTGACGTTATTACACAACGTTCAGCAAGACAATTTTATAAAGCCCTTTTATTATTTAGCTCTTTTTACTGATGTCAGTAAAGTTTGGCTAATCCTAAAACCAGATGTCCCCTGCTGACTGCTGGATGCATTAAGTCTAGCGCTAATAATGCTGGAGCCGGCTTGTTTCCCACTGGTACTCAGAAGAAAGCAACGGCTCTAGAGGGTAAATTACTGCAACACAGACTTTATGCTCCACGTGACCATCTCATCTGGAGCTTCAGATAGCTGGGAGGTATTTTTTTTTTGCAGCCTGTAAGCAAATACGACCTCACATCTGTTGAACAGGCTTTCTCAGGTTAGGAAACAGAGTAAAAATAGGTCTTGGTCCCAACTTAATATGGGAATGTATTGGGCAGGATTGGAGACGTGCTGGGAGCTGTTGTTTAGGAAGCACTAATCCAACATGGTTAGACCCATCAACAAACCACTGCAAGATACCAAGTTATTTTGGATGACTTGGACATGATGAGAGGAGTAGTTCAGCTCTGTATATGTTAGATGTTAAAACCTAAAAGCCTGTTGGTAAACCCCGGGGGAGTAGATGTGTAGGAAAGAATGAATGCATCTGGTATTAAACATACAGTTTGGATTTTATTACCTAAAATATCCAGATCAAACGGTCTACCTTAAAGTTGAATATAAATTGCGGAGCCCAGCTGAATACACAGACCTGGGTTTAGCTGTACATCCGTCTGACATACTATATTACCTTGCTTCAAGGCAAAAACCTGTAGATTGTAATCATATTGCATTTCAAAAGCTCTTCTTATGCTTGAAGTAGTCATCATTTAAGGAGGATAAGCTGCTTTTGAAGAAGTCCAGGTCAAGGCCATTGTGAACCCGGACAAAGATTTTGTGAATGGTTTTGAAAATGTGAAAGAAAACAGTCTGGACAGTATGTGGTTATGTTATATTTAATTTTTCATCACTATATTTACATAAATATCCTAAAAATTGTCAGTTTTCGCTCTGGCCACTAAAACTAATAATGGTGTCCACTTCTTGGTTTGTTCAGATCACTTTCAGCAGTCATCTCATTATCACCGACAGGATTAGGCCAGTTTCACACTCCGTACTACCATTTTGCACACATCTGCTGCCGGAAGTCCGCCCAGCTCCATTCACTATAATGAGGACCGGCCAGAAATCTGGCAAATATGCTGAGAGGCAGCCGGACAAAAACATGCAGCGTGCAGCGGTTTTTGTCTTGCCGCCTCTCGGCATATATGCCATGCTGTAGCTGGATCTCTAGCTGGTTCCTATTATAGAGAATGGGGCCAGGGCGGACTTCCGGCAGCACATGTGTGCAAACGGTAGTACGGATCCGGCAGGCCGGAAAAGCATAACGTCAGTGTGAAAACTGACCTTAGAATGACAGATATCACCTATACATAGATAGCACAGGATCTACCATTCACGATAGGTGATATCACAGCTTATCTACTCCCTCCTGACCTCTTCACCGGTCACATAGCATGTCTACAAAACTCTACACTATAAGCCATTTAGTCCCCTCCAGTCTATTGTGTCTGTGGCCCATGGTGGCTGCTGTAAAGTATATCTATAAATGCTATTAAGAACAGCTCAGGCAAGATGGCTGATTCATAAAAAAAAAAACTCTAATCCAAAAATAACAGATTAGAATGAAATGATATGTGTCACTATCTGGTTTTAACTGGCAGAAAAAAAAATTCTAGGACACCCACTCCATTTAAGGGTACTTTCACACTTGCGGCAGGACAGATCCGACAGGCTGTTCACCATGTCGGATCCGTCCTGGGGCTATTTCGCCGTGCCGCCGGACCGCCGCTCCGTCCCCATTGACTATAATAGGGACGGGGGCGGAGCTCCGGCGCAGCACGGCGGTGCACGGCGAAAGGCCGCCGGACTAAAATTACTGCATGTCAGGCTTTTTAGTCCGGCGGCTTTCGCCGTGCTGCGCCGGAGCGAAAAAAAAGGAAGACTTGGCTGAATGCCGGATCTGCCATTTTTTTTCCATAGGAATGTATTAGTGCCGGATCCGGCATTCAAAATACCGGTCTGTGCATGTGCAGACCTTTAAAAACGAGAAGAAAATAAATACCGGATCCGTTTTGCCTGATGACACCGAAAAAACGGATCCGGTATTGCAATGCATTTTTCTGACTGATCAGGCATTTTTCAGACTGATCAGTCAGAAAAATGACATGCGTTTGCATACAGTTTGCCTGATCAGGCAGGCAGTTCAGGCAACGGAACTGCCTGCCGGAATCAAACAACGCAAGTGTGAAAGTACCCTTAGGAATTTTTATCGTGAATATCGGCACTTCGAGAATTCGCAAATATTTAGAATATAGTGCTATATATTCGTAATGGCGAATATTCATTTTTTTTTATTTTTTTTTTAACACCGTACACATCAGGTGATCATCCCTCCCTTCTTCTAGCTTGTGGGCCAATGAGAAGGCTTTGTCACAGCTTGGCAACATCCCTAGCAACCAATAGAAAAGTTGCTTACCCCTTCACTATATAAATGAAGACATTTTGTGGAGTTTCATGTGAGAGAGAGAGGAGCCTGAATACTGTGCTGTGCTTTTTCAAATTACATTCCAAATCGCATCTAAATATTCCAGATAGTTAGTGTTAGATAGTCATAGGGAATTGTGTAGCTGAATAGCAGTGTAGGTTATAGAGATAGTTAGCTGAAATATATAATCCATATAGTTAGTGCTAGATAGTATAGGTTATAGTGTGTGGCAGGAAAATAAATGTGCAATGTGCATGTGAGATTTCTCTGCTGTCCATACATACATGCTACAGACATAGTGCTGTGATGTCACAACAATACTAAGTTCAACAATCAGTATTATGTTGTCAGACTTCATTAAAGGTGAAGTTGTATGTATTGCGCTAAAACATTCGAATCAATAGTGGCGATTTGCGCGATCTGCATATAAAGCTATTGTTATGACATGCATGGGATTTTTATCTAAAACAGTGCTGTAATGTACAATTACTTACCGTGATCAGGAGTTCTTCCTCACTATCTCGAAAGTTGCTGCCAACCATTTTCATCACTTATGTAGCTAATAGTGCGTGCGTGCGTATAATAGCGCAAGCCTAAATATTGGTGATATATCGCGAATTCGAATATTGCCCCTGCCGTTCTTCACTATTTCTAACATGGGTCACCATTTACCACTTTTATCTTTCTCACATGCTAATTAACGGGGTTGTCTCACTTCAGCAAGTGGCATTTATCACGAAGAGAAAGTTAATACAATCCACTTAATAATGTATTGTTATTATCCATATTGCCTCCTTTGCTGGCTTTATTCATTTTCCTACCACATTATACACTGTTCGTTTCCATGGTTACGTCCACCCTGCAGTCCATCAGTGGTGGTCATGCTTGCACACTATAGGAAAAAAGCGTCGGCCTCTCTGATGACCAGGACTATAGGAGTGAATATAGCCTAGTGCTTTTTCCTTTAGTGCAAGCACGACCACCGCTGCTGGATTGAAGGGTGGTCGTAACCATGGAAACGAGCAGCGTCTAATATGATGGAAAGATGAATCCAGCTAGGAAAGGAAGCAATACGGGCAATCGCAATACATTAGTGAGTGGTTTGTATTAATTTTCTCTACATAATAAATGCTATTTACTGAAGTAAAACAACCCCTTTCACCTCTTAAGATACCCTGCCAAGGGGCATGTTGGCTCCACACTGGGAACCCAGGACATGCTCCACACGTCATCCTTACAAATGGAGATACTCCTTAATCATGTGACTTTAAAGAAGAGAATGTCCAACACAGGAATAAAATCTTGAGCTTTATTGTAGGATTAAGATCGTTCTGATTGAAACGCGTTGGGTGTAAATTATCCTTTTACTGTGGAGATGGAATTTTAATAAATCCTACAATAAAGCTCAAGATTGTATTCCTGGGCTGGACATTCTCTTCTTCAAAGTTGTATTCACAAGCTAGAATGGGTCCGCACACGAAGAACAATTCAGATAGTGCTGGCGTAAGTTTCACTTTCCCCAAACATGTGGCCTTCATGGAAGACTAGTTGTTTGTAAGCATTTTGTTGTCAGTGAACTGTCAGATCGTTAGACATTTTCACTTTCTCCTGTGACTTTAGTTGGTGATGCACATTAGATGTGGCAATTTTGGTGGGATGAGCTGACCATCTAATGTGCATGGGGACCTCCCAACTTTCCCTCAAAGGCTGTGCATTTCGGGTTACAACCTTTTGTTTGCCGCTATTAGAGGTGTCTGGCACCAGCTTACTACCCTCTCCACATAACCAACACATGCATGCTCAGCCAATCTTCAACATGCATGTGCATGAGTGCATCTGGAGAGAGAGCTGTCAGTGTAACGAGCGTTCACTGACAGTTCTCTAATATATATATGTGTACACACACAGTATTTTTGCTCCATAAGACACACCTAGGATATAGAGGAAGAAAATAAAAAATAATATATTTTTTCCCTCAGATCTGACCCTCAAGCTCCATCAGACCTCAGATCAGACTCCCAATCTCCATCAGACGCCTGTATCAGACCCATATTTCTCCTCAGACCTCAAATCAGACCCCCATGAGACCCTCCCATTTCTCCTCAGGCGTCAGATCAGACCCCCATTCCTCCTCAGATCAAACTCCCAAAGCTCCATCAGACAAAAGAAAAAGAACTTACTTCTCCTTCTCTGGACCGTGCTAACACTCAACTGTTCTTCTGTCAGCCTAGCGATGAGTACAGCCAGTGCAGCTCTACACTCTCCACTCCCCGCACCTCCTGCACACTGATGACCGTTTCCATAATGGTAGTGTCATTAGTATTTGCTCTATAAGACGCACTGCCATTTTCCTCTCGCTTTTAGGGGGGAAAGTGTGTCCTATGGTGCGAAAAATCGTGTATCGATCTACTCTGTATGCCTCATTGTTCTAGAAAATAGTTTTCCACTCTGTCTCTCTTTTTCTTTCCCCCTTTAGCCCACTCTCTTTTTCTATTTACAGGGGCACATTAAGCTGCCACTTTTTGGAATGGGGAGCTGCATTTAATTTCGTAATACACATGTACTGTCTGAGATAAATTATTTTCGATAGGGGAAAAACATTAAGGGAGCACAATAATATACAGTGCGTGTTGTGTCAAATGAGGACAGTATTATTAGCATGCTGAGGCAGTAGTTTTCCCTCAGCCATACAGAAAATAAGCAGTTCCAGTCATTTTTGGCAGCCAGTTAGCGGCCATAATCACTATCAGGCAAGGTACTGCAAATAAAGTGGTGATATTTGAGAATTCGGGGATTTTTTTTTCTTCTAGCTGGCCTCTTATTGAGAATCTTCTGCATAGCGCACGGCTTTGGCACCAGCTCTAAGTATTAATTCTTTGTTCCATAAAATAATTGTGTAAACTTAACAGACATTTCAAATGGGCATCTACTCACCAGCCCCACTCCAGGAAAATGCTGGAAGATGCCACAGCTGGCTATAGGTTGGAGTACACTGTAGTATCAGAATTCTAGGAAAGCCTGGCGCACAAAGCGTTTTATGGGCTCAATGGATAGAAATACTTTTCCTGACCCAACGATGAGGTCTGTTGTAGGGTTGGGCTTGCATTTCAGTTTCTGCTCCAAGACCTGGAGCTAGATTCATTTTTTTCCCTCCCTGCTGTTCTAACAGCTCAGCACAGCTGGACTTGGGCTCTCCTAAGTAACCTGAAGCCGCGTTAGGCAACGTTCATTCTTGCGAAGTTTACTGTACTATCACTCTCATGCATCCCACTCTGGAGCTGATTCTTGAATTCAGTTTTTAATTGCAACCACCAGAAGGTTCCTAACCATAACCTATGAGAGTTTACCTCTGAGACATACTTGCATCCAAAATTGTATACTTGGATGCAGTCCACGCTGCTGTAATACACCACTTTTTTTTCGGGGTTTGTGGGTCTAGACAATTGAACTTAGATTGTCCTAGGGTCCTAAAGTGATGTAGGTCTGGTCAGTCTGCCAATGGTCCTGTTGTTATAATACAGATGCTGAAATGGGTCCGTGTTACACCCTTCTGAAACTGGAAATATTCACAGCAACGTGGGAGACATAACAGTTATTGTTTTCTAAAATTGCTATCCATAATGGTGGTCAGTTTTTCCCCCCCAAGGCCTGGTTCTCTGGAAAGACTCAAGGTGGTGTTTCTTAAACCACTTTATAAGCATTTGTAGATATTCTTGTCCCATCTTCAGGATAGATCACCAATATAAGATACTGTAGGTGGCTGTCTGACATTCTGCCCCCCGCCAATCGTCTGTTTTCGTGAGCCGCCGTTGTTGGGTCCTAGCCTGAGGATGGGTCATCAGTATATCGAAACTAGAAAATTCCTTTAAGAATCATGCACTTGGCAATATTACTTCACCATTTTTTAATTGGTCTGCCATTGAGGTGTGCGACCCTCTACTATACTGTATGCCTCACAGGTCATGTGTAGACATTCGTGTTTTCTGTCTGCTTCTGTAGAAATCCAACAGCACCAAAAACCGTGGCATGCTCTGCATCTTTGGCGGTATTCTTTGAAGATGTAATGCTTCTACGGAACATGTCTGTACACACACAGGGTCTAACAGAGCCCGCGTGACCGTACATGGAGGCTGTCTGGCTATATACTAATGATCTGAGGGATATTATTTCTCCTTGTGGAGAGCACCTAGTAGGCATAAGGTGTCTTATAGGCCATGCAGTGCTCCTCTAGGAAAAATGTATGCCGATTTAGCTTTCTGTCCAATAAGAAAAGAAAGCTGAGTCACTGAGGCCCTTGTGTAAGGCTACTTTCACACTAGCGTTTTTGCCTGATACGGCAGGGATCAGCAAAAACACTTCCGTTACTGATAATACAACCATCTGCATCCGTTCTGAACGGATCCGGTTGTATTATCTTTAACGTAGCCAAGACGGATCAGTCATAAACTCCATTGAAAGTCAATGGGGGACGGATCCGTTTTCTATTATGTCAGATAGTGTCAGAGTAAAACGGATCTGTCCCCATTGACTTGCATTGTGGGTCAGGCTGCGGTTTGCTCTCCGTTATGAGAACGGAACGGAATGCATTTTGGAGCATTCCGTTCTGTTCAGTTATGTTTTCTCCCCATTGACAATGAATGGGGATAAAATGGAAGAGTTTTTTTTTTGGGGTATTGAGATCCTATGACGGATCTCAATACGCTAGTGTGAAAGTAGCCTTAGGTAGCTATGCTAGTAGGTCAATGCTCAACCTTTTAAACAGGCCTTAAAACAGGGTGATTGATTGCCTCTCATCAGTGCAGAGCAGAGAACTGGCTTAACTGTGAGGTGAGGGGCCATTGTTAGGATTCAGGGGGGGGGCTTTCTCTTTGAGGAGACACCTGCAGCACATCAGAACAGGTAAATATTGTAATGTTGTATTGTTAAGTAAAATGTTCTGATTTACTGTATCTGGAAACCTAATAGCATTGCATGGACAGCTAAGGGTTAAGACCTTGGCTCATCCCCTCAGGATGCCAGGAGATGAACCTGGGTCCACCTCTGGTTAGTTAGTCAGTTCTGTGCTTAGCTGAGAAAGAGAGAGGACCTGCATGTGTGAGCTCCTCAGAACTAGGCCTGAGCTCAGAGAACCTTTTGTTTCTGAGACAATCTACAGCCAAGGAAGCATCTGCTACATAAAAATGCTTTAGAGAAATAGCAATCAGAAGGTCCAGAATCTACAAGGCCATCCATTGGGGTCAGTTAGCAAGGCTTTGTGCACGTTAATGGCACAAATATTTTGCTGCTGTGAGAGGGAACATTACTATCATGCCCTTCCACACTTGGAGAAATGTTTACCAAGAACCTCATTGCCAGCCTAAGGTTCTGCAGAGAGACATTGCTGTTGTTCATATGTTACTATTGAGAAAGGATTTGCGCTGTGTTCTAACTGTGCCTTGTTACTGTTGGATGTACTACAGTACTACTCCTGTTGTGCACTTTAGTAAAGAGAGGCTTGTTTATTTAAACCAACTGGCCTGGTCACTGATTCCAGTACCATTCACCAGCCATTGCACCTGCACTTAGCCTTGCACCCAGAACATCACTTAACACCAAGGGCACCCCAACTACCACCATGCAGGAACCCCAACATCAGGGTGTGCCCTGAAGGAAAAGAGGGTGCACCATTCAGTCACTGAATGGCCCCAGGGAGAGCCATAGGGAAAATTGCCACTTTGATCTGTGAGCAACCACCCACCTGGCCACAACCACCGCTCCCATCCTCCACTTCCCTCTCCTGGGCTGTCTGCGACACATCTAGTGTTATAGGCTAGTCAATATTTCCCTACTGTGCTCCATACTATAGAAATACTAAATAAGCTGTACATCCTCCGTGTGGTACAAGCCCAGCTCAGAGCTCTGCCATGTGCAAGAGCTGTTACAGAAGAGTTGTCAGCTCTCCTGCCCTGTTTTAACAGTTCTGGGGCTTTATTTTTTCTAAGTATTTGTCATGCTGTTCCTCTGTTATTCTTCCCAGAAACTTCTGAATACATTTCCAACTATGCCCAATGTGTTCTTACACAGTCTGACACGATTGGACAGTGTGAGACCAACTGCAATGAGACACCCCCTACTAGTAACGCCCGATTGTCAATTTATTAATACATTTCTAGGAAAAATAACAGAGGAATGGTACAACGGAAATTCATAAGAAAAAAAATCATCCAAAATTGTCATTTTATAGACAAGTAGGTAGAGGGAGATGACAGGGCCTAGTGCAAGTAGGTAGAGATGAGATTACATAAAGGTGCTGCTGATGTTAGGCTGCCTGCCGATCTCGACAGACATTTCTTAAAGGGGTTGTCCGGGATCAAAGTAATTTTTAAAAACGTTAATAATCACCTTGATATTACGCAGTAAAGTCATTCTGATGCTCTGTGTATTTTTTTTTTCATCCTCTTTGCTCCTATGAGTCTCTAATACTGCTGTCAGTATTGTTTACATAGCAGCTCCTGTGCTATGTCATTTCCGGCCACACTGGCTTATGGGTCCCACAAGGCTGCTTGACTCTGCAGCTGGATCTTACAAGCCTTTCCACTCCCCCTAATCAGTATTCCGCCTCCTGCCACTCATACTCCTCATCAGTATTCCTCCCCTAAAACCACCTTTTTCTAAGCCTACAAACTGAATCCCTCCCTGCTTCCATGTATCTGCTCTCTGCTAGCATCGCATAAAAGACAATAGTGGCAGGGAGCTGTAGCACATCCCATTCATTGCAACTGACCATGGGAGGCGTGCACTATGCTAAATAGCATAGCTTGCTGCCTCCAATAGAGCCTCCTTCTACTCCTAATAACACTCCTCTATGGCCGGTGACATCATCGGCAGAGGGGGGCGTTCCTTAGTGAGGCGAGTTCCCTCCTCCAATACTGCCTCCTTCCTCCCAGACTAACGCCCTCTGTGCCCGGTGATGTCACAGAGGGGCGTGGTTTAGCTCCGACATTTCCCTCCTACTGACAGCCTCCTTGCTGGCTGCAGAATGATCCTGTGTGCTGGTGACGTCACCGGGCTCCTTGCTAAGCGGAAGGAAGAGGCTTAGCACACCAGTAAGGAGTCGGTACGTCACTGAATCTTTGAAAATCTGAACTTCCGGCTGAGAATTTATGAAAGAAATACAGGGCATCAGAAAACTCTGGCAAAGGTAGGACAGGAATGTATGTAATATTTATGTGCTTGTTGTACCCTTACAACAATGTCCCCAATCCCGGACAACCCCTTTAAGTTAATAATCTGTGAGTCCATTTTTCTATAACAGTAGGCTGTTCTTGGACACTGACAAATGAATGCAAGTTCACAGTTTAGTTTCCCACAACTAATGGAAGCCATTTTCTCTGTGTGATGTCATTGTTTTGATCTGTCATCTTGAAGCACGCACGGTACAAATGACTTCAGACAAACTCAAGATAACTATGGGAGAATAAGCGTATAGGTCTGCAAATATTTTTTCTTGTGAAATGAACATGATATTTTTGTACATAATCCAGGGATGCTGGTTTGCGGCAAGAGAAATTCATGTCAGATGACCTTTAACACCTTCACAAATGACAGTCAGTTTCCTTTCCATTTTCTTGCATTACATCATTCTAGACCCAATCAGTTCCACTCTTTGCACTTCTCCTATAGGGAGTTCATTATTATTTTTTTTGTACATATTCTTAACCAATTCTGTTTAACGAAAGTTTTATGTCTTAAAGAAAAAAATTTGATTGAGTAGAGCTTTTATTCCCACTTGGTCATCATGTATGACCGTGTACCCCAACTGCAGGAGCTCATCAAGGGAAATTTACTGAAGCATTCAGTTATTGCTCAATTTTTGACTAATGTTCGCATTATCATCTGACTATTCCTGATTAAACACAAAGTGAAAAAAGCTATTCTATTTCATGTCTTTTCACTCATCAGTGGTAAAGTAAATAGTCATAAATTATAATGAAGCAAGTCAACAATTACTACTCTCCTGGAAGCATTTAAGTATCATGAATAGTAGCTTCAAAGCAAGTCTTTATCTCTGGAGGACTCAACACATCTATGCATTACCCCATTGTGGGTACAGGGTAACACTATTTTTTCCCTGTGGTGGTGCTGTAGGAGAATCAAAGACCTTCAATAAAAGGCATCTCAGGACCTTTTGATCATCTTTTTTATTGGTAAAGAATGATTGTCTACACCAGGCAACCCCATCGATCAACTGTTTGGAAGACAAATGGATGCACAACAACGCACATGAACTATAACTATGGTATTGTGAACTGTACAGCTACTGATAGTTGACCATGTTGAAATACTAATGAGATCATCCATGGATTACAGTACAGTATTCCCTCAAGATACAATATTAATTGGTTCCAGGACGTCCATTGTATGTTGAAACCATTGTAAGTTGAGTAATCGGTTCCAAGGCCTCAAAATGTCATCCAAGATAAGAGAAAATTAAGATTTTAGAAAAATAAGCAGATAACTAAGAGAGAAAAAGCAAGTCCTTACATATAACAGTCAGGAATAGCTGATAACTAGCAACTAATCCATCTATTATACCGGAGAAGTGACCTTGATTGGTTGGCTATGAATCTGAGAAATTGTATGTTGAGTCTGGTTTCAACTTACGATGGGTCAGAAAAGACCATTGTATGTTGAAAATATTGTATACTGAGGCCGTTGTATCTTGAGGGATCACTGTATTGACATTAGACTATTGATTTCAGCCTTCACTGTGTCATACTACTTTTCCCCTGTGGTGGTGCTGTAGGAGATAAACCACCTACAATAAAGGCTGATCTCCAGGGATCTGAGCACCTTTTGATCATCTTTTTTATTGGGACTCTTTAATAAAGAATGATTGTCTACATAAGGCAACCCTATGTATCAAATGTTGGGAATGCAAATGGGTGCACAATAGCGCAAATGGGCATAAACTATAAAAGTGTAAACAGTATGGCTACAGATAGTAGAACAGATTGGAATACTGGTGAGATTTGGGCAAATTATCCCAACTTTTTCTTTAGAAACTCTATTCTGCCCTGTTTGACCTACAGATGAATACATTGAGGACTCCTAACAGATGATTGGACCTTGTGAAACTCTTCTTTTCCATACACATTCCAATAGGAAAAGTGGCACTGGAGCTTCATATATATGGCCATAGTGGTTAATCATTGATAAATCTGCCCCACTGAGTATTAGAGTGTTGAAGAACAAAATAGTTCTCTTTTTGGGCAAATTTGATCAGGGACTTTACATTGATGTCCTTAGGTTGTTCACCTGACATTGGAGCACAACGGATTCTGCTTTGCTCATTATGATGATTACCTCATGCAGTCTGTTCACATCCATGCCAAGAAATGGGAAGGGAGTGAAATTGACATTACTGAACCGGCAACTGACTTGCCAGCAACAGAGAGCCAAACTTAGTACATGGGCATTTGCCAAACCCATTTAAGTGGATATATATTTTATTTGTTAGAGGGGTTGTCTCACCTCAGACATTGATGGCAAAGCACTAGGATATGCCATCAACGTCAGATAGGTATGGGTCTCACCTCTGGGACGCACTCCTGCCTCCAGAACAGGACCCCCGAACGGAGAACAGCTGCACATGCGTGGTCACCCTCCATTTCTATGGAAGTTCCAAATATAGATGAGCACTGGCTCAGCTATTTCCTTTGGGCTTCGGGGTTCCGTGCCTCCTCTCCGCACCGTAGTTTCGGATTGCGGACCCTTTTAAGTGAATGGGTCCGCATCCGTGATGCGGTGAGCACACGACCGGTGCCCCCATATTGCAGACCCGCTGTTTGCAGGCTGCAATAAGGGCCACGGCCGACAACGGCCGTGTGCATGAGGCCCAAGGCTTATTTTCTGAAGGCATACAGTTTACTAGTCTTCTGTTCTCAAATAAAGATGACCCAGTCATTTCCTCTGATTTATCAATAACAAGTATCGCCCTAAGGTTCAGGATGTCCCAGATATTCAGTAGAAATATAGATTAATTCAACCAAGATTATCGAATGATCTGTTTGATTAAACCCTTTGTTAACAGTTATTAAAGGGGTTCAAAGCTGAACCCGGACTTATCCCCATTTTCACCCAGGCAGCCCCCCTGACTTGAGTATCAGAGCAGTTAATGCTAAATCGCGCAGGGCAAAGGCATTTTCTAGAGTTCCGGGGACGAACTGGGCTCTGCATAGGGTTGGCAGGCGGAGGCTCCCGCCCAGCAGTGAACACAGTCACGTCACCGGCACTGATGGGCGGGCTTTAGCTCTAAAGCCCGCCCATCAGAGCCAGTGACGTCACCGAACACACTGCTGGGCGGAAGCCTCTGCCCGGCAGTGTGTTATTGTAAATAAAAGAGCCCGTGCCCTGCGCGATCCAGCGCAGGGAAAGGGAGAGCATTGGAGCATGAAATGCTCCGATGCTAACATCAGGGGGGCTGCCTGGGTGAAATTATAGGTATGTCCGGGTTCAGCTCTGAGCCTGGACAACCCCTTTAACTGGTCAGTAAAACTGGCTACACAGAACCTCTATGCCTCTAAAGTCCTTTTCCTTCGTATTCACGTTCAGGCAGATTTCTTCTAGTTACTACTACGGTACATGGGGCATCAGAGCTCTGTACAAGGTGAACAGAGCTTCAGCCCTTGGTAGTATATATTAAGAAAAGCTGCATTTGGCTACTTTCACATCTGCATTTTTCCTTTCTGGTATTGAGATTGGTCAGAGGATCTCAATACTGAAGGAAAACTCTTCAGTTTTGTCCTCATTTATTGTCAGTGCGAACAAAACTGAACAGAATGGAGTACACCAGAATGCTTTCCGTTACATTTGGTTGCATTCCAATGCCGGACAGAAAAGTTGCATTTTTAAGTGCGTCATGGGATGCGGAGACAGATGTCATGAAAGACAATGTAAGTCAATGGTGCCGTATCTGTTTTCTCGGACACAAAAAAACCCGTCTTGGTCATTTTAGAGATAATACTACCGGATCTGTTTGTAACGGATGCAGCCGGTTGTATTATCATGACTGAAGCAGATGTGAAAGTTGCCTTATCTGCCTCGTCTGCCACATGTATATTTTATGACATTTCAAACTAGTTTTATTTTGTATCGCTATGACTAAGAATGCATGTAGCGTTTTGAGACGTGTAAGCGTTTTTTATGGGGTTGGTGTAATTTGTGTCATTATGTTTTTTAATATTTTTGGATGGCAATAAAAACAAGCATCGTTTCAACATTTGCTGGATCTCCTTTCAAACATTGAAACTTGTTTCTTGTCTGAGAATCACCGGAGCCGATTGTGAGGTTGAGGGACCTTTGGTGGTTGGGGTGCCTGGACCATTGTCCCTTTTTTGTCTTTTTTCTTTTCAAAATCAGTTTACGGTTTTCAAAGTAAGGTAGAATAAACCGTACAACAGAGGAAATAAACTCATGGTGTCCGTGCATAAGGTCATCACGGTAGAATAAAACTGAAAATGGTACAAATTGGTACATTAATTGTTACAATGCTCAATTAAAGTAAGCGGAGTTCCGGAAATTTCATTGTAACATCTTCTGACCCTGGACGTTAAGCCTAACCATGTTTTCACTAAAGCCTCAGCCCCTCTTGTCCCATCGTTTCTGTATTTATAGAGAGTATAATGAAGTGCAGGATAATCTTGGGACTTTATCAGTCAGAAGCAGTGGCGACTCTAGGAACAATATATAGGGGGGCACATAAGAAACCACAGTCAAAAATGGGGGGGCGCTAATAAGACCTCAGAAGACCTCAACAGACTTATTACTGTACAATCTATTTTAAAGGGGTTTTCCAGGATTTCGATATTGATGACCTATCTTCCTCTAAGACTATCAATCCATAACTTTCTATATATTTCATTTAGTAAATCAGCGTTTTATAAGATTCCCATTAAATAAAAAAAAAAACTAAGCTGCCAATTTGTAGGTAATGACACACGAGTATCAGGCCAGCGATCTAATAGTCCCAGCTAATAGTAATCTCCCAGGATTGGAAAACGGTAAACCTCTGGCATTTGCAGCGCTGTTACTAGACACTGGCAAGGATGAAACCCTTCGCTCCAAGTTTCAAGTGAGAGTTTCATATTAACTGAAGTCATATGTTATGAAACCGTAAATCCTATTCTAACGATTCAAGGGGAATACATTTTACGGTCCCCGGCAGGCTGGAGAGCAGGGTAGTCAGACTAAGTTGGATTGTAAAAACGATGATTGCTGAGTAAGATCATTGGGGTAGACCGTATAAAGCTAATCGTTTCTAGTATTTGCAAAGGAAAGGGTGTAATCTTATGCCGAAATAACAAAGGATGCCTGGGGCTGCTGAAAGGGTTCAGCGTGCTTTTTGCTACTGTTGAAAAAGCGACTCCGGTCACAACTGATACTAACATCACCGTGTTAAAGGGGCGGTCTCACTTCAGCAAATGGCATTTATCATGTAGAGAAAGTTAATACAAGGCACTTACTAATGTATTGTGATTGTCCATATTACCTCCTTTGCTGGCTGGATACGTTTTTCCATCACGTTATACTCTGCTCCTATTCAGGAGTTACGACCATCCTGAAATCAAGCAGCGGTGGTCATGCTTGCACACTACGGGGAAAAAACACCATCCTCTCTGGTGGCTGGGAACATGGGAGTGCGCATAGGTCGGTGCCTTTTCCTGTTGTGTTCAAGCACGGCCACCACTGCTGGATTACAGGGTGGATGGAAAAATGAATGAAGCCGGCATAGAAGGCAATATGGATAATCACAATATGTTAGTAAGTGTGTCTACATGATAAATGTCATTTGCTAAAGTGAGACAACCCCTTTAAATAAAATTCATTAAAAAATGCTTTACCATTTGAAATTCAAGTTGTCTTAAAAAATGAAGTGCTTTGGTTAAAAATTCAGTTTTTTTCCCCTGAAACAGCGCCACTCTGGTTCATTGGCTATGTCTGGTATTGCAGCTTACATCTGTTTCAAGTGAATAGTGCTAAACTGCAATACCAGACACCTCTCATTATTTTCCTGTAATCCCAGATAATGCATAAAGTTTTTTTTTCCCAGGATTACTTTTTTTTATTTTTATAATAACAGATATGATCATGTAGTGTCCATCTTTCCCATGCTTTTTTTTTTTTATCCTCTTGACCCATTTTCACCATGTAAACTGATCCATCTGGTTTGCGTCCATCCTGTATGTAGCACTTCCTGTATCCAACCAAACCCATGATGCACTTCTCTGCCACAGCTCCAGCACCGCCCCTAACAACTCCCATCTAGTTTATAGCTCCTCCCACCCAGCTATTTACATAGACACTCCCCTATCACTGCCCCGCCCATGGACATAACATCACAGGAAATAAGAAAGCATGGACATGGTCATGTGACCACAGCCCAGAACGGGAGATAGGAGCAATAAAAGTAAAATAAATACATTACAAAATTACAGCTACCTTCATAAATGATTATTTTGGATGATGTTGATGCAATCCAGAAAACCCCATTAATTGTTACTTTATTGACTCTTTAGTGATGGCTGCCTTTCTGCTTTTTAAGCTCTGTCTTATCAGGATAGAGCCATGATCCATGCTCCAGCAATGTTTAAAGGCAGTGTAAGGTAGTCAAAAATCAATTTACTGCCTAATCAGAGGTTCAGGCTGCTGTGTCTCCTCCATGCTTTACACTACAGTTATGCTTGTCATTAGCTGCTGTAACACAAGTTCTTTTTAGCCTAGTCAGTGCTATCCTACTGACTGATGTACTCAGGATGACCTGCAATAAGGAGCGAGAGGGGAAGTGGCCACTGTTTTGAGAACATTTCTATGTCAGCAAACTGGTCGTCACTTTTTTGGATCTGAACTGTCAAAACCTTGCTGAAGTTGTTCTCTATCATTTTGTGTTCAGACAACTAGACTTTGTGATCATTTAACTGATTTTAATGTTATATTTCCAATCATTTTTCCTCTTTACTACCGGCCATTGGTAAAACTCGTTAAAGCTGGTCATACACTTAGGGCTCATTCACACAACCATTGTTCTGGTCCGCATCCGAGCCGCATTTTTTTGCGGCTCGGGTGCAGACCCATTCACTTCAATGGGGCCGCAAAAGATGCGGACAGTACTCTGTGTGCTGTCCGCATCTGTTGCTGGGTCCGGGGCCCCGCAAAAATTATGAGGCATGTCCTACTCTTGTCCATTTTGTGGACAAGAATAGGCATTTCTGTTCCGTTCTGCAAATTGCGGAAGGCACACGGGCTGCATCCGTGTTTTGCAATTTGCGGACCGCAAAACACGGAACGGTTGTGGGAACAAGCCCTTAGGCAAGCATTCACCTGGCCATATCAGTTTTGTTTTCCACCTGCAAAACATGGATACTGGCCATGTGCATCCTGCACTTTCTGTGCACCTTAGGCCTCGTGCACACGACCGTTGTTGTGTTCCGTTCTGCAAAATAAGGTTCCGTTGTTCCGTGATCCGTTTCCGTGCGTCTTCCTTTATTTTTGGGGGACCACCAGACATAAAGGAAAGTAAAAAAAAGTCTAAGACAGGTTTGCCATGCAAATGATAGGAAAAAAACGGACGCGGATGACAATCTTGTGTGCGTTTTTTTGTGGTCCCATTGATTTGAATGGGTCTGTGAACCGTTTTCCGCGAAAATAATAGGACAGGTTATATTTTTTTGACGGACTGGAACCACGGATCACGGACGTGGATGGCAAACGGTGCATTAGCCGAGTTTTCAACGGACCCATTGAAAATCACTGGGTCCGCAGAAAATCACGATAAACGGCGCAACGGACACGGAATAAAACAACGGTCGTGTGCATGAGGCCATATTGTCACAAAACGGACAAGAATAGGACGTGTTCTCTAATCTGCAGCACAGCCTTACCTATGTGGACAGCACATGGATGAAATCAGCGTTTTTTTTGCAGCCCTGTAGAAATGAATGGGTCTGCGTGTGATCGGCACAAAATGCAGATCGGATGCAGACTGAAAATAAAGTTATGTGAATGCTCCCTAAGATAGCTGAGCTTTACACCCATTCCTCCTGACTCCCCCATCCACGTACATGCTCAGCATGCATGTGTTCCCATTGGGAATCTTCTCAATAGCTGGGTGCAGGCATCAACAAAGGTAGTAGTAATCCTCCCTGTCTCTCTCTAAGTTCACTTTTTAATCTTCCCAAATAAGCACAGGAGTGCAATTCTGTTCTCATTAACACTTTCTGCAGTTCCCAGGCTGTGCAGATCTTAGATCCTGATGATGGCCAGTCCATCTCAAAATGTGGTGGGTGCCGAAGCAATATACCCAAACCACAAGCAGTAAAGTCTTATTGCCATAAATGAGCGATACCTTCTTGTCTTTCCAGGCATGGCCTCTGAAGAGATTCTAAACCTTCAATATGAAACGTTCTTTGTCTCAAAGGGTAGTCTTTTTGTTAAGTTGCTTTTCTCAGCTCTTCCAATTTCAGGAATGATGTTTTCCTGGATGCTGCTTCTCTCCAGGCCTACGTCTCGGGAGCTCACACAGACAGGTGTTCCTCTGCCTCCTGTCATCCTAACTAGGACTTCCAGTGTTACCTATGTTTTGCCCATACATAACCATTTGGGATACATAGTGCATATAAAAGAGGACTTTAACAACAAATCACAACATTTAACTCTTGGCATTTAATTAACCCTTTGCAATGATCCACTCCGTCACTGAACTTAGTGCATTGAAATCTATGTCTACAAGACTGGTCTCTCAAGCTGTGGTAAAGCCAAAATTCCCAGCATGCCCTGCTACCCTGTGCCTTTCAGAGCATGCTTGTAGGGTTGCCACCGGTTGTAAACTACGAGTCTACCCCTCATGACAGCAACCAATGGAAGGCTGAACTGTTCTGATATTGCGTTGTATATTGCCTCAGTAGAGTAACCTTTTTCTCCCCATATACTGCTTAGTATATATAGACTACTGTCTTTCAAAGGGGCTGTGTAATATTTTTTAAATAATATTTAAATAAGTCTATTTTCCCCTTTCGGAAATGTTGCCACTTGTCTGGAATTGCAGTTCAGTTCTATTAAAGTAAATGGGGCTAAGTTCATACAGGTGAAACTCGAACAATTAGAATATTGTGCAAAAGTTCATTTATTTCAGTAATGCAAATTAAAAGGAATTGCATTAATGCAGCTTAAAATTAGAATATTGTGAAAAGGTTCAATATTCTAGGATCAAAGTGTCACCCTCTAGTCAGCTAATTAATCCATACCCCCTGAGCAAACGGGACCTGAGATTGTGACTTTGGGGTCTCATAAGCTGTAAGCCATAATCATCCAAATTATACCAAATAAAGGCTTGAAATATCTCACTTTGCATGTAATGAGTCTATTTCATATGTTAGTTTCACCTTTTAAGTTGCATTACTGAAATAAATGAACTTTGCACAATATTCTAATTTTTCGAGTTTCACCTGTAAATATTTCTTATCTCAGACAAGCTTCTTAAAGCTCTGAACCCGGACATATCTTCTTTTTCACCCAGGCAGCCCCTCTGATATGAGCGATGCTCTCCCTTTCCCTGCGCATGGGAAGGGCTTTTTTTTTTATTAGGTCCAGTGATGTACTGGGTCTCTGAATGGGAATGCTAGGCAGAGTTCTCCACCTAGCAGTGAGCCCGATGACGTCACCGGGACTAGTAGGCAGGCTTTAGCGCTGCCCCAGCCTGTAAAACAGTGTAGGGTAGTGCTAAAGCGCGCCCATTAGCGCCAGTGACATCAGCAGCAAAACTGCTAGGTGGAAGCCTCAGTCTAGCAGTGTAAAATATGTAAACAAACAGCCCTTGCCCTGCGCGATACAGCACAAGGCAAGGGAGAGCATCGGAGCACGAGATGCTCATATCAGAGGGGCTGAGTGGGAGAAGAAGGGGATTTGTCCAGGTTCAGCTCTGAACCCAGAGAACCCCTTTAACCATGAAATCCTCCATACACTGCATATGACAAATATTCTCAATGCACAGGAAATAGTCAGTTGGAGACTTTTTGGGGGGAGGTTTTGCTGGTTTGCGTCTTTCACATACTGTATGTTATAGACATTTAGATTAGTCCATGACTGCTCTTTGTTCTTGAGCTATTGCATGACTTGTCCTGCTTTTTATCAAACTCTCTGGCTGCCCACCTGACGTGAAGCTTATTTTCCTGGTTGGAATATGTGACCTTTTCATTGTCATATTTGCAGATGGAAAATATTTTTAACGTCTTATGAACAAAAAATGCTTTTTATAGTCTAAAGATATCATCTGTCAAAGGCTATGCACACCTGAAGAACTGAACATACCTGTGTAATGTGCACGTTGTACAAAGGAACACGTATGATACGATTAGTAATATCTGTATAGCTGTGCAGAAGAAGGAACAAACTGGGAAAGTCATGCAGTGAGGTCGTGAGTTCTACCCGTACCCAGCTGGGACGTTTGGGATGCTTGGTTGTAGGTCACTACATGCAGATGCTTGGGATGTAATAATCTCACTGTGTCTTTTATGGATTAATACAATTGCTCTATTCTACCATGTTAGACAATACAAATATTCAAGAGATAACTATATGCAGTGAACTGGTTTGACTCGTGTGTCACGGCAATTTGTAGCTGCCAAGAGGCTTTCCAGCCAACGGAGATGTGTCCAAGCTAAATACATGAAATGAGACAATCTCCAGAAGATTAGATTACCCTCCTTGCAGATGGTTTATATATTTTCCATGTATGCATGCAGAAAAAAAAAGCCCTTTTTAAATTTAACAGTAATAGGTTGCCTAGGAATTAGGTTCCTGCTGGATTAGAAATTCCATCAGGATCAACATGGTGGTGTCTCATGGTAGGCTTGATGTGGAGACAGGGGTTTTGGTGGAGATTTTAATGTCCCCATGGCACCTAATACTTACCCGTGTTATTAGTTTGACATTACTATGTAGTTGGAGAACAGTTTCTAAATGATATATGTAATATTTGACCCAATTCATTGTTTAAGAAACTTATCTTCATCTCGTCTATCTGTTTGTCTACAGTATTTGTCTATTTATCATCTGTCTTGCATGTATCTGTCTATCCTATCCTTTCGTCTTCCTGCATATCTAGCTTTATATAGGTCATATTATTCGGGGTAGATTATTGTTATCAATCTTGGACCAGCACCAGGCAAAAGAGTAACTTGGCCTCTTCTCTGCATGTCTTACTAGGGTTGGGCTCTAGCGGTCACCTTTTCTACTCAGAAGAATGAGAGTATTACATCAACAGATATGGGGATACTGGGGAATAGGTGTAGCACTACAAACCACTCCCTATTACTAATGACCGTATACTAAAATGTGTTGTACATCTGGAAAAATAGTTATTACTATAGCTGCCATTGAAATCTTAAAGATTTTTATTTATTTGACATATTCTTCAGCGCTTTACAGACATTATCATCACTTGCTGTCCCCAGTGGAGCTCACAATCTTAAAGGGAACCTGTCATGTGGATATTTGATTATAATCTAACTAATTATATACAATCATTAACTACTAAAAAGTGCCTTAGATGTATTCACTTACTGGTGTGACAGATGGTTACCTCATAATATACACACAAAGATGCCGCATGCTAATGAGCTGATTTGAGTCCAGCGTGATGTCATTGAGTCCAGCGTATATTTAATTCATAGCCACTCCCCTGCCCACCTGCTGCTGATTCATATGGAAAATAACTGTCAATCAGCAGCAGGTGGGCGGGGATAGTCAGGAGCTCATGAATATTCAGGACTCATCATTATCAGCTGGAGCTTTTCAATACAAGATGTTGGCAGATTGACTGGGTCAATTAAAGAAAGTGACCCAGCATTGTGCTCAGAGAATCAGTCACTTATTTATGTTGCCCTTAGTTAGGACACCATAAAACTGGTGACAGGTTCCCTTTAAAGGGATTATCCAATTTCACCCAACAGACCCCCCCCATGTGCCGGGCCCCTTCACAGGTAATATACTTACCTTACTCCCCGCTTCCTGCGGCGCTGCTGCTTCTCCCTGTACACGGATGAAAACACCCGGTGTCAGGGGGAGGGCGGGGTTGAAACAGCCAATGACAGGCAGGGATGAGGACTAGCCTCCCTAACGTCCCCGTCCCCGCCTGTCATTGGCTGCTCCCCTCCAACACCGGATGTTTTCATCCGTGTACAGGAAGAAGCAGCGGCGGTGCAGGGACCGGGAGCAGGGTAAGTATATTACTTGTGAGGGGCCCGGCACATTGGGGGGGGGGGGGGGGGGGGCTGTTTGAGAAATTGGATAACCCTTTTAAGTTCCCTACCAGTATGTCTTTGGCATGTGGGGGGAAACCGGAGCACCTGGAGGAAACCCACACAAATACAGGGAAAAATAACTCCATACAGTTGCATATGTCAAGCTATAATCCTGGCGGGTTCGCCAAATGTGCACAGCAAGCAGTGTGAATAGAACCATAGAACCAACACACGGGTTTCAAGGAATGAGTGATATAGCTGATAAAACAAGTTGTTTGCCCCTCCAGCAGCAATCCTTTAGCGTTGCCATTCTGCTTTTAGCAATGTAGTGCAGTGAAGGTCATATAATTGTTTTTAGAACCCAACCATATAGATTCTAATGGAATAGCTGTTACAATGGGTCTGCAAGTGATTTGTGCAATATCATTTCATACATGTGATAAGATAGACATACTGCATAATGTCCTCTACATCCTGTGACCATTCGGACAGTCAATGATGAGAGTTGTAGTTTTTAAACACACACACAAAGCCACAGGTTGAAGAACGCCATATACAATACGTCTTTTATTGTTCTGTTCTGTACTGTTGATTGTTGTGGTTACTGTTATCATTATTAATTGTTGTGTTTGTTAAGATTCTTCAGTTTGAAATTATACCCGACCTGGTGGTTAGG
The DNA here is from genome assembly GCF_905171765.1 of Bufo bufo. Lineage (NCBI taxonomy): Eukaryota > Metazoa > Chordata > Amphibia > Anura > Bufonidae > Bufo > Bufo bufo. The sequence goes on along the minus strand of NC_053394.1, from coordinate 73,078,711 downwards.
GGAAGGGCAAAGGGGATATCTTACCGCCGTTAACCCAATGCATAGTGATTTTGAGATTGACCTTTACAGATATTAGATATAACCCATCTTAGGCTACATGCACGTGAACGTTGTTTGTTTCTGTGTACGTTCCGTTTTTTTTTGCGGATAGGATGCGGACCCATTCATTTCAATGGGTCCGCAAAAAATACGGACAGCACACCGTTGGCTGTCCGCATCAGTATGTCCTTTCCGTAGCCCCGCAAAAAAAATAGAACATGTCCTATTCTTGTCCGTTTTAGGCATTGTTCTAATGGATCCGCAAAAAAAAACGGATGGCCTACGGATCACAAAACAATAACAAACACAGGTGCACTCTGCAGTATTACTAAATCCTCAAACTGATTTTAAAATTGAGAGATTAGTCAACATGTCCTACGGTGTAGAACATGTCTAAGCCCGGACACCGCGACAAGGTTTCTCAAGTAGCCCGGGACCCTACACTCTCCAACCTGAGCCGTTGGGCGATACCAGGAGCCAGTGGGCAAATTACAGGAGCATAAGGCCGACTCACAAACAACTCACCAGTTACCTCCAGCATGTGGCCATGCCTGCAATGGGAGGAGGGAGGAGTCTGTGAGTCCCACTCAAGACTTGCTGATATGTCCCAGGCCTCACAGGTGCACCTTAATGTGACCTGTAGATGGAAAACAGGCACATTTAAATTGGAGTTTATACACCTCCAGAAATCTATATATACAAACTAAGAAGACAGGTTGGCATTAGCAGGAGGTGCTTCAAACCCACATGCAGTTGTGCATATATATAGGGGAGCAAATCCTGCACTTGTGGCCCGTTGCTATTGGCAATCCCCAGCAAAATGCATACAATGGAGGATGCCCGCGGCGAACCACAAGTACCACAATAGACATCCTACACAAGGTAACAAGTGCGGATGTAATAATTAATATAACAATATAACAAAACAATAACAAACACAGGTGCACTCTGCGGTAATACTAAATCCTCAAACTGATTTTAAAATTGAGAGATTAGTCAACATGTCCTACGGTGTAGAACATGTCTAAGCCCGGACACCGCGACAAGGTTTCTCAAGTAGCCCGGGACCCTACACTCTCCAACCTGAGCCGGATCACACCTACGGTCGAGTGCATGTAGCCTTAGGGCTCATTCACACGACCGTATATTTATTCCGTTTCCGTTCCGGTACTCCGTGAGCATTCCGTGTCCGTATGCCCCTATTTCCGTTCCGAAAAAAGATAGAACATGTCCTATTATTGTCCGCATTACGGACAAGGATAGCACTGTTCTATGAACGGCCAGCTGTTCCGTTCCACAAAATACGAAATGCACACAGATGTCATCCGTATTTTTTGCTGATCCGTTTTTGCGGACCACAAAATACATACGGTCGTGTGAACAAGCCCTTTGATGTTTTGGTGTAAACCTTAATATAATGTAGTGTCGTTTTCCAGTGAAACATAAGAGAAATTAATGGATGTAACAGAATTAAACATTTAGCTCTCAGTTATCAAGTGCTAAATATATAAGCCGTTTTGGATTTCAGTGGGTGTCGGGGGGGATATCTAGTTTTCCTCTTTCTTCCAGATTTTAAGATTAATGATGCAGAATATATCCAGGTATGTAGTCTTTCCATTCTGCAGTCCCACTGATAGAGGAAATACTGACATAATACAGTGACGCCTTACAGACATCTCGATGTAGCGGTCTAACATGCTAATTTCCTTACTGGCAAATGCCTGGGGGGGGGTCATCTGTGAATAAAATACTATGCGCCAACCAAACTACATCAAGCAGCCCAGAAAATGTCAGTAGAGTCGTATGGTATTTGAGGGACCCATGTTGGTCCAAAGTATAAGGCGTACAGTAGGGTACTTATGCATTGCTGACCCCCATTTGAGAACACTCTTCATTGCTTTAATGGGACATTGTATACAGGTAGATACGTATGTCCCTTCTATTGTGTCTTCTATCCTTAAAGAGCCTCATGCTGATGCCTTATTTATCTTTGTACGTTGCAGTGTTGTGGGGATATGAGGATTTTTATTTTAATGCAAATCAGGCAGTTGTAGCACCAAGGGGCAGGCTATAGAGCTTTGAGCACCGCTACAGCTATTTCCCTAGTGCTCATTACATTCCCCCCCCCCCCTGTGATTGACAGGACTAGCACCTCTATCTAATGGTGGCTGCGCTGTGACTCATTAATAATTATCTTTGCTATTCCAGCGTTAATTCCTAGGAAAGCTTGATTTTGATAATGTGCTACGGATTATATCTATGCAGTCATGGGTGGCAGTGGAGCCTCTGCGGAGGGGAGGGAGCACTGTGCGAGGAGGAGAGAATACAACTAGTGATGATCAGTTCGCAGTGTTCGCCAGCTAACACATGCGGGCTGCCATCTTTAGTAAGGTAGACTCACCCGTCCGGTGATGCACAGGAAAGCCCTTACCTGTGTCTGTGCCGGGAGCCGGTCTGAAATCAAATGCAGTCACCGGGAGCACATCGGGCTGTTCTTGGAACTTCCTGCTCCCGGTGACTGCATTTGATTTCAGACCGGCTCCCGGCACAGGTAAGCTGTTACCTGTGCATTGCCGGACGGGTAAGTCTACCTTACTAAAGATGGCAGCCCGCATGTGTTCGCTGGCGAACACTGGGAACTGACCATCACTGAATACAACCCTCCCAAGATGACGGTGTGTAATGAAGAGGAAACAGCGCTCGCACGTAGCACCGCCTCCTCTTCAAACAGCTGATTGACAGGGGTGCAGGGTGTCGGACCCCCGCCGATCTGATATTGGTGACCTATCCTGACAATAGGTCATCAATATAAACGGGCTGCACAACCCCTTTAATAAAGCAAAGCGTCTGGATTGCATTTGCGTCACGTCAGAAAGCCTCCTTGTGTGATCCCATGATCCTCATTAAGGAGGCTCTAGATATGCTAGTTATGTACTGTACTGTGTGTCCACAATTAGGTCAGTGTAAATCGATATGATTTCATTCTTTGGCTCACTTAATTCCATCATTCAAGCAGCACATTGAGCTGTATACGCCTTAGGTCATTGGAATCCTCTGAAACCTCAGCTGACCATGAGAGCCAGATCATGGAGCCGCCTTGTATTAGACTTCATTAGAACCTTTTCCTCTGCTCCAAAACTGCTTGGGGAGAGATACAGCCCGGCAGTTCAGCTACGTTCAGTAATATATACCATTATGTATGCCTGTAAATTATTACATTCTTAGAATTTGTTCGTCAGCAAGGCTGGCAAGTCTTCGAAGTGGTTTTCAATGTGCAGCCTGTTGATAAGTGCGTCTATTGATTTCTTATTTGTTGGTTTTCTGTACAGGGTAGAAAAGTTCAAGATGTTGCTCTTTGTGTAACTCCCAAAAGCCGTAGATCTTGACTAATAGTAGAGATGTGTCAAAATGTGTCTTTCGCTCTGGAGGACTTGACGAGTCTGGGCTTTATCTAGACAATCCATTGATTTCTGTGTAATGCTTCATGTCTCCTGTGTTGGCGCTGTAGGGAGACTGAACACTTGATAACAAGTTTCAAAGTAGATTGCAGCTGATCGCTAAGGATGCAAACAGGACACCCTGTAGTCAGTATATTCTTAGGGCATCTTTAAAAGGGATTCTCCAAATTGGACAATCTCTTTAAGGGCTCATTCAGACGGCCATATGCTGTCCACAAAAATACTGAATGCTATCCGTTTTTTCGCGGATCCGCAAAAAAAATGAAACATGTCCTATACTTGTCCGTGAAAATCAGGACATGGCCTCATTGAAGTCTATGGGTCCGCAAAAATACTGAATGCTATCCGTTTTTTTGCAGATCCGTTTTTTGCGGATCCGCAAAAAAACGGATAGCATTCAGTATTTTTGCGGACAGCATACGGCCGTCTGAATGAGCCCTAAATCTAATATTAAAGAGGTTGTCCAGCCATATATATATATATATATATATATATATATATATATATATATATATATATATAAATACCGGAAAAACGAGCGGCACTCCGTTGGATAAAGAAAAGTGAACCTTTAATCACCCAGAGGTGCCATATATATAAGGAGTCAGGACCAATCTTCAGGATAGGTCCTCAATATCTGATCGGCGGGGGTGAGGAGCCGGCGCTCCATGCGAGCACGGCTTCTTGTTCATTCCCCTGCACTTAGTTTTGGAAGGGCAATGTAAACAAGGACTCGCTCCACTCAAGTGAACAGCGCGAGTTCTTGTAATCGCACTACGCCGCCGCTCCACTGGAGATGACGCGTAGTGTAAAGACCTGGAATCGTAAAGCACCACCTCCTCATCAAACAGCAGATCGGTGGGGGTGCCAGGTGTCGGACCCATCACCGATCTGATACCGATGACCTATCCTGACAATAGGTCATCAATATATATGGCCGGACAAGCCCTTTAAGGAGCATTGTTCTGTTGCATCTGTCTCATTATTTGGACACTTCAGTGTATATATTAGGGCCCATTCAGACGGCGGAATCAAAATTCCGGAGTTTTAGCACTGCAGTTCATGGGCTGGTAGTTTAAAGCCATGAAGGGACATGAGGTCACCTGAAGCTGATGTCCTAATCTCGCTTGTGGCCGCGGCCGGTGTCCTCTTGTGGTTTAGCTCCATTCAATGGTGCTAAGCCATGAGTGTGCCCGCAACATTCAAAGTGAACAACCATGCCGGATTTTGACGCTGTTAAAATCCGCAGTGTCAACGAGCCCTTATATGTTAGTTAATGTTTATACTCTTTATTATATATTGCAGTTGTGCGCAAGGCATTTACTATGACTATAATATCGGGTATATATCGACTATCCAGTGTGCAAAAGAAAGAAAGAAATCAGACTGAGCTGTTCATCGTGTGTATTTATGTAACCGGAAGGATAACGGCCCTGTGATTCCAGTCAGCTGAGTGTCATCCTGTGTCCCAGTTTTCAATTCGCAATTATAAATCCATGTCTAAGGGTACTTTCACACTAGCATTTTTGTTTTCCGGTATTGAGTTCCGTCACAGGAGCTCAATGCCGAAAAAAAACTGATCAGTTTTATCCTAATGCATTCTGTTCAGGATGCATCAGTTCAGTCCCTTTTACTTTTCTTTGGACAAAGAAAATACCGCGGCATGCTGCAGTTTTATCTCCGGCCAAAAATACTGAACACTTGCCGGAATGCCGGATCCGGCATTAATTTACATTGAAGTGTATTAGGTCTCGATCCGGCATTAAGTGTTCTGGCAAAACGGATCCGGCTTTAAAAATGTGCAGACCTTTAAAAAATGCCCCAAAAAATTAATACCGGATCCGTTTTTCCGGATGACACCGGAGAGACGGATCCGGTATTTCAATGCATTTGTCAGGCGGATCCGCATCCGGATCCGTCTGAAAAATGCCATCAGTTTGCTTCCGGATTGCCGGATCTGGCAGGCAGTTCCAGCGACGGAACTGCCTGTCGGAATCCTCTGCCGCAAGTGTGAAAGTACCCTAACAATATGCGAATCGTTTGCTGCAGATCTGTTTTCAATAACTGGAATCTGGCATTCCTTCCACGCCAGCTTTTTCCCAAATGGTTTGCAGACAAGTGAAACAAATCCTTTCTATGTAACAGATAAACATGAAACAGCACATTCTGGCAATTCTGTTGCCTAGTTAAGAACCGGCTTATTTGGTGATGGTGACCACCTGTGGAAGTGGCTTTTTAGGATTGCACTGCATGAGAAGGATGGTTTGCAGGGGTTGTCTGCTTTGGACAACTGATTTTGTAAGAAGGCTTCCCTGGCAATAAGCTGATCCCAAAGTGCTCTGCCGCTACGTTCCCCAGCGATCATCTGTAATCTCTGGGAGATCTGGTACCAACCTTTGAGTTCCGATACAGTGTCAACGCAGGGGACATGAAACATGGCACCAGTGGCGTACCTTCAATAGAGGAAAACCACACGACTGCTATGGGGCCCGGCCAGCCTCCTTCCTTCCCAACGTGAAATGACCGCATTTTAAAGCAGCTACCACTAGAGGGAGCTCAGGTCAAAGAGATTATTACAGTCACAATATACATTCATATGCACTGAGCTCCCCCTAGTGGTGGCTGCAGACAGACAGTTTTGTGAATGGAAGCAGTGATTTAGAGCGTATGGGGAAGATGAAGCAATGTATGCCAGTTGTCTGGTGTGATGTGATTATTACATTTAAAGATATGATGTTCAGAATGAGTGCCATATTTTTAAAACACCTTTTCCACTTTTTCCAACATAGAAGTCTGATAGAAGTGGATAAGGCCGAGGACAACCTCTGTTTATTACAAATGTGTTAATTAAAATTTCTTCGGCTAAAAAAAAATAAAAAAGTGAAACAAAACAAATTACTCCTAAATCTGGGGAATTTCGCCTTGTGTTCAGTGTTGCCTGGGAGTGTTTGACTCCTGCCTGCTGGGAACCTTGGTGGTGCAGGGGAGCCCATACTAAATTTTGGAGCCCTATGAGGTTGGTGTACACCTCTGCATGGCAAAGATCCAAATGAAATCAATGGGCTGTCATGGTAATGCATTGATAAGCTGGGACCTTTAAGAGACCTTCCATTTAGCTGCTGTCTTGCAATTAGGTGATGGTCCTAAAATGGGAAATGTATGAATCTGGTGTAAAGTAGAACTGGCTTGTTGTCCATATCAACCAATCAGATTCCACCTTTCATTTTTCAGAGCTTCTTTGGAAAATGAGATGTGGAATCTGATTGGTCGCTATGGGGAACTAAGTCAGTTCTACTTTGCACCAGTTTGATAAATCTCCCCCTAAGTTCTCAAACTGCATTAATTTGGTAGCTTGACTTAAAATATTTATATTATTCCACCCTTTTGCCAGTGTACAGAATAGTTGCTGCTGCACGTGTGTGTGTTTCTGCATCATGTTCCTCTAGAGCTGTCGAGGTAGAAATGTCTCACACCTGAGGTGAAGAGTTGTAGAAATACCATAAGATACAGATAACCCAAGAGGAGTGGCACAAGGAGACCAGCTGTGGAAATAAAAGCCGGCCACTCGTCTCAGAATCTCTTCAGGACACATCTGTAGGTTTAGTAGACCTCCATATGGTAGACACTGACCTATGTTATGTTTCTTTTAGGCTGGTGGTTTGTAAGCACGGCAGAGGAGCAAGGTTGGGTTCCTGCCACTTACTTGGATTGTCAGAGTGGTACCAAAGATGATTCTGAAATCAACAACTCGAAATCTGGAGATGGTAAGTTTGATGCATATGTGATCAGAAGTGAGTTCTCTCCTTTTTGGTTTTGCAAGTTTGTTTGTTTGTTTTTATGCAAAATGCTATATTTCTCGCAGCAAAGGGACTGAATGACTAAAGGTCCCTTTGCGTGGGACAATATTACAGCAGATAGCCGGGAAGGGTTCTTTCAAAGGAGCAATGTTCATGTCTGGATACTGTCCATGTGTAAATAAGCCCCAAGGGTTAACGGGAAATAGAGCATCACTCAACCACCTATTTTGAATTACAGGCATGCCGTGCTGTTGATTTCATTAATCTGAGGCTGACCTATTGGAATACACTATGTTCCTTCAAATTCGTCATGGATCACAATCTATCCACCTCATTATTTCAGCTTTGATGCTTTCTTGGCTATTTGTATTTCTACCAACTGGTCCATGACCAAGTGTAAGGGTCCATTCACACGTCCGTTGTTTCTTTCCTGATCTGTTCCGTTTTTTGCGGAACAGATCTGTACCAGATCTGGACCCATTCATTTTCAATGGGTCCTGAAAAAAAACGGACAGCTCAATGTCTGATTTTTTTTCAGGACCCATTGAAAATGAATGGGTCCAGATCTGTTCCGCAAAAAACGGAACAGATCAGGAAAGAAACAACGGACGTGTGAATGGACCCTAATAAGTTTCGAAGGATAGTTCTCATTTGCCAGTAGCCTTAGGCATCATGCACACGACCGTTGCGTTTTTTGCGGTCCGCAAACCGCAGATCCGCAAAAAAAAGGAAGCCGTCTGTGTGCCTTCTGCAATTTGCGGAACGGAACGGGCGGCCCATTGTAGAATTGCCTATTCTTGTCTGCAAAACGGACAAGAATAGGACATGTTATATTTTTTGGGCGGGGCCACGGAACGGAGCAACGGATGCGAACAGCACACAGAGTGCTGTCCGCATCTTTTGCGGCCCCATTAAAGTGAATGGGTCCGCATCCGATCGCAAAAACTGCGGCTCGGATGCGGACCAGAACAACGGTCGTGTGCATGAGGCCTTACTCTGACGTTGTCATTCTTGTAGAGCTGCACGCTTGTTGCTTTTACTGCCCTTCCCAGCTGAAAGTCCAGAGGTTTGCATCTTCTTTGAAGGTCTTCAGCATCCAGCTTTTCATTAATGGAGTCCGAGTTAGAGCCACACTCTCATTTTCCAGTCTGCCTTCCTCATCAGTTAGGCCTGGTTCACGCTTGCGTTGTTGTTTTCTGGTACTGAGATCCGACAGAGGATCTAAATATCTGGAAAAAAAAAAAAGTTTCCATTTAGTCCTCATGCGTTCTGAGTGGAAAGGGATCCGTTCAGGAGGCATCAGGACGTCTTCCGTTCCAGCAGCATTCCGTTTTGTGACCGGACACAAAACCGCTGCACGCTGCGGTTTTGTGTCCAGTCATAGAAACGGAAAAAAACGGTTCAGGCACAATGTAAGTCAATGGTGACTGATCAGTTTTTAGGAGCCTTAAAAAAAACTGATCTGTCACTCATGGACTTTCAATGTATTTAGTGACGGATCCGTTTTTTTTTTTTTCGTTTTGATTTCACAGAACCACATCCTAATGGAACGGATGCGTCCTGATGTGTAACATCAAAACGGATCTGTTTGATTCCGGTATTCAGATCCTCTGCCGGATCTAAATACCAGAATTAACAAGGCAAGTGTGAAAGTAGCCCCAAAACTTGTATGCTGCTGCTTCCTGCTGCACGTTATGATCATTTCTGAATCTGTGTGGTTGAGATTATACAATAATGTACAGATTCAGATAGATCTGGTTGGCTGGCAGTTGTTACGAGAGCACAGTATTGTATATGCACAGACAATCAGCAAAATATATTTAAAATGACTGGCTGTGCAAGTTGCAATGTCAGATTTTTTTTTTTAATGATAATACGAATCTAATGTATCCTCAAGTATTATTTAATAATAGGGGTATTATCAATATCACAATGGAGATCGTAGTAAACATCATATAATTACAATACAGTAAAACCTAAGACGAATGTGATCCTGGTCCAATCAGCTGCCAGTGCGGGGCCCATGTACTCTATGATGCTAAGGGCTTTGTCTAATTCCGGGATGCCCAACCTGCGGTCCTCCAGCTGTTGTAAAACTACAACTCCCACCGTGCCCAGCTGTAGTCTGTCTGGACATGCTGGGAGTTGTAGTTTTGCAACAGCTGGAGGGTCACAGCTTGGGCATCCCTGGTCTAACTGATAACTGGCATAGTACAATATATCCAATACAATGAACATTTCATCCAGTATTGAATAGTCGATCGCATTTCGTTTTTTTTCTCTTAGGCCTCCTGCACACGAACGTGGTTGTGCTGCGGGCCGCAATGCATGAACACCGTCCATGGGGCAGCCGCAGCGGATCGCAGACCCATTCACTTTAATGGGTCCGCAATCCGGCCGTTCTGCAAAAAGATAGGGCATGTTCTATCTTTTTGCGGGACGGAAGTACGGGACGAAACCCCACGGAAGCACTCCATAGTACTCCCATAGGGTTCCATTCCGCACCATTCCGCATCTCCGGATTTTTGCGGACCCATTGAAGGAAATGGGTCTGCATCCGTGATGCGGAATGGCTATGGAACGGCGCCCGTGTATTGCAAATGCGGTCCGCAATATGGCAACGGGAAGCACACGTTCGTGTGCAGGAGGCCTTACTGTGTAGTAACATCTCCACGTATTAGCAGTCCATTTAGTATTAAGGCCCCTTTGCACTGCCTGAACATCAGGCAGATTATCACTAATAAGCGTTCGTACGAATGCTCGTTAGCGATTATCTGCCAGTATAAAGGTGCCGCCGATTACCCGATGAACAAGTGAAACGCTTGTTCATTGGGTAATGGGATCATTGGTGCGGACACCGAAATCATGATTTGCCGGCAGCAGATCATGGTGTCTACACAGCCTCTACATCCAAGTTAGGCTACTTTCACACTGGCGTTTTGGCTTTCCGTTTGTGAGATCCGTTCAGGGCTCTCAGAAGCGGTCCAAAACGGATCAGTTGTTGCCCTAATGCATTCTGAATGGAAAAGGATCCGCTCAGAATGCATCAGTTTGCCTCCGTTCCGTCTCCATTCCGCTTTGGAGGCGAACACCAATGGTGTCCGTCCGACGAAACTGAGCCAAACAATGTTTTCTATGACACAATCTGGCACAATAGAATACGGACCCGTCCTCCATTGACTTTCATTGGTGTTCATGATGTATCCGTCTTGGCTTAAAGATAATACAAGCGGATCCGTTCTGAACGGATGCAGACGGTTGTAGTATCTGAATGGATCCGTCCATGACAGATCCGCGCAAAACGCGAGTGTGAAAGTAGCCTTAGGAAGAAACAGCAGAGCACTTGCCTTGGGACACATCCACATTCTTTTATTTGCTCCACAGCGGGTACATATCATGGGTATAACGTGATATACACAAAGCACCCTCCGGCCGCTTATATCATCCCTGTTATTGTCCAAATGGACTACAGGTGTGCATCATGCAATACCATATACATACATAAACTGGATATTATTATATAAAAACCACATTAAAAAATTCATTTTTTATTTTTTTTAATAAAAAAAGTGGATAGGTAATTTCTATCATTTAAACCTAATGGCTCCCGTTTTCAGAATGCACAAAGCTTCTTGCTGGAGTAGCCCAGTGTGACTACCCATTCCATAGTTTGGGGAAAACACCCTTTGTATGCCTGCAAATCCTGACCAGAGACGTCTCCCCCATGTACGTCTCTCATGTGTTGGATAAATCTACGGGGGGGAACCTTTTCCGCTTTTCACCGAATAAAAATGTTCCCTTATACATTTACACAAAAGACGCATTGTTTTGCCTACGTAAAAACAATTGCACGTACATAAAATAGCGTAGACCACCAAGTCCGAACGGCAGGTCATGAGTTGACGTGCCGTGAATGGAATATTACCCATTTAGATTACCTTGTCCATGCATACATGTTTACAATAGGAGCAATGACCGCATTTGTAGTTCCCCTTGGAATCTCCCCCGCTCCAACACATTGCGCAAATTCTTGCCTCTTCTAAATGATATAAGGGGGGCCTCCATAGTAAGATTATTTCCAGATGCCACTACTCCCTGATAGTGCTCTTCTTCACATCAGCCATGGGACTAAAGGAGAATGCAAACCTTTTATTTTTCCTTTTTGCAGCCTCTGCTGCCGTCAATGATTCTGTATGTGGATGAGCGATGGCATTAGTGATCACTTCTCCCCATATTGTGGAAGAGATCGCTGCCTGTAAATGCGGAGGTCTCCTTCACTGACAAGCAGGCGCTTCCTTTCCAGCAGTTGTCTGCTCAGTTGAGCAGTGTAAAGGAGCATTTAATCCTAAATTATAAATCTGTTCACAAGCCGCACATACAGATGGGCCAATATCAATCCAGCGCTGATGACAGAATCTGTCCACAATAGAGATTAGTGGCTGTTAGTTTCTAATCATAGCCACCCTCCGTATCGTCATTCCACAACCCTTATATGCAAATAGATTTCCAGTCCACAGGAACTAAAAGCTTCCAAATAAAGTTATCTCTATAATAAATACTTATAATTCTGGTCTAATCATAGCCACGGTATCATCCAGCAATTCTTTCAAAGGGTTAATATCTGATGGTTAGACGCATTGTTGTGATTACTCGTGCTCTAGGGCGCCCCAGCCTAGTGTCAGCGGTCGACTATTCACTACTGCAGGGATGGCCAACCTGCGGCCCTCCAGCTGTTGCAAAACTACAACTCCCAGTATGCCCAGACTGCCTACAGCTATCAACCTACAGCAGGGCATGGTCGGAGTTGTAGTTTTACAACAGCTGGAGGGCCGCAGGTTGGCCATGCCTGCACTACAGGATGAAGTGTTCATTGTATTGGATTTATTGTATCAGTTATCAATTAGACAAGGCCCTGATTTTAATTCATCTTAGGAGTATATCAGCAGCCAGAACACACATGGGCCCCACAGTAGCAGCTGATTGGACCAGGATCACATTAGTCTTACTGTAGGTTTTATATTATTGTATTATTATTTCATGATTTTTTATTATGATTTTTATTGTGAAATGTTGATACATTTGTTTATTATTTAATATTTTTATTTATTTATTGTATATTAGTTATTTGTCATATACTAAACAATACTTGGAGATGTATTAAAGAGGACCTATCACCGCTCCTGACATGTCTGTTTTAATAGCTTCATGCATTCCCCATGTAATAACAATTCTGGAGCATCTATTCTGATGGCTCTATGTTGTGCCAATCCTGTATTATTTCTACTAGAAGTTATGAATGAATTGCTAGCAGTCTGCAGTAAGGGCACAGAGGGGCGGTAACCAGTTGGGGGTGTGTCCCTGCACAGTCTGACAGTGGCAGCACTGATTGGATAACATGAGACTGTGCAGGGACACACCCCCAACTTGTTAACGCCCCTCTATTCCCTTACTGCAGACTGCTAGCTGTTCATTCCTAACATAATAAAGGAATGGCACAACATAGAGCCATCAGAATAGATGCTCCAGAACAGTTATTACCTGGGGAATGCACGAAGCTATTAAAACAGACATGTCAGGAGTGGTGAAAGGTCCTCTTTTAAGATAGCCTATTATATAAAAAAAATAATTCAGTCACTGTTACTTGTAGGACCAATTATTTTAAATGTGCATAACTGCACAGAATTATCCATTCGATGTAGGCATTGAATACCCCGAATATATTATATGGGTCATGTCAAAAGTGGTGGCGTTGTGTATATAATGTGTATAATAGGTTATTTATGTTCTTTGTGATATTGACATGTTCACACGTACACAGCAATGTTTCATCTGAACATGTATGGGGATATCATGCTAACACGTTTTTGGTGAGACAAGATTCTGTGCATCCATCCTCATTGAGAACACTTTTAGCTCATGTTTCTTGCATCTCGAGGCTAATAGGGACATTAACCCTCAAGGCAAGCAATGCAATCCCTAATTTTCTTCTCATGTCTGTGCCTCTTTCCCCATTTTATTTTAATGCACCCTCTTAATCAGTTGGGTGGCCCTCATGTGTGCGATCCTTTGGGAGATGGCTTCATAGGGTGCAGGATATGGTCAGGGATGAGCTCTCCTCTATACTGATGGCGTGCCCACCCCTAGTCTTTCCTGTATTATGCGGCTGTACACATGGTCTGTGTTCTCCCCAGATGTTGTTTTTTTTTTTTTTTTTGGCCAAAAACATTTGACGAAAACCTGTTCTTAGTATAATATTTTGAAAAACACAAGTATGACTGTGTGCATACCCACTATTCCAGGCTGGATAAATAGGATGTGTGGGTCCATTTTGGGTCTCCATCATGTATTAGGTAGACCACCCCCGCTTTACAGTCAACATGAATCTGATGACAACCAAAATGCGTTGTGAAACTGCCACTTCAGATTTGATGGAAAACGTAACTTTTAGGCCTTGGAGCATTAAATGCTGTACAATTTGGAAAGTGAGATGTCATCAATATTTTACTGTGCCTGAAACACATTTCCTGCACTGCTGAGTCCACTACCGTAGATACGTGCTAATGCCAAAATATAGATGTGTGGATGGCACATGTATTATTGACGTGTTTCCATTTCTGCCTGGATATCTTACATATATTTTATATTTCAGAAACGGCTAACTATATCCAAAATGTTCAATAACCAGCCCTATTAGCAAGAAATGACATGTCAACATTTCATAGTTGAGGATCGAGGTCCCGGGCCCTTAAAGGGATTTTCTGAGATTTTCGAACTGATCCTCCAGATAGGTCATCAGTATCTGATCTGCGGAGGTCCAACACCCGGGACCCTCCGCTGATCAGCTGTAAGAGAAGGCAGCTTCTGTTCAGCAAGCACATCACCGTCCATTTCATAATGGCTGACCTTGGTATCACAGCTCATCCCCATTCACTTTAATGACCCATGAGCGTGATGTCACAGGGCCTTGGGAAATCTGCGCGAAGACCACCGCGCTACTGCCTTCTCAGACAGCTGATCGGCAAGAGTCCAAGGTGTGGGACCCTCTCCGATCAGATACTGAAGACCTATTTAGAGGATAGGTTATCAGTAAAAATATCTTTGGAAAACCCTTTTAATGATAGCTTGGTGTTGACCCTGGTCGTTTTTTTTTTTGAGTCCCCTTGGAGAGCTGTGGAAAGCAGTGTACTGGTTCATGGAAAGTCCCTAGTCTGTACATGGCTAACCTGACTGCGCAGTTCTACTTCTTAAAGGGGTATTCCTGAATTTTAATATTAAAGGCCTATCCTCAATATCCCGTACCTTATCAATATCTGATGAGATGGGGATCCAACACTCTGCAACCACTATCGATCACCTGATGTGAATGAATGGAAACACTACACAATGGATGGAGCTCAGTAGTTCTGGGGCTGGAGCCTCTCGGGAACAGATGATCGGTGGGGGCGCTGATCTGTCCTGAGTATAGACCATCAGAGTAAAAGATCTGAAAAATCTTTTTAATTTTCCCAGTTAGTGGAGTCACAGTATCTGGGGAGCAGGATGAAAAGTTTTATTTAATGGTTTTGTGTAGGGGGAGGGGGAACTGCAAGCGAGAGCAAGAAGAAATCACAGCCGGTCAGTGACATCTCTCCCGTGTGGCCCTCCGGTGACCTCGGAGGTGTGATACTTATGAGCTCAATACATCTGAATTTTTATTTTTTAGAGTTGTTGTGCATCTAAGATTCTGGCACGAATGTGTGCTGCCCGTGCTGCGGACCGCAAATTACGGTACTCAATGCACGGACATTGACCGTGGGCCAGCCGCATGCGGATCGCGACCCCATTCATTTGAATGGGGTCCGCGATCCGTCCTTTCCGCAAAAAGTTCAGTCTTTTTGCGGAACGGAAGGGCACAATGGAACCCGTAGTGCTTCCGTTCTGTTCCGCACCGGATTTGCGGACCCATTCAAGTGAATGGCTCCGCCTCTGTGATGCGTAATGCACACGGCCGGTACCCCGTGTATTGCGGACCCGTGTGCAAGAGGCCTCAGGCTTTTAGCCACAAATGTTGCATGTCTTTAAGGCAAAATTGTATGAAGGTGTCCTTCAGTGTAAAGTTTTCGGTGGGAATTTCACAATGTGCCAGGTGTTTACTGTCAGAAGCCGTATGGGTATGGGGGTATATTATGATTTTTTGTATATTTTTTTAAGTTGAGGTTATGTGTCAAAAATGTGACAGGTCACTCGGTGACTATGGGTCAAAATGTTGCCAAATGTTAATGTTTTTGCAAGTCTATGATTATGCTGTTCACTGGGTTGTCCCGGATCATAAAAACATTGCTGCTTCCTTCCAAAAACAGCACCACACCTGTCCGCAGGTTGTGTGTTTACTGCAGCTCAGCTACATTTACTGCGGTACCAGATACAACCCAGGAGCCAAGGTTTTTAATTCTGTTCATCCGATTCAAATATTCAAGATGATTATAAGTGCAGTAACATTTCTGTGGTTCCCCCTAATTTTAATGGACTTTACAGGGGTTTTCTGAGACTTTTTCTCTGAGACCTATTCTCTGGACAGGTCATCAGTATCATATGCTCGGCTTGGGTCCAACACCCGGGACCCCTGAAGTTTGAGAAGGCACTGGCGCTCGCAGTAGCTTCGCGGTCTTCTCTCTGCTCACCGATCAGAGGATCGACCGCCAGTATAAAAGTCTCAGAAAACCACTTTAACTCGATAAACTAGATGTCAGTAATTTTGTTTAATAAATCCTATTGAAGCGATTGCAAGTCACGGATGATCAAAATATGGACAGAAATATGAGACCATACTGGGACGTTGATGGCGAGCTTTAACACTGGTGCCTTATGTGGCGGAGGGGCCTGCGTATACCCCTCCATCCCCATTGCTGCATTTTTGCATTCATTCAAAACTACAAGCCATGTATTTGTGGTACAAAACACATGTGCCTTCACCGAAACGTTGACTCCTCTCTCTCTATAGTGTCCAGTAACTCCATTAAGTGTCAGCCATCTTCTCATCTCCAGTGTTATAATGTCTCCTTCACCATTTTAACCAGTTTCTATATTTTACGTTTAACATTTTTTTAATAGTTCATGTAATTTTTGGTTTCTTTTATGTTTTATTCACCTCCTTCTGTCATGTTTTTTTTTTTTTTTTTTTCTCTTTATTTGTCTCCTGATGTTTACATCCATCTGCATTAGTAACTAAGAGGCGCAAGGCTCATCTACGGCGCTTGGACCGGCGTTGGACGCTGGGCGGCATAGTCAACAGGCAACAAAGCCGAGGTGAATAGAAACTGTTAAAGAGTGCTGCTTGTGCTTTCATATACTTACACCATCAGCTGTTTCCAAAGGGTTGGTCTTTTTTACATGCATGTTGATGCTGTTGCTGTTCTTTTTATCACTCATGGCTAGAACTAACCATTTCATGCATCCTACCACGTGAAGCTCTTCCCTATACCTTATTGCTATGCTCTTCTGTATATGATTTTCTTCTAACATTTATTGGTTTTCCAATGGCATATCGCTGGAATATTTTCCCTATTTTTTCCTACCCGGTTTCTTCCACAGAGGCACCCCAGGAATCCGCCGCAGGGCCCTGTTCAAATAAATGGGGAGTGCAGGAAAAATAGTAGGAAACAAGACTGTAGCCCGTTCATTCTGAGAATCAGAGGTCAGACCCTCACTGATCTTAAAGTGGCAAATATACCATCCCCTATAACAGTGATGGCTAACCTCCGGTAGTCCAGCTGTGATGAAACTACGACTCCCAGCATGCTCCATTCATTTCTATGGAGTTCTGAGAACAGCCAAGCAAGTGTACATCTTGGGAGTCGTAGTTTTACCGCAGCTGGAGTGCCGGAGGTTAGCCATCACAGGCCTATAAGATGGGAATAACTCTTTAATTCCGCTCTAACGTAAGCGCTTAAAGCATAGATGTCTTTGCTCACCATAGTGTAATGTGGAGCTGCCTTCACACTTTAGGCTTCCACGCTAACATCTCTCAGCATTCCTTGCTGCCTTCAAATCTGTACAGAGATGGTTATGCTGATGTAACTTTTGTGAAGCATAGTCTTGATGCCAGGCACTGTATGCGTATATATGTGTCCTATCAAAAGGAGCCACATTTTTTGTTATTGTAAATGACAGGAATAGGAAGATGTTAAAAGAAACCAGCAAATTTCCAATATTTACTTGTATCAGAATTGTTCTCTTTACAAACAGGAGCATTCTAATCTAAAGCTTGCAAATAAAGCAAGAAATTAAAAGGACAAACACAAGCTTTCATAAAACAGAAGCTGTATGAAGTGTAAAATCCTGAAAAGATTTCTGTATCATTTTTGGAGGTAGGATAGCAGATGAATGTATGATCATTAGGACCTTAACACTGGGACCTGTGCGATCACAAGAATTGGGGGTCCCAAGTTCCCCATTCTAAAGTGCTTTGAATGGGTTGGTGGTAACGCATGCGCCATGCCTCCCCATTGTGGGTCTAGGTAATCAGCAGGGACCCTGATGATCAGCTGTTCGGGTATAGCGCCGTCCCTGGATGTCAGTGACAGAACTACACAGCGCCATCAGCTTGTTACCACAGCACTGCTCCCATTGAAGTCAAGTTTTGTCCACAGTTGACCAAGCTCTGACTTCTAGCGATGAAGCTTCACCCGAACAGCTGATAGATGGGGGTGTGGGATGTCAGACCCCCGCTGATCAGCTTACCAGTGAATACTGAACTTAAAGTTTTCCATAAAAGGGTCACTGAATTATCGTAACACTTTTGATATGTCATCTCATAAGTTGTGATCGGTGGGGGTCTGAGTGCTGAGACCCCCCACGATCCCTATAATAAGGAGAGAGCCAGCATATAGCGCTCTCTTTCTCCTCCCTGCAGAGGACGGAATCAAGATGTCAAGATGGCCCATAGACTTTCTTTTGCGTCCATCTCGCTTCCTCCCCTGTAGCGATCTGCGCTAGCGCTTGTCTCTCCTCGTTGTAGCAATGGGTGGGGGTCTCAGCACTCAGACCCCCCACTGTTCAAAACTTTTCATATGTCTCTTTACAACATATCAAAGGTTTTATGAAGACTCAGTGACCCTTTAATCCTGTAAATGTATTTAATATATGTGTTATAGCGTATACTAATTGCCGTATATGTTAATAGACAATTATATACTGCACGTGTTGAATATTCCAGCAAGTATCGTGCAATCCTGAATATACATGAAGCTGTCACCAAGAGATGTGGAGCACATACGGTTCCTATATTGAACATGAGCTCCAGTCTTTCCACAGCTCCTCCGCTCCACCCACGTCCCAGTCATAGCAAACACACCGTTTCCTGATTAACTATTCCGCGCTCCTCTTTGTTTTTCAAAAGGGAGAAATAAAAATATGCAAAAAACCCGCAGCCTCCATCAGCTGTGTATAGATTCAGCTCCCTCCGGAGCAGGGGCCTAAAGACTAGAGGAGATTACTGCCTGGTGGAAGGTATTTCAGAATAAAGTCTCGCTGCCGTCTTGAGGACAACGCACAGTTTTTTGTTAAAACATTTATAATATTCATCTTCTTAAAGTCAGATCAAAGTCTAGTTGGGTTTCTGCTCCGTTTGTGTAACTTGTGGCCGTGCATCTTCTTTTGAGAAGGTTCAGAAATTTGTCACCATGTTCTCTGGACATTGAAAACAGATTTACCCTTTCCTGATCTCTAATAGTTCAGGGCCTTAAAGGAAATGTGTCCCCGATATTTTTGTAACAATTTGCAATTGATACATTTTTCTAATCTGATTTTATGTTCCGATTTTTTTTTTTATAGTAAGATCTGTACATGACTATGGGGGGTGGCCATCTTGCTTGAGCTGCATTCGGGATGTGCTTTATAGCGGCCACAAAAACCATAGGAGACGATAGACAGCAGACCTGCTCTATGACCTGTGCAAAGGTCATGTATCTATCTATCTATCTATCTTTAATCTATCTATTCATACATACATACATACAATGATGTACATAGAGAAGTAAGCGCCCAATAGTAAGGATCAAACCAGGCCCCCCAACACAGGACAGAAGGGTTTCTGCCTAAACCCCTTTCAATGACCCTTGGGCCATTTTTCCTCATTTGCTAAAAGTTGTTCCTTTAGAGGTTAGAGTCCTGACCAACTTTTCACCCCCAGTAGAAGAGGGGATGATGCCAGTCTGTCACTATGGTAGTTACGCCCCTACATACATACATACATACATACATACATACATACATACATACGCTGTTGTAATCCTGCCTGTGATTGGTAATGAAATGAGCACAAAGTGAACTTCACAGAAAAAGCATCAGCATATCAATAGGATTGGGTGACCTTTACCGTATCCGGCATAGCTGGTTGGGGATGTACACCGCTGGATGGAGCCTTGACAACAGTGGGATTCAGCTGAAATTCGACATTCATGCCAGAAAGCGGCCAAAGTCCTGTTGGATCCCTTTGTAGTTAATGGGGATCTGGCGGTGCGCAGCTGTGTCTGGGTGTGCCAGATATGGTAAATTCTGGCAGTCTGCTCCTCTGCCAGATCCGGCTGCCTTGTATAGTTAGCCTTAGTGACCAGTGTATGAACTTTAGGCTTTTAGCATTTTTTTTTTTTTTATACATTTGGAAAATTAATAACCCCACCAAAAACTCTTTAAAAAATATGCTTAACATAAAAAATTATTTAAACAATAGTTCATTTTCTGAGGACACCTTCCCTTTAAGTGTCAACACTACCTTGCAGCCACTACAGGGGAGATATAGCGCTATCCAATAATCCACCATGTTGGCTGGCTTTAAGAGCTCATGCACACAAACGTATTTTCTTTCTGTGTCCGTTCCGTTTTTTTTTTTGGCGGAACCATTTATTTCAATAACGGAAGTTACTCCGTGTGCATTCCATTTATGTATGTCCGTTCCGCACAGGATTAGAACGTGTCCTATTATTGTTCGCATTACGGACAAGGATAGGACTGTTCTATTAGGGGCCAGCTGTTGCATTTTACAAAAAATGGAATGCACACGGACGTCATCCGTATTTTTTGCGGACTGTGTGTATGAGCCCTAACCGTGGCTTTTTGGTAAGCGCTCCTGAGTGCCCTCTTCCTTTGCAACTTATTAGGCATATGAACAGGGATTTTAATATTCATCACTGGTTTACATGCTGGGACCAGTCCAACTGCACCACCTGGGACTGGAAAACTCCCTCATAAGAAGTAGGGTTGTATCGGAGGTGGAATCTGAGCCCACAAATCTGCTTACATATAGCGGGTGACATGATCCCCCTGCTCCATTTGGTGAAACTAGTTGGTATTTGTTAAAACCCACCACTGTGGGGAACATTAAAGTGTTTCTCGATAGAAACTGTGTGCTGTGTTCTCTGTCTGAGAATCCAAAGCCAATTTCATAAGAGCCTAAGTGTTTCCAAATGACCGGGACCACATTGAGTCTGTTTATAGATGGGTTCTGTGTTTACCTCCTTGGCTTTTATTATTTTTTTGTAATGAATTTTAATGTGGATCTAAGCAAAAGACACATTCTTAATAAATAGTGTGCTTCCCAACAATGGATAACAACCATGGAATATGTTTGCCACATGCTGAACCTTCCAAGTATGTCCTTGATGCTGTTCCACACCAATAATTACTGCAGATTCTGTGGTTGTTCTATCACGAGTAGCCCGTCCTGTCTTGCCATCCATGTTTTGCTAAATATCTATTGCTCTTCAGAGCGCATTCAGCCAATGTACAGAGGACTGCACTTATGGAAATAATATTATGTAGTGTCCTCTCAAGATAATTTCTATAAATTATAACCATGTGCATGCAGCACATTGCAGAATACACACACGTCTGATGTAAGCAAAGAACTTAAAGGGGTTGTCTCAATTAAGCAAATGGCATTTATCAAGTTAATGCGAGGCACTTACTAATGTATTGCCTAATTTGCTGGCTGGATTCATTTTTTCATCACATTATAGACTTCTCGTTTCCAGGGATTATGACCACCCTGTAATCCAGCAGTGGTGGCCGTGCTTGTGCACTAAAGGAGATTCCCACACTCCAGCTACAAGAGAGGCCGGAGCTTTTTCCTATAGTGTGCAAGCACGGTCACCACCGCTGGATTACATGGTGGTCATAACCCCTGGATACGAGCAGTTTATAATGTGATGGAAAAATGAATCCAGCCAGCAAAGAAGACAATATGGACAATCACAATACATTAGTAAGTGCCTTGTGTTGTCTACATCATAAACACCATTTTGTTGCAGTGTTTAAACACCATTTTGTTGCAGGAAACTGAGAAATTGGAGTTGGAAAGTTATATCCAGCCAATGCTGTAAATGTGTACCTGCCTTATTAGTCCCTATGGCACGTACTCTGGGATGACAATTGGTCTTTCTTTGGTAATTAGTCTAGGCTTCACACCTTGGGACCAAAAATGGTGTTGCTTCTTAAAGGGGTTGTGTCATGAAAAATATTCTACATTTTTCAAACCAGCACCTGGATCGGAATACTTTCGTAATTGCATGTAATTAAAAATATAGTATAACTTGTGAGCCATTCACTAAAATGTATCTGTATAGCGCCACCTAATGTTATTTTCCTAATTCCTCCACCCACCTCACTGAGGTTCACGCTCAGTTTCAGTCTTCAGCTGTCATCAGCCGTATCTTCTGTTAGAAGCTGTGGCAGTTACAGGGACAGAGCTACAGCAGAAAGGACACGTCCCCTGAGAAAGGACAATGGGAGCAATGAATGGGGAGCTCTCTAGTTCCCTGTGAGGTACAGGGCCGGTTGTAGAATTGTTAGAAAGAGATTGTCATGTACTATATGATGTGCAATATGTCATATGATTTCCATTTTTTACATCGTGGCATAGCCCCTTTAAGTAACTCCTTCCACGCTTAAAACACTAGAATTTACCCAACTAGTATGTAGTTCATTGTGTGAGTGCATTGGGTCAGAGCCAGTCATTGGCAAAAATTTCCAAGTAAAATTTAACCACAAGGAGTTTTCTAGCTATTGCAAAGTTCCTTCCAACAAGTAACCTAGGCGGGAGGAATATACAATATTTGAATAGTTATCTGTGTTCACAGATAAAAAGGCCAGTCCAATATGAGAATGTTCTTCTACCTACGTAAACAAAATAAAACTATTTTTAAAAGGGCCACAGAGGTTTTCAAACCAGTGGAATCAGGGTCCATTGGTAATAGACGGCACGCATATAAACTATTAATCTATCTGCAATCACATAATTTACCAGAGCAGAAATTGCAGATTTTTCCTTTGCTCTTAACTACCGGTACTTTGCCCCATTTTGTCCAAGTTGCTTTTGTGCTCCCTTGCCTTTTGCACTAGATTTCTGACCAGCACGTGCTCCGCACTCTTGCTGTATCATTGCTTACATTACGTTGGGTAAATACAAACTGCTTACATTTATTCTATGTAAACACTTTTAGTTTGTGCTTATTATACATTAAAAAAAACTGTCAACATGCTAAAAATAATTAAAGCACGAAGAAGCAGCAGTAAAAGACAGCCGGTGTAAATGCTGCTGCTGTATATGCAATCATATTTAAAGGGGTTGTCTAAGATTATTACAAATCTCAGACAAGCTCTACAATAGGTTAAAGTAAAAAAAAAAATGATTATCCCTTTCATCAGCGCCATTCACGGCAGCACTGGTCTGGTCGTCCTGCCGGCGCTTGTTTGCAGACTGCACTTTGAAAAAAGCTTTTGAGATGGCATATTGACATATTAAAGGTTTTGATGAGTGGGTGTCTGATCTCTTAGACCCCCGTGATCACGAGACTGAGGAGAATGAAGCACTCGTATAGCTTTCTCTCTGCAGAATACAGAATTGAGATGGGCCTATAGATTTTCTATTGAGTCGATCCCCTGCAGCGAGTAGAGACAACGCGCTCCTGTTCTAGCGATTGGTGGATGTCTCAGCACTAAGACCTCCACTATTGAAAACCTTTGATACGTCACTATGACATAACATAAAGTTTTTTCCAAGTATAGTGACACTTTTAGGTAAGTAGAGCTTGTCTGAGATTTTAATTATTTCAGATAAGTAAAAAAAATAAAAGTTAAAAGGTAGAGAAAGAGGTACAAGAAATGTGCCCTCTTTTTATTGATGGTAGGTGCTGGCAAATCTGGCATACTATGATGAGGTATATACATGGAGGAATTGAACCCACACAGTGCTCATGATATACTGGAGGAAATAATGGCCCACTGACAATAGAATATGAGAAGTAGAAAATGTTTCAGTTGGTTTCTGTCATATGCGTTCACTTAGTCGCCTTTCGACCCCTATGTGCTTATAGCCAGATGCTTGTATTATATGATGCACTAAAATTTCATACATGGATTTTCTGCTTTGGATGATCCCATTTGTTCTTAGAAGGGCGCTCTAATGATAACCTGAACGTGGAGTGTCCCATTGATTGGACCACAAGTGATCACCTCTAATCCGTGGACAAACTTGGCAGCAAGTGGTCAGATTTCCTGCAGTGCCACCACTGGAGAAGTTGAGCATTACACAGTTCCTATTGAAATCAGTGGGCTGTCCAAGTAATGTATGGTGGAGGAAGAGACAAAAATACCCTTTAAAGCTTCTGTATGCTCAGTGCTAGGTTTATCGTATGCGAAGTACGTGAAGGTTTCAGCACATCGTGTAATCGTTAATCCCGCTGTTCTTTTACCTTTAACATGTCACTAATGAGGTTCTTTTCTTGTCATTAGAAGAAAAATATGTTACCACACAATCCTACACTAGCCAATCAAAAGATGAAATTGGATTTGAGAAAGGCGTCACCGTGGAGGTCATCCAAAAGAACCTGGAGGGCTGGTGGTACATAAGGTAAGAGAAGTGATAGTGCTATAACATTAAAGAACAATGTCTCCTGCAGGAGTTGCATATACTATGTTGAAACTCAATTTCGGCCATTTATTATTGTCACCTACCGGGGACTAGACCAGCCCACTGCATCACGTGACAAGTGTTGCCCAAGCCCTTCAGGCCGATTCACCTCACGCCCTCATACGCTGTTATGCCCTGCACCAGGCCGTAATTCGAGCATAAATCGCTAACTGAAGCCTGCAAGCACACCCACGCAATAACACAAAACATTTGCAGGGATCTCAAGTCTCCCGGACGTTCAGGGAGTCTCCCGCTATTAGATAGCGGCTCTCTGACACGTGAGATATATCCCGGAAAGGTTCACTGATAGCAGAGCAGAGAGATAAGAGAAGTGACAGGACAGAGTTTAGATTACAGGTTGAATTAACCCTTTAGGGTCAAATTGGCTTCTCAAGGAGATATATATGTTAAAGGCATCCCTTCTTCTGTCTCATTCAGTAGCTATAGAACTATTGAGAGAGATGTATTTTTTTTAAATACATTTACACATTTAACCCTCCATTTTAATTATATTATTTACCCCAGTGTTAAATTCACCCCCCCCCCCCCTGGATGCTTGATTATTTCCTACAGTGGGGTAGATAATTACACACAGGGTTTTAAAGAATAAACTTCCTGAGTCAGCAAGTGACCAAGAGCCGACTCAGCGAGTCAGCAAGTGAATCGAAGCATCCGCGCATGCGCATTGCGCAACCTAAGCTTCGGTTCACTTGCTTCTTGTCAGCTCAGCGAATGAACCGAAGATTCCGGCAACCTGTAGCTGTGTCCCCTTCTCGGCGCGTGCGCACAGTGCAAGAAGAGGCCGATGCCAGCAGTCCGCAACGGCGCATCAGGCTGAGCCTGTGCGCACGCGCGGGATCTCAAAGCGGGAGGAGGGGGAGGGAGAGGCGGCACTGAGGAGTAGAAGGCGGCGCTGGGCACGAACGGCGATGCGTGCGGCCGGGCACCATGCACCCACAGACCTCCTGCTTGGGCACCTTAATTCAATGATTGACAGGTTAGTAAAACGTGTTTTTCCACAGAATAAAGCCACAAATAGCTTTTATAAGGCCACCTTAGAAATCAGAATGCTACCCTGGACAGGAGCATATGTTTAGCTCACAGGGCTTATAGGTGGTGACCGAATCCCATTAATCATATATATAAATATGATAATTTGGGGCAGGGTAATGAGCCCAGTCCTCCACACCATAGAGCAAAGTGTGCAGATACTGCATATGTTTGGAAAATGTAATAAAAAGTTTGTGAAAGAAAAAAAAAAGAAAACCTCCCTGAAATGAGAAGTGCACCTCCCTGAAATTAGTTTTTGAAGGTTGGGATGTCTGCTTTTGCCGCCACCACCTGCCCGTTATAAGGTCGACAGGACACCCCCGAGTGTTCCACTCGCAAGCAGACATACTCACGATAGTAAGCCTCACGGAACAACAACATACAGCCTCAGACTGCACACACACTCTTCATGGAGCTAACAGGTTCTTAAGGTTACAAGACAAACCATCAAACTTTTAGGTTTAATGTATGAAAAATGGACAGCAGTTGGTTACAAAAAATGATTAACCAGAGACATACATAAATGGCAAACAATTGTAAAATGAAAAGGAGAAAACATAGAAAGTTCTGATACTTAGCAGTTGCGTGGTAAAAGTCCTTTCCTCCCAGGAGATTTGGGCAGAGTAATGGTGCACAAACCAATTCGATTGAATCTCCCACTTTGTGACACCCAAATATCCCAGGGATTAAATTTTTCTGTCATTCCTCCAGGGGCAGGCCGGAGGGGGATTCTCCCTCACACCTTTGACTCAGCCCCTCTGGGCTGAGCTTCATTACACATGCAGCTGCTCCCCCCCCCCCCCCGGCCATCTAGGGAACAGGTGTGAACATATCCAAAAGATAGTTTCCCAGTTGCCCTGGTGAAGATACAGGCCCCAGCCCTTCTTCATAATTCATATCTCACCGTTCCGAGTCCTAGCACATCGCCCCCTCTTGAACAAGTTATGAAGGATTACAAATTATTGTTCATTCTCTGGTTAGGAAGCTGCTGACAGACGATGCCAGAGAGTCTGCAGTCCCCTGTCCTGAGATGTTACCAGCAAACGGGCCCATCCTCGTTAGCAGCTCTGTGCTAACTACATCCCGGGGACAATTTGGCTGTTTCCCAGGTCCGAGGCAGACAGCTCGACTCTCTCTTTATGCAGCCTTAAACCAGTTCATAAATGGCTGCTGGCCTTGTAATACAAATACATAAATACACACTGTACATATATGTATATGTATATATATATATATATATAATGTGAATCACACCGGAATATGTTACACTACGACATATAACCATAAAACATATAATATCACAGCAAACATTATAATAACTAGGGATAAGGCGGTCCTTATTCTTGACAATTATCAACTCATACTTACTTTTTAAGAGACTCACGTCTTCTCTATAGGAGGCTTGGATCTATAGTGACAATTACTTAGTGTACAATGTCAAGTTGTGACTGTTGTAAATCTCTGCGTTTTCACAAGAGCAATGGGGGGAGAGGGGTGAATGAAGTTAATGAACCAAACACAACAGGAACAAAAAAAGCCTAAGTATATCAAGAGAGCAAAACATTTATAGAAGGCTGGCACGGACTGTAAAACCTTACTTGGTCAATCCAAGAAGATGTTTGTAACGTTCCTGCCCTGGCTTTGTCCAGCACATTCTGTCTTGCTCTACTCTAAAGGAACAGTAATTGCTAGAGTTGAGCGAACCCGAACTGTAAAGGCAGCTTCAAGAAGTTCCCTGGCATGGCACTTTTTCACACAATGTGCTGACGACAAGACCTGAGTGGTTTGCACGCTGTGCCATCAGAGCCTGAAGCGAGGCATTAACGTTCTGAACCTTAGCACAACCTGCATGACCATCTACATGTGAGACACGGGCTGCAGTGGAGTAAGCACCTTCAAAACCAAGAAAGGGCTCAGGCCCCTCCTGCTCCCTCTTCTGCTGCTGTCTCGGCCTCTTCCTCCGCCTCTGGAGGAACGTTGGCACCTGCCGCCCAGCAAACAGAGGATGTGCCACCAACAACACCACCTCCGTCACCAAGCATCTCCACCATGTCACACGGAAGTGTTCAGCTCTCCATCTCACAAACCTTTGAGAGAAAGCGTAAATTCCCACCTAGCCACCCTCTATCCCTGGCCCTGAATGCCAGCATTTCTAAACTGCTGGCCTTTGAAATGCTGTCATTCAGGCTGGTGGAGACGGACAGCTTCAAACAGCTCATGTCGCTTGCTGTCCCACAGTACGTCGTTCCCAGCCGCCACTACTTCTCCAAGAGAGCCGTGCCCGCCCTGCACAACCAAGTATCGGATAAAATCAAGTGTGCACTGCGCAACGCCATCTGTGGCAAGGTCCACCTAACCACAGATACGTGGACCAGTAAGCACGCCAGGGACGCTATATCTCCCTAACTGCACACTGGGTAAATGTAGTGGCCTACTCGGCTTCCTCCTCCTCTTCTACCACCTCCTCATCCGGTCAGCGACAGACCTTCACCACCAACTTCAGCACAGCCAGGGGTAAACGTCAGCAGGCCGTTCTGAAACTGATGTGTTTGGGGGACAGGCCCCACACTGCGCAGGAGTTGTGGCGGGGTATAGAACAACAGACCGGCGAGTGGTTGCTGCCAGTGGGCCTCAAGCCCGGCCTGGTGGTGTGCGATAATGGGCGAAATCTTGTTGCAGCTCTGGGACTAGCCGGTTTGACGCACATCCCTTGCCTGGCGCATGTGCTGAATTTGGTGGTGCAGAAATTCATTCACAACTACCCCGACATGTCTGAGCTGCTGCAAAAAGTGCGGGCCGTCTGTGCGCACTTTCGGCATTCTCACCCTGCTGCTGCTCGCCTGTCAGCGCTGCAGCGTAACTTCGGCCTTCCCGCCCACCGCCTCATATGCGACGTGCCCACCAGGTGGAACTCCACCTTGCACATGCTGGAGAGACTGTGCGAGCAGCAGCAGGCCATAGTGGAGTTTCAGCTGCAGCACGCACGGGTGAGTCGCACTGCGGAACAGCACCACTTCACCACCAATGACTGGGCCTCCATGCGAGACCTGTGTGCCCTGTTGCGCTGTTTCGAGTACTCCACCAACATGGCTAGTGGCGATGACGCCGTTATCAGCGTTACTATCTCACTTCTATGCCTCCTTGAAAAAACACTTAGGGCGATGATGGAAGAGGATGTGGCCCAGGACGAGGAGGAGGAAGAGGGGTCATCTCTAACACTTTCAGGCCAGTCTTTTAGAAGTGGCTCAGAAAGAGGATTTTTGCAACAGCAGAGGCCAGGTACAAATTTGTCCAGGCAGGGCCCACTACTGGAGGACGAGGAGGATGAGGAGGAGGATGGGGATGAAGCATGTTCACAGCGGGGTGGCATCCAACGCAGCTCGGGCCCATCACTGGTGCGTGGCTGGGGGGATATGGAGGACGCAGACGATACGCCTCCCACAGAGGACGGCTTGTCCTTACCTCTGGGAAGCCTGGCACACATGAGCGACTACATGCTGCAGTGCCTGTGCAACGACTGCAGAGTTGCCCACATTTTAACGTGTGCGGACTACTGGGTGGCCACCCTGCTGGATCCCCGTTACAAAGACAATGTGCCGTCCTTAATTCCCTCACTGGAGCGTGATCGAAAGATGCGGGACTACAGGCGCACGCTGGTAGACGCGCTTCTGAGAGCATTCCCGACTGATGCCGGGGGACAAGTGGAAGCACAAGGCGAAGGCAGGGGAGGAGGAAGAGGTCGCCAACGCAGCTGTGTCAGCTCCAGCACCTCAGAAGGCAGGGTTAGCATGGCAGAGATGTGGAAAAGCTTTGTCGTCACCTCGCCGCAACAACCGGTTCCAACTGCTGATATGGAGCGTGTTAGCAGGAGGCACACGACTACACGTACTGACTGATGGTTCTGCCCCATTCAACTTCTGGGTCTCCAAATTGTCCACATGGCCAGAGCTTGCCCTGTATGCCTTGGAGGTGCTGGCCTGCCCTGCCGCCAGTGTACTCTCTGAACGTGTATTTAGCACGGCAGGAGGCGTCATTACAGACAGACGCAGCCGCCTGTCCACAGCCAACGTGGACAAGCTCACGTTCATTAAAATGAACCAGGCTTGGATCCCTCAGGACTTGTCTGTACCTTGTGCAGAATAGACATTTATATCACCATCAAACATACATTCTTGTACTCAAGTCAAGTGCAATGATTCTTTGTTTTCTTTTTTTTTTTTATTTGTCCCAATATTTTGGGGGTTACCTACCCCAATTTTTTTTTTAAAAAAAACATTGTTGGCTACCTGTTCCTCCTCCATTGCTGCCTCCACCTACAACACCACATTCACCGCCTCCTCAACCTCCAACTCCATATCCACCTCCTTCTCTGAGTTGCAGGTTAATCATTTGTAATTTTTAGTTATTTTATTTCATTTTAAGTTATTTCCCTATCCACATT
This sequence comes from Bufo bufo, assembly GCF_905171765.1. Taxonomy (NCBI): domain Eukaryota; kingdom Metazoa; phylum Chordata; class Amphibia; order Anura; family Bufonidae; genus Bufo; species Bufo bufo. Next base: position 73,048,981 of record NC_053394.1, on the reverse strand, counting down.
TGTTTGCAGAGCAGTTGCCATGCTCTTAAGCACATTTTACTGCCTTTTACATCCCTCTAGCCTTTTCAAGGACTATTTTAGAGCCATTTTAATTTAAAAAAGTGGCAATTTTAGTGCCCTAAATTGAAAAAATTCTTATTTTCAATTGTCGGGTGACATTTTACCATTTTTGGCGTATACAAACCCCTGCTGTGCCTGGGTGACAGGGGCCTAAATCTCAAAATCCTCTGTTGTATTGCTGGGTGACATGAACCCCCTTTTGCCGTGAATGAACCCCTGCTGTGCCTGGGTGACAGGGGCCTAAATCTCTCAAAATCCTCTGTTCTATTGCTGGGTGACATGTACCCCCTTTTGCCGTGAATGAACCCCTGCTCTGCATTGCTGACAGTGGCCTAAATCTCTCAAAATCCTCTGTTCTATTGCTGGGTGACATGAACCCCCTTTTGCCGTGAATGAACCCCTGCTCTGCATTGCTGACAGGGAACTAAATTTAGTGAAAACATCTGTTACTGATCGGAAGATGCGCGACTACAAGCGCACGCTGATGATAGCATTCCCACCTGACAGCGGGGGCACGGTGGAAGCACAAGGCGAAAGCAGAGGAGGAGGAAGAGGTCGCCAACGCAGCTGGGGCACCGCCAGCACCTGAGAAGGCAGGGTTAGCATGGCCCAAATGTGGAAAAGCTTTGTCAGCCTTGGAGGTGCTGACCTGCCCTGCAGCCAGTGTATAGTGTGAACGTGTGTTTAGCACAGCAGGGAGCATTATCACAGGCCGCAGCCAATGTGGACAAGCTTACATTTATTAAAATGAACCAGGCATGGATCCCACAGAACTTGTCCGTACCTTGTGCAGAATAGACATTTATACCAGCCTCAACCATCCATTCTTGTACTCAAGTGCACTTATTCTTAGTTTTATTTTGTTATATGTCCCAATATTTTGGGGGATACCCCAATTTAAAAATAAAAAATAACACAAATCAGTGTTGGCTACCTATTCCTCCTTCACCGCCGCTTCCACCTACACCGCCACGTCAACCTACACCGCCACATCCACCCATCCACCGCCTCCTCAACCTCCTACTCCTAGATCCAGATTGTTATTTTAAATTTTTCTGTATTTTATGTTATTTTAAGTAATTTCCCTATCCACATTTGTTTGCAGAACAGTTGCCATGCTCTTAAGCACATTTTGATGCCTTTTGCAGCCCTCTAGCCCTTTCCAGGACTATTTTAGAGCCATTTTAGTGCCCAAAAGTTCGGGTCTCCATTGACTTCAATGGGGTTCGGGTTCGGGGTCAAGTTCGGGTCCCGAACCCGAACTTTTTTTTCAAGTTCGGCCGAAGCTGCCGAACCCGAACATCCAGGTGTCCGCTCAACTCTAGTAATTGCCTTTATGTTATAAATACATATATCCCCTGGTACAGAGGTATTTTAGGAGATTTTCCGGTTTTCTTACATCAGTTTGCAGATTTCCTATAAGATGTAGTATAAAAAAAAGCTTTGGAAAGCAAGCTTTTGGTTATTAAGTGCAATTCAGTGAGTTGAGCATCCAGTGATCCAACAATTCTTTTGGTTTGACATATTCCCAGAATGATTCCAAACCTAATTGTAACCTATAATCACTGAATGTAATTCGAAAGCTACAAATGTAATGGTATCTTCAGCAACTGTGCAACACTGTTGAAAGCACTGGCGTCTACCGGGAAAGAACGACAGGGGGTGTGGATCTGAAAGTCACATTATTATGTACTTGGATTACATTGTACAGCTGTAAGCTAAGGTGGATCTGGTATAATTCTTGGAGTACTGTTGTAGTTTTCATTACAGTTTTCTAAGCTGATTGGCATCTTCCTTACATGTGTTAAAGGGGTTACAGAAGATTAGAAAAACATGGCTACTTTCCATTAGAAACAGTGCCGCAACTACCCACGGGCGGTGTGTTGTATTGCAGCTCCACCCCATTCACTTCAGTGGAGCTGAATTGCACTGGTTCTCGAAAGGTCCTTTTACATGGACTGATCATTGGGTCAATTATGGAGGATGAACATTTGTAGAAACTTGTGTTCCTGATAATTGTCCAATGTAAAGGTGCTGGTGATCACAGGATGCATGAGCAAAGATCCTTTATCGGGTGATCGGATATTTCATTCAGAATATTTAAGTGCTGTGTAAACGGGGATCTGCTGTCCAGCAATAACGAACCTGTATGGGGATGAGTGATTGCAGTAACGATTGCTCGTCCTCATACAGAAGGAGTGATTGCTGCAAGTAAATGCGGCTATCACCTCCACTCACAATCGGGCAATTGTTGGGAACATTTGGTTTGTTTCCTGGTCATGCTGTGTAAAGGTGCTTTTTGCATGTACTATGTTATTAGTGTTTAGGCTTCCTATACAGCTTTTATGCAGGGTGACATGGTATTCCATGGTATTAGGGTAATATTCCCTATTTAGCCAAGGAATTCAGTCCTTATCCTCTAAGAATGTAAGGCTCTTGTTGAGCCTTTCATAGATTTGAATAAAAAAATTAAATAAAAAAACTTCCGGCTGTTACAGAAGATGATGTAGGGGTCCGGGCAGCTGGTCACATGACATAGCAACAGCCAGGAACGGGCTTTTTTTTATCCACCCACCGTAGAGAGGAGGAGAAGAGAGAGATAGAAAGGAGAAAAAAAGAGATTATTAAAATAACTAATCCACAACTGATCATCAGTAGAGCAGAGACTATTAGAATTAGACTTGGCCTCAAATTTTAATTTTATTTTTTTACCAATTGAATTATTCTAGAATTGTCATTTTACCACAAAAAAAAATCTATGTTTAATTTAAAACATTTTTAAGAAATTTAAAGTACATTGTAGGGATGGGGATGTTGGGTTATAGATGTTGATGACCTAACCTTCAGAAAGGTCATCAATATCAGATTGGTTGAAGTCTGATACCCGGACTCTCTCCAATTAGCTGTTTTGGGTTGCTGCTACATTGGGGCTATACTATGTATGGAGATGGAGGCAGATGGCTCCATATGCTGTGTAGTGGTCATGTCTCAGTAATCTAGCTCAGCTCCCATCTAAAGCGGTTGTCCCATGAAAAATATTTTTAAACCAGCACCTGGATCTGAATACTTTTCTAATTGCATATAATTAAAAATTTAGCATAGCCACTGAGTTATTCATTCAATAAAATCTATCTGTATAGCACCACCTGCTGTTTGTTTTTTATTTCTTTGTCCTGCTCACTGAGATGGCCGCACATGCTCAGTTTCATCCTTCAACTGCCTCCTGAGCTGTGATAGGGAGAGCATGGACACGCCCCCTGAGCTGTGATAGGGAGAGCATGGACACGCCCCCTGAGCTGCAGCAGAAAAGACACTCCCCTGAGCTGTCAGCTTGATATAAATCTAGCAGAGCAATGAATGGAGAGATCTCTGGATCCATGTGAGGTACAGGGCTGGTCCTAGCTTTGTTAGAAAGAGATTTTTCATGGCTATAGGATGTCTGATTAAAATTTTTGACATTCGTCATGGGATAACCCCTTTAATTAAAGCCGGCGCCAGAAACTACACAATGGATGGAGCCTTCTGCACCGTACACTGTTAGCTTCCAGCATTGCGGCAGCCGAAAACAGCTGATTGGTGGGGTTGACCTATTGATGACCTATCCAGAGGACAGATTGTGAATATCTGTAGTCCAGATGATCCCTTTAATACATCTATCCATTAACCTCTCATGGACAAGACCATGTCACATGCAGAAAGTCCGTCTCACTCGGTTCTTTTTTTGTGCATGAATAGATGACACACACCCCAATAAAATTGATTTAAATTTACATTGTATTGTTTTGTACCCTAAAGACACCATGAAGCAATATTGTATTATCCATTTCTCTCATTGAGCTACTGTATACAGTAATTGTTACAGTAGTCATTGGGCAAACTTATTTTTTAATTATTTTATTTGTTAAGGACCAAGGTTCTAGCGATCTAGTTACAGCATAATGTCTATCTACAGCTATTTCTGCCCAGTTCTAATAACCTGTATAATGTGTTAATCCACCTAAAGTATTATAACAAAATCCTCCTTAAATATGTATCTTTCCTAGCATTCCTGCGCATGTGTTGATCCTCATTTCCTGCCTCTTGCGCCTTGTATCCCCCTGGAGTTATTTCCAAGCTGGAGAGCAGATGTTGGAAGCTGGTCTTCCCAGACACACTTACACTCTGTATTTTTGGACATTCTTTTGATTCTTGTTACTCGGAATAATATTGCAATTAGCAAATTACACACACATGTCAGTTTACAACTTAATTATTATTTCCGCTCCAAAAAAACACATGCGACAAATAGTTCATTCTGTTTTTAATTAAAAATGTATTTAATGTATTCTAGGTACCAAGGTATAGAAGGCTGGGCTCCTGCATCATACTTAAAGAAGGCTAAAGATGACCTACCATGTCGAAAGAAAAATATTGCCGGGCCTGTGGAGATTATAGGGAATATCATGGAAATTAGTAATCTCCTCAATAAGAAATCCAACGAAAAGGAGGCTCAGGCAGGGAATGAAGCTGAAGAGCCTCATATCAGCAAGAAAGAGATTAGTCTGCCAATCCTCTGCAATGACTCTAACGGCAACTCAATGGTGACATCTGAGAAACCAACACCCAGAGCCACCCCGGGGTCTCCGGCAGTAGCAAGAATAGCTCCCCAGAGATCTGAAATAAGTACGTATAAAAATGTCATCTATTTATGTCATAACACTCTTGACACTGAAACTTGGTCCTCACTGACAAAATTGTGTAAGTGGACAGGTCACTGCCTCCAACAAGTCCCACACTCAGATTACAGTTGGCACATTCTTAAAGGGATATTCCATTTTATTTTTATTTTTTATAAATTTCCAACCCACCCAGCAGTACCTGTGGAAAAATCCATACTCCCCTGTTCCCCACCACTTCTATTCAGTGGCTGTCTTCTGGCCCCCATCTGATCCACAGAAAGAAGTTCAGAGAACGAAAGACACTCTGGCCGTTCTACCGATAACGCCATAGGAAGTTCCATACATAATCACTGCACCCAGCTCCTCCGCTTCTGCTGTCACTTCCAATCTCACCCTAGATACCTCTCAGGAACACAGATGGGGAGTTCCAATAGTGAAATATTGCAACCAAGGGGAAAGACTTTTAAAGTGCTCTATTATACTCGCAAACGTTAGTTTAAAATGTGCACATCATTAAAAGGCCTGCTGTATAGGCATGCCTGACCCAAGTTTCGCACTTGCTTCCTCATGGGCATTAACTATTTCAACATCGCTCAGTCCTTTAAATACCTCCCTTTCCATGTATCCAGCAAATCAAAAACTGCCGTTTACATATCAAAGTATAACTTTGTGAGCAATGACAAAAAAAAACACCCTGGCACTGGTCAAAAATGTGCATATCAAAGTACAGTGCTGAAAACCACTTCAGGGCCATTTAACAAGTCACATAAACACTCCCAGTCCAATCGCTGACGGGATTCCCATTCTCAAACACTCCCTCAGTTAACATAAAGGCAATCTGGAGCCTGCCCCCTCAGTACAGTTATAGACAGAAAAAGAACATTTGCAGAAATTTTGCAAGGAAGTAGAAGACCAAAAATGTGCAGGTTTTATCATGCACATATGGGTCATAGTTCTCATTTTGTTCTACTTTTATTGATTTACATTTGTAATTTTTTGTATTCTGTGTTGTTTTTTTTTACTGTTTTTCTGTGTCTAAGTGACTGTAGTTTACTTTTCTTTGGGCAAAGTATAACAGTGTGTATTTTATAAGATTTTGTACATTCTTTCAATTTATAACTTTCTCTTGTACTTGGCAGGCTCTCCAAACCTTAGAATGAAGCCACCACCCCGGAGAGAATCTAGCCTGGTTTGTTGCCCTTTATTTTATTTTCCTTTCTTGGGAATATGATCATTTTCTTTTTTGGGTTTAATTGAATTAATATCAGTAATGTCATTTAAATAATGCAAAGACTCATTATAGGACGTATAGTCAGTGATATGCCTGTAAGCACTGCTAGTTGTGGAAAAAAAAACTGATGAAACACAATAGGCCATTCTTGGCTGGAAGTCTGAAAGTAATTTATTGAAATTAAGATGTGGTGTGAGAATCCTACTGAGCAGTACAATGAAATGTCCAGCATTTCCATACAAACTATACATCTAGTTTGTATCTAACAACTAACATATTGAAACATAGGTCCTTGTTAGGAATTGCCATTGGCCTAAGTGACGTACAGATGTGACGGGACCAATAGAGATTGTAATTTGCAGGTTAACAAATGGGAACATAAGACATTGAATGGTAGATGTTGCTTATAAAGTGATGGCATTACTTTGTGATCAATGAGGGTCAAACTTGTAGGATCCCCACAAGGCCTGAGAATGAAAAGACCATGGCACTGGTTTTCTCAGCAAATTTAGCTTCCAACGTCCACCCAGCTGTGCAGGGAACTGCGTCATGGTCCTAGTTCTCTTGAGTGAAGAGGACACTGTGCTACGTCACCACTATATGGCCTCTTTATTCCCAGGATCCGCATGTGTCCGGGTGGACCCCCACAATTATAAAGTGATGGTGTATCCTAGAGATATGCTATCACATTTAGAAATGAGAATAACCCTGTAAAAGGATATACCCATCTTAGGCGTTTATAGCATAAGAACACTGACAGCGATATCTACAGACCTCCAATAGGCGACGGTTCCACAATTAGCATCTCTACATTTAACACAAACAGTTGGGCTACCTAGATTCTCACAAAAGGTCAAGACTAGGAAGACACTAAGGGTACTTTCACACTAGCGTTATTCTTTTCCAGCACTGAGTTCCGTCCTAGGGGCTCAATACCGGAAAATAACTAATCAGTTTTATCCTAATGCATTCTGAATGGAGAGCATCCCGTTCAGGATGCATCCGTTCAGTCCCTCTTACGTTTTTTGGACGGAGAAAATACCGCAGCATGCTGCAGTTTTCTCTCCGGCCAAAAATACTGATCACTTGCCGGCATTAATTTACATTGAAGTGTATTAGTGCTGGATCCGGCATTAAGTGTTCCGGCAAAACGAATCTGGCTTTCCGGTCTGCGCATGCGCAGACCTTCAAAAATGCGCAAAAAAATTAATGCTGGATCCGTTTTTCCGGATGACACCGGAGAGACGGATCCGTTATTTCAATGCATTTGTCAGATGGATCCGAATCCGTCTGACAAATGCCATCAGTTTGCGTCCGGATTGCTGGAACTGCCTGCCGGAATCCTCTGCCACAAGTGTGAAAGTACCCTTAGAGAATGTACATTCCTAAGATATGTTTAAGACCAGCAGATCTATTGAATATTTATATGTCATATATATATGATAAATTTAAATTCAACCAATATTTGGTGTGACCACAATTTGCCTTCAAAACGGCATCAATTCTTCTTGGTACACTTGCACACAGTTTTTGAAAGAACCCAGCAAGGAGGTTGTTCCAAACATCTTGGAGAACTGACCACAGATCATCTGTGGATATAGGCTTGTTCAAATCCTTCTGTCTCTTTATGTAATCTCAGACAGGTTCCATGATATTGAGATCACGACTCTGTGGAGGCCATATCATCACTTCCTTGGCTCCTTGTTCTTATTGATGCTGAAGATAGTTTTTAATGACATTAGCTTTATGTTTGAGGTGCAGAATAGAGCCAGCCAGACGCTTCCTGACGGTATTGCATGATGTATCTACCTGTATTTCTCAGTATTGAGGACACCATTAATCCTGACCAAGTCCTCATCTCCATTTGCTGAAAAGACACATTTTCCTTGCAAATTTGGGTAAATGGAGTTGGAGATTTGGTCAGGATTAATGGTGTGCTCAATGCTAAGAAATCCAGGCAGATACTTATCCTTCATGCAATACCATGAGAGAACCGTCTGATTGGCTCCAAATGTATTCTGCAAACATACAGTCAATGTCATTAAGAATTATCTTCATTGTAAAGAAGAACAAGGAGTCCTGGAAGTGATTACCCCCACAGAGCCCTGATCTCAACATCATAGAGTCCGTCTGGGATTACATGAAGAGAAATAATTATTTGAGCAAGCCTACAAATACAGAAGATCTATGGTTATTCTCCAATATGTTTAGAACTACCTCCCTCCTGAGTTTCTTCAAAAACTCTGTACAAGTGTACCTAGAAGAACTGATGCTGTTTTTCAAGGCTGGTCATACGAAGTATTGATTAGATTTAGATTTTTCTTTTATTCACTCACTTTGCATTTTGTGAATTGATCAAAATAAACTATGAACACTATTTTTGAAATAATTTTTACTTTGAAGCATTTTTTCACACCCGGCTAACACTTTTGCACAGCACTGTATATATAATACGCATGTAGTAGAGTTAGGCTACTTTCACACTCGCGTTTGGTGCGGATCCGTCATGGATCTGCACAAACGCATCCGTTCAGATAATACAACCGTCTGCATCCGTTCTGATAATACAACCATCTGCATCCGTTCAGAACGGATCGGTTTGTATTATCTTTAACATAGTCAAAACAGATCCGTCTTGAACACCATTGAAAGTCAATGGGGGACGGATCCGTTTTCTATTGTGCTATATTGTGTCAGTGAAAACGGATCCGTCCCCATTGACTTACATTGTGTGTCAGGACGGATCCGTTTGGCTCAGTTTCGTCAGACGGACACCAAAACGCCGCAGGCAGCGTTTTGGTGTCTGCCTCCAAAGCGGAATGGAGGCGGAACGGATCCAAACCGAGCCAAATTGATGCATTTTGAGCGAATCCTTATCCATTCAGAATGCATTAAGGGCAATACTGATCCGTTTTGGACCGCTTGTGAGATCCCTGAACGGATCTCACAAACGGAAACCAAAACTCCAGTGTGAAAGTAGCCTAACACACATGCTTTATGAGACGTGTTCTCTAAACTAAATGCGCTAAGCAAACACCTTCAATGGCTTTTGTTTCAAGATAACACCATGAGTTAAGAAATTTGAGTAAACAGTTTGTGTGTTAACCCTTCTACATCTGTAAATATATAATGTCATGTCCAGTTTAACGCTTCATTGTTTTACATTTTTCTGCGTGTGAATACTTATAGTTGTGTCATTACTCATTATGTTTACAAGACCAGGTACTCACTTTCTAAAATGGAACCTAAAAACAAACCATTTGAAACCATATCCTTGTTGATTTATGTTCTCTAGGGATTTCAGTTGCCAAAACCTCCGGAGCCTCCATCAGTTGAAGTGGAGTATTACACAATTGCAGAGTTCCAGTCTTGCATATCTGACGGGATAAGTTTTCGAGGAGGTCAAAAGGCTGATGTAAGCAAAGATTTCTGTTCTTTGAAGCCTAGGATGTAATGAGTAACTCCATCTATTGAGAGGGCATGACCTCAAATATGTCTACAAACCATAGGTTGACATTTTTCAGGCCTGTGGTCATGCAGAATTGACATAGAAAAGAATAAATTAGCATACAGTCTATTATATATCTAATCAACTGATAACAGCCCCGTATAATTAGTGAAAATAATAAAAAAAATGCATAAGCATTATATTTAAAAAAATATATAATTAATCTATATAAATACGTTATTTTGGATATTTTTTTTAATAAACCATCTGTTTTAACGTGCTACAAAGATCATATGATCACTACATGGCAGCAACTTACAGTATCTTACTCATGTCTGTGAAGTGAAATATGAATGTCAAAGCCTTATTTCAGAAGATTAGTTTTTCAAGAACCAGGGCAATATTATGTGTAGAAATCAGGAAGCTGCCAAAGAATTATTAAATCTTAAAATTGGTTATTTTGATGTTTTTACAGGTCATTGAAAAGAATTCTGGTGGATGGTGGTATGTCCAGATTGGAGAAAAGGAAGGATGGGCCCCATGTTCATATATTGATAAAAGAAAGAAACCAAACCTAAACCGTAGGACAAGCACATTAACAAGACCAAAGGTCCCCCCACCTGCACCACCTACAAAACCTAAAGATGCAGAAGAAGTGTCAGCCACTCGTCATAGCTGCACTATGGACTCCAAAGATTCACCAGTAAATCAAATATATGAGGAGCCAGAATATGATGTCCCAGCTTTTGGCTGTGATCCAGAATCTGATGCAAATGACTCCTTTTCTCAGAGCAATTTTGCTGATGAAATTGTAGAAAGTATGTTCCAGCCTTCCAAACCTTCTCCTGTTTCTACTCTCCAAAGAGCAAAATTTCAAGTTGGAGAATCCTGTGAAAATGTCAGCAATGAAGAAGAGACTATCTATGAAAATGATGGTTTCAGACCATATGTGGATGACACAGCATCAAACAAAGAGTCAAGCGGAGATTCTGATTCTCTGAAGAGTTCATCATTGGTGCCAAGAAACTCTCCATCTGGAACCCTTTCTAAACCACCACTTTTAAAAAATAAATCAGAAAGAAATGTCCAGCAGGAAACCACTAAAAATGTTTCCTTCTCAACGAATGAACAGAAAAAACCCAGGTCTGTATCTGATGTTGGTTTGCGATCCGTGCCAAAGGTTGGAGCAAAGAAGGATTCTGAGCAAAAACCTGGAGTCATTCCTTCAACCAAAGCAAAGCCATCAGTTAGACCAAAACCCTTCATAAGTAAAACTGATGGTCAAAGCCAGGAAAAAATGGACATTAGCACTTTGCGAAGACAACTAAGGCCAACGGGACAGCTTCGAAGTGGACTTAAAGGTTCTAAAAGTGAAGAATCAGAAAATATTCCGAAGAGTGCATCAGAGGATATTGAAAGTCCACCAAGAAGAAGCTCCGTGGATAATCCTTCAAGTTCTTCACAATCATTTATATGTCCAAGTGATAAAGACAAATCTGAGGATAGTAATGAGAAAATATTTTGTACTGCCACAAGCACCTATCAAAAAGTTCTGGATACGGAAATTAGCTTTCCAGCAGGAGCAAAAGTAGAAGTCGTGGAGAAACTCGAAAGTGGTTGGTGGTATATAAGATACAAAGATTCAGAAGGTTGGGCACCATCACATTACTTAGACCAAGTAGATAATAAGCAATGGGAAACCTCAGCACCTGAGCCTGAATCTATGAAATGTAAAAAGAGTGAAAATAAATCAAACAGCCTGGAAAAGATAGAAAAAAGAGTGCAAGCATTAAATACTATTAACCAAAGCAAAAGAACAACACCTCCAGTTCCCTCAAGGCCGCCTGTAGGATTCTTGAAACCTACAGGGCAAAGTAGTAACGTTGTAAAGTTAAGAAATGGAATAAAACAAATTGCGGTAAGACCCCAGTCTGTATTCGTTTCCCCACCACCCAAGGAAAACAACATTGCTTGTCATCTGCGTAGAAATGAATCGCTGTCTGCTACAGATAATATGAGGTCTGTTCGAAGAAATTCTTCCTTTAACACTGTCCGCTCTCAGGTAAATGAGTCAAAATTCAAACCTACTGATAAAACAGAAGCGGATACAACTCAGATGGAAACATCTTTAAGATCTCCTCAAAGAAATGGGATCCCAGTGTCTACTGTTCGACCAAAACCCATTGAGAAGTCCCAGTTTATCCACAACAACCTTAAAGATATATACGTCTCTATTGCGGACTATGACGGAGATGATGAAACTGTTGGATTTCAAGAAGGGGTTTCTATGGAAGTGTTGGAGAAAAACCCTAATGGCTGGTGGTATTGCCATATTCTTGATAGCGCGAAACCATTTAAAGGATGGGTGCCTTCAAATTATTTAGAGAAAAAGAACTGAGATAAAAATATGACATAGACACCCTTGAGATATTTTCTTAATTTAAAGATTAGACTGAGCGTCCCTCTACTTGGAAAGCCAGCAATATGATCCTCCAAGTGGGGGGGACGCAATCTTCCTGTTTCTATAAAACAGGTATTAAAGAAGAAATTTTCCC